>NW_020837993.1:9985451-10326431 GCF_003676395.1 Aethalodelphis obliquidens
AAAAAAAAAAAAAAAAAAAAAAAAAAAAAATATATATATATATATATTAAGAGAACCATCAAGGAAATTAAAATAAAACACTAGAAAATATATGTATATATGTGTGTATATATATGTGTGTGTGTGTGTGTGTGTATATATATATATATATATATATATATATATATATATAAAGATCAGTAATAGGAACAAAAAAAGACATAGGATAAATAGAATACAAATAGCCAAAAGGCAGATATAAATCTGTATGACAGATATAAATATAAAATAATTAAACTCTCCAGTTAAAAGGCAGAGCTTGGCAGAATGGCTTTTTTAAAACTACATGATCTAATTCAATAACCTATACTTCTGCTTTGAGAAACAAGAAAATAAATAGCAAACTAAACCCAAGGGAAGCAGAGGAAACAAATAATAAAAATTAGAACAGAAAAAAATAGAGAATGGAAAAACATTTTTTTAAAAGTTGAAACCAAAACTTTGTTCTTTGAAAAGATCCACAAAATTGACAAAAAACTTTAGACTGGCCAAGGGGGGGTGGGGGAGAAGGTTCAAATTACTGAAATCAAGAGAGAGAGAGAGAGGATATTTCTGCCAAACTTTTAGAAATAAAAAGGATTACAGGGAATACTATGAACAGCTGTATGCCAACAAATTAAATGGATGAATTCCTAGAAAGATAAAAACTACATAAAATTACTCAGGAAGAAAGAGAAAATATGAATAGACTTAAAGCAAGCAAAGAAATTGAATTATTAACCAAAAAACCTCCTACAAAGAAAAGCACACGACCAGATGACTTCACTGGTAAATTCTATGAAATATTTAAAAAAAAATTAATACCAACCCTTCACAAACTCTTCCAAAAAAGAAAACAGAAGGGGAAATTTCTCAACTTATTCTATGAAGCCATTATTACCCTTATACCAAAACCAAACAAGCACATCACAAGAAAAGAAAATTACAGAACAATATCGCTTATGAAATATGGGTGCAAAAATCCTCAACAAAATACTAGCAAACCAAATCCAGCAACATATACAAAGGATTATACTGTATGAACATGTAGAATTTATCCCACAAATGCAAGAGTAGTTCAATATATGAAAATCAATCAATGTAATACACTACATTAATAGAACAAATTTCAAATACCCATGATTATCTCACAGAAAAAAAGAAAAAAATTGACAAAATACAATACTATTTCATAGCAAAATATTCAACAAACTTGGAATAAAAGAGAATGTTCTCAACCTGATGAAGTAGATATATGAAAAACCCACACTAATTTATCTTACTTAATAGTAAAAAGCTGAAACTTTTCCCCTCTACGATCAGCAACAAGACAAGTGTTCTGTTCTTAACACTCTGCTTAACATTGTACTAGAGATTCTAGCTAGAGAAATTTAGGAAAGCAAAATAAATAAAAAGAATTCAGATTGAAAAGGAAGATGTAAAACTAACTCAATTAACAGATGACATGATCTTGAATATAGAAAATCCTAAAAAATCCACCCAAAAAAAACCTATTAGAGCTAATAAACATGTTTAGCAAGGTTGCAGGGTATCAGATCAAAATACAAAAGTCAATTGCACTTCTATATACTAGAAATGAACAATCCTAAATGAAATTAAGAAAACAGTTCTATAATAGCACCAAAAAGAACAAAATTTAACAAAAAATAAATAAATTTAACAAAAGAAGTATGAGACTTGTGAAAACTACAATGAAAACTACAAAACATTGTTGAAAGTAATTAAAGAGATCTAAAAATGGAAACATATGCTATATTCATTGATTGGAAGACTAAATATTGTTAGGATGGCAATATTCCCCAAATTTCTCTATAGATTAAATGCAATCCCTATCAATATTCTAACTTCCTTTTTTGCATCAATTGACAAGATTATAAAATTCATACGGAAATGAAAGGGACTCAGAATAGTCAAACAATTTTGAAAAGAAAGACAGCGTTGGAGGACTCACACTCACCAATTTCAAAACCTACTGCAGAACTACAGTAAGCAAGATAGTGTGATACTGGCATAAGAATAGACGTATAGATCAATGGAACAGAATTAAGAGTCTTTAAATAAACCTGTCAATTGATTTTTGCCAAGGTGTCAAGATCATTGAATGGGGAAAGAATAGTCTTTTCAACAGATAGCCTTGGGCAACTGGATATTCACATACAAGACAATAAACTTGGACCCCTACTTCACACCACATGCAAAAAAATACCTCAAAATTGAGAGTCAAAAATCTAAATGCAACAACTAATACAATAAAAATCTTATATTTTAAAAACTCTTATAACTTATCAATAACAAGACAAATAAGCCAATTTAAAATGGGCAAGGACTAGAATAGATATTTGTCCAAAGCAGATATGCAAATGATTAATAGGCACATGAAAAGATGCTCAATATCATTGAAAATTAGGGTATTACAAATCAAAACCACAAGGAGGTACCACTTCACACCTACTAAAATATCTATTGCAATTTTTTAAATAAAAAAGGACAAGAGCTAGTGTTGGTGAGGCTATGGAGAAATTTGAACCCTCACACACGTCTGTGAGTGTAAAAATGGGGAAACACTATGGAAAACACTCTAGCATTCCTCCAAATGTGACCCAGCAGTTCTACCCCTAGGTATATTCTGAAGAGAATGAAAATGTGACCTGAATCATGAAATACAACACACACAAAACTTGTGTTATAAAAACATAACACAAAAACTTCTACATGAATATTCATAACAGCATTATCCATAACACCCAAGGGGTGGAAGCCACCATAGAGATCATAAGGCCCATATCCATCAACTGATAAATGGATAACAAAAGATGGTATATCCATATAATGGACTATTACACAACCATAAACAGGAATGAAGTACTATTGATGCTACAACATGGATAAACCTTGAAAACATGCTAAGTGGAAGTCAGACACAAAAGATCACATAAGTATGATTCAACTCATATGCCATTTCCACAATAGGAAAATGAATAGAAACAGAAAGTAGATTAGTGGCTGTCAGGGGCTGGAGGAAGGAGCAAATAGGGAGTGACTGCTAAGGTAGCAGGTTTCTCTTTGGGATAATGAAAATGTTCTGGAATTAGGTAGTAGTGAGGGTTGCAAAATCTTGTGAATATACTAAAAAACACTGAATTGTACATTTTAAAATGATGAATTTTTCTTAGAGGAAATCATAGGCAGAACTCTCTATGACATAAATCACAGCAAGATCCTTTTTGACCCACTTCCTAGAGAAATGGAAATAAAAACAAAAATAAACAAATGGGACCTAATGAAACTTCAAAGCTTTTGCACAGCAAAGGAAACCATAATCAAGACCAAAAGACAACCCTCAAAATGGGAGAAAATATTTGCAAATGAAGCAACTGGCAAAGGATTAATCTCCAAAATTTACAAGCAGCTCATGCAGCTCAATAAAAAAAAAAAAAAAAAACAAATCAATCCAAAAATGGGCAGAAGACCTAAATAGACATTTCTCCAAAGAAGATATACAGATTGCCAACAAACACATGAAAGAATGTTCAACATCATTAATCATTAGAGAAAAGCAAATCAAAACTACAATGAGATATCATCTCACACCAGTCAGAATGGCCATCATCAAAAAAATCTAGAAACAATAAATGCTGGAGAGGGTGTGGAGAAATGGGAACACTCTTGCACTGCTGGTGGGAATGTGAATTGGTACAGCCACTATGGAGAACAGTATGGAGATTCCTTAAAAAACTACAAATAGAACTACCATATGACCCAGCAATCCCACTACTGGGCATATACCCTGAGAAAACAATAATTCAAAAAGAGTCATGTACCAAAATGTTCATTGCAGCTCTATTTACAATAGCCCAGAGATGGAAACAACCTAAGTGTCCATCATTGGATGAATGGATAAAGAAGATGTGACACATATATACAATGGAATATTACTCAGACATAAAAAGAAATGAAATTGCGTTATTTGTAGTGAGGTGGATGGACCTAGAGTCTGTCATACAGAGTGAAGTAAGTCAGAAAGAGAAAGACAAATACCATATGCTAACACATATATATGGAATTTAAGAAAAAAAAATGTCATGAAGAACCTAAGGGTAAGACAGGAATAAAGACACAGACCTACTAGAGAATGGACTTGAGGATATGGGGAGGGGGAAGGGTAAGCTGTGACAAAGTGAGAGAGTGGCATGGACATATATACACTACCAAACGTAAAATAGATAGCTAGTGGGAACTATCCACAGAAGACATTCACATAAATTGCCCCAGGAGTCCACATGTTGGGAGAAGGTTTCCCCTGAACAGAGAGATGGGGAAGTTGACTAGAGAAGGAAATGTTGGGTCAGGCCATGGAGGTATGTGACAAGCACGCGATGGTGTCCTTTCCACCTAACTTAGTCTCCCTCTGTGCATCCTTCACACCAGCTACCAAAGTGATCTTTCTAAAATCTGCCCAGGCTAATCTGCTGCTGAAAACCCTTCCTGACTCTCCATAGCTCACAGCAGCGTTTCCCATCATGTGTCACAACATCAAGCATTCCACAAACAGTGAGCTCTTGGCCAGCACTGCATTAAACAACCCTTGGAAACTCAAAGTGCACATCTACTCAGTAAAGGCTCTGAGTGTTCCCTGGTCAAAAAGCCCACCTGACTTTTCTAAAATTATTTTTTATTGAAGTTTAATTGATGTACAATATTATATGTCATTGGTGTACAATATAGTGAGCCATAATTTTTAAAGGTTATACTCCATTTATAGTTATTATAAAACATTGGCTATATTCCCCATGTTGTACAATATATCCTTGTAGCTTATTTTATACATAATAGTTTTTACCTCTTAATCCCTTACCCCTGTCTTGCCCCTCCACCCCTGCCCTCTCCCCACTGGTAACGACTAGTTTGTTCTCTATCTGTGAGTCTGCTTTTTGTTACATTCACTAGTTTGTTGTATTTTTTAGATTCCACATAATAAGTGAGATCATACAGTATTTGTCTTTCTCTGTCTGACTTACTTCACTTAGCATAATACTCTCCAAGTCCATCCATGTTGCTGCAAATGGCAAATTTCATTTTTTATGGCTGAGTAGTATTCCATTGTCTAGATATACCATGTCTTCTTTATCCATTCATCTGTTGATTCCTGCTTTCCTCAAGTACATTTGACCCCAAGGTGCTTTTTTCCCTCAAGGTGATGGTGTGGTCCGTACGGAAAATGGCTGACCTGCCGGATGGTGCCCAGCACCCCCTGGAGGCTGGTTCTGTGTAGTTGTAAAGCATCATCTCCCACCCACCCCCAACTTTCTGTGAGCTTTGGCTACACTGAAATTCCCACACAGCATCCTGGGCATGCGTTTGTGCACTAGCCTTTCTTTTGCCAAGCACCTCTTTCCTCCCAGGGAACCCCACGCCCACTCCTGATAGGTCCTCTTCTGAATCTCAGGCCAGTCCCTGCAGGCAGAGCAGAGCAGCTTGAATGTCTGTACTGCACTTGAATGTCCTTGGAATTTTATGCGGTTCTGCAGTTACACTTATTCACTTTGTTTCAGTCATAGACTTAAAGTCAGTTTCTCCCAGTCTAATGGGAGTTTTAAGGATGAAGACTCTAACTTTCTCTTTTGTTACATCCCTGGTCTTGACACGGAGTTGTGCTCAGCAAAGGTTTGTATGAGTGAATGGTAAAATGGGGTCCTTCCAGATATGACCTAATGCTTTACCCCAGTTGTCTTTGGTTGTTAGAAATCCCAGAAAAAATCAGATTCTTGATTGAGGCTATGTGCTCTATTCCTTGGAGATTCAGGAAGCACACGAGCAGATTATGTCTGAGAAGGGCTATGCAAAGGACCTGGTCTAATCCAGCCTTTCCTAAACACATGGACCCTGGTTCCAGGGGATGCAAGCTGCACAGAGCAGGTGTTGTGCTGGGCCCACCTCTGTGCTCTGAACAGAAAGTGCACAGATTTCTCTTCTGATGAGACGGGTGTGGGGAGCTTCTCCCAGCCTCTCTGCCCCACTTCCCTCCCCACCCACCATCCTCTCCTCTCGTATTTCTTCCTTCCCCTCCCCTCTGCAGGACAGTGAATACCGCACAGATCCTCCCAAATCTAGATCCCATGTACACACAATGACCCACCTCGCCCTCACTTGGATGTCATTTCTCACATGCCATAATGCCATTGTCCACAGCTCCACCTCACTGCCTGTCATCTCATCCTTCCTGCTGTCACCCCATCGCCCCATCACTCTTCTTCCTCAGGAGCACAGAGTTCTAACAGCCCTCACGTACATACAGGAGGAACCCCAGTGAGCTTTCCCCCTAGACCCTGACAGTAGGCATTGGGTCAGCTAAGCAGTCACACTAGTCCCCAAATTCAAATGACTCGTGGATCTGCCTCTAGGTTTACTGGTAGCTCAGGTTTTAACCAGCAGTAGACAGGCTAACCCAGGTGCTTTGGGACCCCTGCATTCTACTGAATTTGATGAGGACCAACAGCTACCTTTACTATAAAAGATCAAGTCATTTCCCGCAGCATAAGTTAGCAGAATAGTTCACAGAAGATGAAATTTAAGAAAACTGTGTCCAAACAGACTGTCCTTAGGATCTTCCCCCGTTCCTGGGGCTCTTTGAAATGTACCATGAGAAAAACAGAGCCAGCTTCCTTTAGTCATTTTTCATCTTTACTCAGATTTCTTTCAAAGTTAGGAGACTTCTGTAAGTTCCAAGCAGGGGGGATGCTGTGGTGGACACTGTAGTATGGGGTCTTACCGCAGCAAGAGCCGCCACTGGGGCCTTCTGCCTTCAGAGGAAGCCCCCTAAACTTTACACTGGGACCTCTTCCCGCCCTTTAGGCCACAACTCCGATGCAAAAGGGTCATCCTGTTGGCACGGACCTCCCACACCTGCCCTCCTCACTGCCCTGGTCTGAGCTTAGGCCCCCACCTGTCCTCCGAAGGCATCAAATGTCTGTTAGGATAACCTCAAGGCATCAGCTAATCTCTGAACCTTACGACAATCCCAAAGACCTAGGTTCCCTTGGAAAATCCCTGAGGCTACACAGCAGTACTTGGATCCAATTCACTTGAGGGTACATCCCTGGAGAAAAACTTTTAAAGGCTCTTAGTGCTGCCAAGTGTAAACTGGTACGTAAGCTTTGCCTCCCTAGCATAGAATCCACTGGCACGTACACAGCCCTATAACATCCACTGTCCTGCCTGATCCTCACAACAACCTTGAGAGGTGTGCTGGCAAAGTCCTTTTTTAAACATAGATGCAAAGACTGTAAGGCCCACAGCTGGCAGGAGGCCAGAGGTGTTGGTCAGGACTGGGTTGTCTGGCCCCAAGCCCAAGCTCAGTAGCCTGACTGCATCCAATAGCCCAACTTGGCAAGGCTCATCCTTGACCTGACTGTTCCCCAGCCCCTGAGACAACTACTCAGGAAAGCCCCCACCTCAGCCAGTGTCTGCTCTCTCTAAGCAGCATCTTCAGCTTACGTTGCAGAGAAACCTGTTCAATATTAGATGAAGCAAATCCCCTGACCCACCCCCCACACACAGGCTTTCCCTTAGTCACAATTTAAAGCCACACTTTCTGCTTTCATTCAATGTTAAAATAAGAAAGTACCAAGTGCAGCCTTTTACCATTCATTTTTCACAAATCCACAGCAGCCGGTTCCAGACCAGCCACGAGGTCATGGAGACGGCTGGGTTTTCCTGCCTGAAGTGGTGAAACATCATTCCTACAGCAGCACCTCAGGATATATGTGGGGTGAGGCTGCCTCAGGTGCACGTCCAGGTCAGCCCAATGACCGCACAGCCTGTTCAGAGCAAGAAACTCCCAGCAGTATGTGCTCTGTCTTCAGGTCACCATACCAGGTGTGGGGCTTCTGTGAGTATTTCCCCTGCTGTGTCTGATGAAGTAATGGGAAGTTTTCAGATTGTTAAGTGGGACTAAATTCCAGGCAAATCTCTAAAAAAAAAAATCTTCACCCGAAGCAGATGAATACAATACAAGGCAGCCTGATCGGGAGCAAAAGGAGGGCTGAGCTGCGGAAAGACCCAGGAGCAGAGCAGCGGTGAAAGCACTGCGGGTCATCGAGGACCA
Organism: Aethalodelphis obliquidens; assembly: GCF_003676395.1. NCBI lineage: Eukaryota > Metazoa > Chordata > Mammalia > Artiodactyla > Delphinidae > Aethalodelphis > Aethalodelphis obliquidens. Next base: position 9,993,595 of record NW_020837993.1, read on the forward strand.
CAGTCTGGATGCCAGGGAGCCTCCTGGATGTGACTTTAAACGTTGAGATGAATGAGCAGCACATGGAGGGGCCAGGAATTAATCCTCTTAATGGACTCCACATTGCTTCCTTCCTCATTAGCATTCTTTACCCAGTTTGTGGCCTCTGCATTTTAAGAGAGATGTCAAGACCTGGAGATGGTCCAGGGAAAAGCAATAAAAATGATTAAAGGGCATGGAAGTAGGTCTTAGAGAAAGTGAGTGGAGAATTAGAGGCTGGAGGAGATGAGGCCACCAGTGACTCTAACCATGATCTTTGTCTGAACAAAAGGTCAGAAGAAACCAAGCCCTGGAAAACTCGCTCATACCCTGGCTGTATCCAGTGGAATCGAATGTCTAGGTATTTTGAAATAACCTCTTTGACAGTTTAAATTTTTTTTCATCTCATCCAGCCGGTGTTGAGTTAACCCCGCCTGAGTCTAAATCAAGCAGACATCTGCCTCCTGAAAATTATCTCTACCATGTGTTGGTCCCTGGTTTTGGGTTTCATCAATTGAAATGAACACAGGGACTTGATGAGTCTAAAACTTTAAATAAGAAGAGGGCAAAAGAGATGTGGGAATTCTCAGACTGGTCGGGGAACGGGTTTCAGAGGGAGCACAAGAACAACGTGGGAAGGGAGAAGAAAAGCAAAGAGGTCAAATGCTCTCTGGGTCAGCTGTGATCGACCAGCTATCCTAGGTGGACATAGACACCAGAGATGAGTAAGCCATGGTGCCTGCCCTGGAGGAGCTCTAGGTGAGTTCAACCTTGTGGTGTGAGAACTGTCCTGATGGGGTCAGAGGCAGGAGCTACAGTCTCAGACGATGGGCACCCACCTCCCTCTGAGCAAGGATACTCTCATCTAACCTGGGAGGTATTTGTCTCCTGACCCTGAGTTCCTTGAAATGATGTTTCGTGTCCAAGTTTGCAAAGTCAGTGAGTAGGGAGCGAAGTGTCACTTCCAGGGCCATGTGCCATAACGAAACAGCCAGGATGAATTTAAGAAAGCAGCTCTAAAATTATCTCATTTTACCCAGTTAAAGGATCATCTCCTCTTAGCTACCTAAAGAGAAACTAACAGTAATCAACCAACATCCTCAGTGTTTACTGAGGACCCACTGCATGTGAGATGCTGTAGATGTTTGTGGGGAAAGTAATACATCCAACCTGGAGTGATTAGGATCTTCTTAAGGAAAATCAGACATGGGTAGTTATGGATGCTAGGTTCCAAGACATCACAGAGAGTCCACATTGACCCACCTCCTTACCTCCACCCTGTTTTGCAGGGTGTGGGGACATAACTGTGGCCCAGAGAGGTGAAATGGCATGGCTCATGAGGTCTTTTGATGCCCAGTCCATGGCTCTGCAGCAGCCAGCGTATCAGGTTACAAATGGGAGGAACCCAGTACGGATACCAGTCCTGAAGGTCTGTGACTTCAGACAGGGGAGGACTGCTTCTACCCAAGGGAACAGGATGGCTCTGGGGAGAATTAAAACTAGAAGCAAAGAAGAAAAATGATTGCACTCATCTGGGGCAAGGAGGTAGGACAATCTCACCCACGAATATGCTTTTTTCCTGTCCCACATGTATTAGAGCAAATCATAACAGCGTCAATATATGCCTTTCTGGTAATTAGCCATGATGAAATCCACTATGAAACTGATAAAACACCTACACACACATGCACAATCTCTCAGTATTGCTGCTGCTACTAAGAAATGATGAGAACTCAATAATGCAATGTCCACTATTAAAGGATGTAATTAACACACTAATATAACATTGTGAATGATACAATATTAATTTTGGAAGTGGAGTCAGGAAGTTTGGAAGCAGGAGAAAAGGAGGGGAAACCTTCATAAGATAATTATCACCCATTCTTAGAGTATCCCGTGAGCGCCTCTGCAACAGACCCTGGTACCTGCCTGCCTAACAGCCATTCCCCCTTCACCTTGCTCTTTGCCACCTGAACCCTGGCTTTGTATTGGGGCTGTGTGCTCTACAAGGTCATGAGTCATGTTGATCCAGGCTAGGATGGCAACACCATTCCACTTTGTCAGACAACCAGGCTCTCAACCTCCATTGTACTTAGGGATGCCCATATGATTCAGTTCTTACCAATGAAGTTTATGGAAAAATCCTCCAATGGGGAAGGAAGTTTCAAGAGCACCAGCCAAAACTTGCCCTCTGGATGGACTGCCCTCACTGCTGTCTTGCAGGGTCATCCCTGAGTGGGATATTTGCTATGTGAGTGCAACCATTCTCACCTTGCTCTCACATAGCAAGCCCACCTATCTGAGAACTGAGCTCAGCGTTCTGCCTCTTCTGGTAGCCGGTCTTAAGGAGCTCCCATGCAGCCAGGGGTGTGAGCTGATGAAGATGCAGGGGTGTGGCAGTGCTGGTTGATATGGAAATCTGGGCCACCTGTTCATGCAACATACTTGTGCCCAATGCCAGATGTACCACTTCCACCTTATGACTCAGTGAGTCGGATGGAATCCAGCTCATTGTGGGAAGTTCTGGTCTCGTGGTGACTTGATGTCCAATGACAGCTGCTTCATCTCTAATAGGGCCAGTTGCATGTCAAGATCTGTGTTTCAAATGGTTGATAATTCTTGGTGCAGGTGCCATGGCCTTGCCCTAGAACCCTAAGTGTCTACCTCATGGTTCTCATACTGGAACTTCACAAACTCTACATGGGGCTCTTCCCACCAGTTACCATAGGGGCTCTGCAGTGGCTTAAACCACAGCCTCAACCTGCTACAGCCCTTTCCTGCTCTGCAAGATGCAATAATTTGTTCCGTACTTTGGAGGAGCTGTCACAGTATGCCTGAGACCACTAGACCCCTACAAACGTTACTAATTTGGCAGCCTCCTGAACTTGTATAGTTTCTCTCTTACTCTCTGGGGTTCATGTGTCTTGCCAAGGCCTTCTGTGCATCTTCTTGCTCATCAGCTGCCAGGAAGGCCCCCGTGTTCTCACACTTCGGCTTACATTGGTGATTAGTCACCCTCGGCCTCTCACTGTCTATCTCTAATGTATTGATAACCCCACCAGTAGCCTTATAATTTCTAAGTTTTACCAAACTTCTAAATCCTTAGATACTGTGCCCATGGTGCCCACCTTCCTCTGGCATCCCACCCAGCCCTTTCCCTGTGACAGTACAACACTGCCAAGGCCAGTGTCAATCGGACTCCACCTACCATGGGGGAGAGCACTTTCACTGCCCCCTGGCCAGTAGTGACCCAGCCCCCAATTCCCCTCTTTGATCTGCTTCCTCAGATCACTGCTGGCACCAACTGCTGTTGGTCAGTTTCCACAAGAAACAAGGTTCGATGGCCCTGAAGCTGGTTGTCCCCAGTTGAGGCAAGTTTGCCAGGCCTTCAGGCCCCTCCATCGACTTGTCCTTGGATGCAAACTGCCCCAAGGGAAGGGGTGCAGCTGTGGGCGAGACACCTCCCTTTAGAGACAGAGAGGACAACGCCTGGAGAGAGACAGGGCTGTGAGTGGCCAGCAGGCAGCACCCCTGACAGCTGGTGGAATGAGAGTCTTGGTCTTGAAGAGAGATTCAGGAGCCATAGCCCAACAACCGCTGCAACATCTTAGTCTAAAGAATTTGAAGAAGCTTAGAAAAAACCCATACCACACAGGAGGTGAGGAAAGAGGAATAAAATAAAATCACATTTAGCACACAAAACGTAACCAAGCAGGAACCTATGGGGCCTTCTCGGGACAGAGCCCTCCCCAGTATCCTCTGCTGTCACTCCTCTCTGAAGTACCTAGGTAACAGTATCTGATGCACATTTCCTGAGTTGTTTCACAGATGCTAAAACCACCACCAAACAGAAGAAATTAACTACTTGATGACCATAAGCACCTGTAGCCCCCAGACCTATTGGCACCTAAGGATGGATAATGTTAAGCTCTGTGACACCACCCTGTTGCCTCACCATGAACCAATCAGAGAATTGTGCACGAGCTGATCACAAACCCTGCCACCTCTTTCCCTCACCTGGCCTTTAAAAAGGCTTTTCCAAAACCCATCAGGGAGTTCAGGCTTTTTGAGCAATGGTTGTCGCAGACTCCTTGTACAGAGCCCTACAATAAACACTGCACTTTCCTTCACCACAACTGGGTGTCAGTAGATTGACTTTACTGTGTGTGGGCAAGGAGACCCAAGTTTGGATAGCAACAAAAACTTGCCCCAAAGATGCTGCACATCTATTAAACAGGAACCAAACTTGATTGTCAGCTTCCCAGTGACAAGTAACAAGAGGAAAGGTGATCATCTCCAAGATTCACAGAATCTACAAGATAAAAGCATCCCACACCCTCAAGAGCATGAGTGCTTTTCTTGGGTGTGAAGTCTAAATTGATTTCTCCTCTGAGTCCTGAAAGATCGCAGAGGTGGACAAGAACGCCAGCATCACCCCTATGGGCAGTATAATAGCAAGTATTTCACGGCAACTTCTCAGCGCTCACCTCGAAGCTTATCTCAGGCACAGCATCAAAGAGCATCAGGACAAGCAAATTGAAAGTCTGTACATGAAAGTCTTCCCAGGCAATTTCATCTCAAGTTCCACCTTCTCAGAGAGAAATGTATGAAAACATTCTCAGAGCACCTGTCTATCTGTTGGTAAATTTTTTTTAAAGTAGGTACAATAATTGCAATAATCTGTTGCATTTTGAAAACATTTGTTCAGCAAACCATCTTTAAAAAAGCAAATCATTTTCATTTGGTTGAAAGGCTGGTAATAAATTTAGCCTTTCATGCCCATAGAAAATGATTTTGTGTTTTATTTCCAAATCTCCCCCTGTCGGCATTCAGAGAGACATACTTAGGGAAAAAAGCAAAACAGATGATCTGGTTGCAATGCTGAAGGAGGGCCACATCTGTCTCCAAGTCCCATGGGCCACTTACTGGGATAAATCTTCCTGTCCCAGAAATGTTAGGGTGCCGGGCTTCTGGGCCTCCTCTCCGTAATGGCCTGTGTTTCCAGCTTTCTTTCCTACTCAGAGGCATTCACCATGGTTCCAGCCACCCCACTGGCCCCCAGCATCTTGAGACCCCTGCCCCCATTGTTCCTGGAAACTCACCCCTACTTCCTCTTCCCTTGAGTCATTGACACACCTACAGTCCTTTCCAATTTGGGGAGGTCAAGCATTATTCTTCCTATATTTTGTTGTTTTCCAAGTTTATTTTTTTCCTTTTGAAGGACTCTGACCTCTCCCATGAGTTGAAGCATCAATGGTGAAATTGGAAACATTCCACTCATCTGTCTTCCAACCTTAAAGTGGAGCCGTATCACCAGCACTGGAGAGAGAAACAGGCCCTCACTTGTCCCACCGTGGTCTCTCCAGGAGACAAGACCAAGGCTTTCTTGATCCACTGAAGTTGACAGAAGAGCAATCCCGAGGCCGAGTTCTTGTTGTGGCCAGTCACAAGTTCCAAATCCAAAAAGAACAGAAAGTGTCGCTGAATGAGATCAACAGCAGGCTTTGTGGGGGAAGCCAGGGGCAGTGTGGGAAAAAGCACGGGGGGTGAGATTTAGACAAAACTAAATGCAAAGTGTCCGTCCCCTTTACGTTTGTGGGCTTCACTTCGCTAACCTGTTAACAAAGATGATAACTATAAAGCCTGCCCTCCAAATTTGTCGGGGAGATGAAAGGACAGACGGTCTTCATGGTTTGGGTTCCTATCTTTGCAGACCATGAGACCAAGATTCAAGGGCAAGAGATGGATTTGGAGATAAACCTGTGTTAGTTTTCTAGAGCTACCCTAACAAATTCCCACAGACTAGGGGGTTTAGACACAGGAATGTATCGTCTCACAGTCTGGAGTCCAGAAGTCCAAGATCAAGATGTCGGCATGGTCGGTTTCTTCTGAGGACCATGAGGAAAGGATTTGCTCCAGGTCTCTCTCCTTGGCTTGTACGTGGCCATTTTCTCCCTGTCTTCACATTTATTCTACTTCTGTCCCTGTCCTAGTCTCCTCTTCTTAAGGACACTGTCACACTAGATTAGGGCCCACATTCATGACCTCATTTTAACTTATGAAGGTGTGGACGGAAAAGGTCACCTGTCATATCATTAAACAAAACATGTTTCAGGCATCAAACCCTCAGCCACTGCAGCCCAGCTGTGCACCCTGAGGAGACTCAGGATGGAGACAAAGAGGATATTGGCCCTAGGTAGCTAAGGTGCATAGCAAAGAAATGATTTCAATGAGCCCAGAGTTTGTTCTTCCCCACAGTCGGGGGCTGAGGGGCTTCAGTGTCTGAGGGCTTGATGGACACAACATCCTTGGCTTACTGAAGTCGCAGGCGACACCCCATGTCCACAGTCTTCACATAGTGTTCACAGCTGGGTCTTTAATCCCTGGCAGAGGGCCTCTACCTCTTTGCGAAAGCACATCCCCACGGCCCAGGGCCACACAGGACCCAGGTGACATCTCAGCACCTTCTCCAGGCGATGCTTCCTCCTGTGAAAGGACCTTTGGTGGAGGCACTCCCCACAGCAGGGGGACACATGCTTTTCCTGTGCTGAAAGATCCCCTTAGAAGGGCTCTCAAATGCAGATTCCTAGAGCACAGGCCCTAGGAATGCTGATTTAGAAGGTTTAGAACTTTTTAGCATTTTTACCCTACTGCACTGGCAGTTCCCTGGCACATGGCCAGGAAGCCACAATGAGAGGAAAGTCCTCCAAGGGACCCACCCCTGATAGTGCCTGTTTGCTTTTGGAGAAATCTGCAGCCCCACCCGCAGTGCCCCTCAGCCCTCCACCCCCCTCCCATTGCCAACTCAGTCCCTGAAGGACTTCGGCTTAGAATCGACAGGCCTTTCCCCCTCACACAGATAATTGCACTCCCAACTTGCATCATCAAAGTCTTATCACAAGTATGTTTCAACTCTGAAACTCAAGGCACCAATCTGGGTCCAATCAGGAGACAGAAATCTGATGAGAGATGTCAAGATAGTGAAAGAACTGTCTGCCACAGAACAGGATGTGAGGTTTAATATAAAGAATTGTTGTGCTATGAGAATAACTATAAATATATAACAAGCACTCAAAGGGCACCCAAAGGGAGCTCAAGGAAGGATACGTCTACCCAAGGCTGGGATTCAGACCTCAGTGGAGAAAGTATGGTTTCAGAAGACTGGATGATGTACAGGTTCACCTGGATGCTTGGGCAGAGCTGGTCCACAGGCAATGGGCAAGTGGGAAGCAGCCTTCCAGGGTGCAGGCTCATGATGGGCACAGAGGGGTCACGGTACCTGGAGTCCACTCACAGGTGAGGTAATACCAGGCCTGGGTGTGTTTCTGCACTGGGGTAGCTCCAGAAAGTTGGTCAACAGGCCGGGGTGTGTGCAGTCTGGGTGCAAGGCTGGGGCAGAGACCCACCAGATGTCCCCCTACAGCCTAATCTCTGACTAACTATGTGGTGGGAGCCAGAAAAAAAAAAGCAAAAATAGAGCAACTGGAACCAGGAAATGAAGCACCTTCCTCCTGCAATGACCCGCTAGCGCCCTCTACTGACAAAGTCTAACCTTGTGGTCGCGGTAAAGGAGAAAAGCCCTTGTGGTCAATTGGGGCCTGAAGGGTGAATTTGGAATTGAGAAGAAATAAGTTGATATAATCGGCATAGTCAAGAAAACATTGGAGGAATCCATTCCAGGGCACCGTGAAAGCTAACAACCCTATTCAACATTTCCTGAATTTTCTATCAGAAGTACTGCACAACACGAATCTATTATATAGGGAAAATAGGAGATGGAAGTGGGTTCCTCTTCAAGGCAGGCACTGGTTTAAAATGAGTTCTTCAGCAGCTGTGACAAGTTCAGGAGATTATGTCCTGTGCTTAGAATTGTAAAAAAAAAAAAGTAGGAAAACATAATTTTTTTCTCTCAGGTGGAGATTATCATCTCTTTCTACTACACTCCTTTTCTCCCTCTGTGTGTGTGTGTGTGTGTGTGTGTGCATGTGTGTATGTGTGATGCACACACACTCATATACACACATATCAAAGGTAGGCCAGGAAAAGAGACTTGGGCTTACATTTAGGAAATATGCTATCTTCTCAGGGAACCAGCAGCAAATCCAGGAGGCTCTTTGTCATATTGTTCTTTCATTTGAAATGCAAGCCAGCCAAGTGGCAAACACTGGATGGTTGGACCCCATGGTTGAACATACACATTAGGCAACCTTTGATTTCAACTAACAGAATACCTGACTAAGAATGGCTTACAAACCAGAAGTCGTTTTTTTTTTTTTTTTTTTTTTTTTTTTCTGTGACTCAGCAGTGCCAGAGCGCTGGGTCAACATCTCTGGTATTTTCTTGCCTTTCTCTTCATGGTCACAAAATGGCTTCAGGAACTCAAAGCATCAGATCTCCACATAGTATTGCTTAAAACAGACAGGACAGGAGTCAAGAGTGCCTTCTCTCTCGTGCTGCTGTCTTTCTTTACGAGAGAGGACTTTACCCAGAAAACCCCAGCTGACATCCCATGACATCTCATTAGCCAGGACAGTGAGGTCATATGCTCACCTCTGCACCAATCACTGGCCAAGGGACTGGCATTGTCATGACTGACTGACACTAATCATGATTCATGCCCAGGACCTGAATACATTTACTCCAAACAGAAACAAATATCTAAATATTAAGGAGAGGGATAGGATCGGCTGACTGGAAGCAGCCAACAGGCATGGTGAACATTTTATTACACCCTCTCCTCGCTAGGTTGCAAACATGTTAAAAGAGAAAGTATATGTGGAAAGTAAATACCATATTTTAAAAGCAGAGTTTTTAAATGAATGAAAATACTGTTGTCAGAAATTAGAAAAGAAGCTCCTTTTTGGAATCCAGATAGGAACCCCTAACAAGTTATAAAGAGCTGCTCATGGAAGGGCTATGAATTGGATGCTTTAGTCAGTTTTTAACAAGTAACCCGTAATTCTCCAACAAATTCCAAGAATTGTCCCCATAGGGAAAAATGAAAGGCAGGAGAGATGGAAATAAATGGGCTCATAAGGTGTTATCTTGACTCCTTCTATATTGTCCTGAATTCCTCCGAGACAGGAGCCCCTGTCATCACCAGTCTGGCTGGTGAATAAAGAGTTCAGAAGAACCAGGTCCTTGCTTTCCTGTTTGAACATGGTTTCTGGGATGTCTTCAGCCTTCCTGGATGAGATTGCAGTGGAAGACTTGGCCTCTCCTCCTCTCCTCCTGTTTACTTGATTCCTCTACCCTTTGCCTTGTTTCTTCTTTCTCATTAGCATTGGTCATTAGCATTTTCCCTTCAGTTCTGAAATACTGTGTTCTCTCAAGCCCCAGGCCCCCTGCAGCATGAGGGATGACACTGGTGTCCCTTTTACCCAGCAGGACGTTGGCACTGGCACTTCTCATTGTCCAGCACTGACACATTGTGGGGCGTCATCTCACAACCCTCTTGCAGCTATTTATCTATTTACATGGTGACCTGGGCCCTGCTCATAATTAGGAACCCTGTGGCCATCACACTGAGGATGAAGGCAGAAGCAAGGCAATTTAGGAAAAAAACCAAGGATTTTGAAGATAAGCAAATCTGGGCTCCAAGTCCCAGCTCTGCCTCTTACTAAATATGGGTGTGGTAGATGAAAGAGGTGTAATTCTTTGCTACTCCTCCCATTGAGAGATGGAATCCAGTTCCCCTCCTCTTAAATCTAGGCTGGCTTCAGTGATTTGCTTGATCAAGAGAATACGGCAGATGTGAAAATCTGTGACTTCTGAGGCCAGATTTTAAGCCTTGCAGACTTTTGTAACCTCTGCCCTGGGGAAAACCAACTGTCGTGCAAGAAATCCAACTGCCCTGAGACCACCATGCTGTGAGGGAGCCCAGGCTAGAAACTATGCGGAGAAAGAGGCTGGAAGGAGAGAGTTAGGTCAGGCCAGACCAGGTACAGGCAAGAGAGAGAATTTCATGTGAACTTTCCAGCCGCAGCAAATGTGATATGAAGAGCCAAGGAATCTAACAGAAATCAGAACCAAGCTGCCAGTCAGGTTGTCCCAGCCACCTCCAGTCATTTGGGCCAAACTAGCTGAGGACTCACCACTGTGGAGCACAGAGTAGCCACCCCACTGTCTCTGAATTTAACAGCCCTGGTTAGCTATTCAACTGGGTTTGGGGTACAGATTTGCTGCAATAGATAGTGCCAGAACAAGAGGCACTGGGCAAATCCTCAAGCTTTCTGAACCTCCATTTCCCCACTATAAAATGGGGCAAGGAGAGCACCTATTTTACCTATATTACCTGTCTCATGTGGATTAAATAAAATGATATCCTCAAGGTGTAGTCCAGTGCTTTGTAGAGGGTAGGCAGTGATTTACCATTGGGTCCCTTGATGTAAGATAAAAATATATTCTAGGCAGCAACGTGTTAAACTCTAATTAGAAGGCTGTTAATCATGGCTGATAATGCTTCTTTTACATTGGGAGCTGAGATGAATCAAGAAATTGTTCATGAGGGTCTCTTAAGTGTTAAGCAAAGCCCATAGAATCAGCCCCAGCTTATGCTTCCCAGCAAGATGGCTCAGCTTATGCTTCCCAGCAAGATTGCTCAGCTTATAAAAGCTGTCTGGGCTGAACAGGAAAATGCAAGTAACTATGTGATTCAGGGCCTCTGCAACAATTCTGGAGATACAGAAAGTGTGCTGTATATTACATATGTATATTATGTATATTATATATTTTTATTATATATATATATTATATATATATATATATATATATATATATATGTGAGGAGATGAGCAGGTTAATTAGCTCTCCCCACTAGCAACTTCTAGTTTTTTCTCTATATCTGTGCATCTGCTTCACTTTTATTATATTCACTAATTTGTTGTATTTTTTAGATTCTACATATAAGTGATATCATACAGTATTTGTCTTTCTCTGTCTGACTTATTTCACTTAGCATAATACCCTCCCAGTCCATCCATGTTGCTGCAAATGGCAAAATTTCATTCTTTTTTATGGCTGAGTGGTATTCCATTGTATACATATATACCACATCTTCTTTATCCATTCCTCCGTTGATGGACAGTTAAGACATCATTTCATTTTGACAGGATTTTAAGCTTGTTGCATCATAGATTGAGGAAGATTTGTTTTGGGAGGGAGGAAGGGTCTTTTTTTATTTTTATTTTATATTGGAGCATAGTTGATTAACAATGTTGTGTTAGTTTCGGCTGTATAGCAAAGTGATTCAGTTATACATATACATGTATCTATTCCTTTTCAAATTTTTTTCCCATTTAGGTTATGAAAGTATATTGAGCAGAGTTCCCTGTGCTACAGAGTAGGTCCTTGTTGGTTATCTATTTTAAATATAGTAGTGTGTACATGTCAGAATTCCCTGGCAGTCCAGTGGTTAGGACTCTGTGCTTTCTCAAGGGCCCGGGTTCAATCTCTGGTCGGGGAACTAAGAGCCTTCAGGATGAGTGGCGCAGCCAAAAAAAAATAAGAAGAAGAAAGGTCTTTAATTCACTCATTCTTTCTACAAAGATTGAAAGTACCTACTATGTGCCATTGGAAATATGGAGGTAAAAAGCAAGCATCCCAGCTGTACTGGAACTTACATTGGAGAAAACAAGGGCTGGATACAAGGGCAAATAGGTGGATTAAAAAACAGATGAACAGCTATACCCAGCCAGGAATGATGGAGCCCAGGCCATGTCAAGGGAACTTTCCGGTAGGCCACTGTGTGGTTTCCAGGATATTTGTATTTTTACTCTTATTTATGTTACTTAATCTATTTTATTTTATTTTATTTTGCTTGTGACATATGCTCTTCATATGTGTAGATGACTAAAGCTGGAAGGAATTTGGAGGGTGGGGTGTGGATAACCACTGACAGATCCCCCACAGGCACTGACAGACTAAAATGATGAGGCAGGCCTCTTCAGATGAAATTTAGCAAAGATAAATCCTGCACATAAGGAACACTGCCCCAAGAAATAAAGAAATACTAAAAGGAGACAGGTGGCCTGTGCACAACAATTTATAGGATAGTCAAAAATAAGTTTAATAGTGGAATGTGGTCCTCCCAAATTACCGTTGTGTTGGGGTTCATTGATAGAGGTATGTTCTCATCAGGGAGCTGGGTCCTATGGCATCATGCTGCCTTCTGGGTTTCTTTTTACCTCTCTGATGGTGAGGGGAGGGCTCTCTTTTCTTTGACTTTGTTGCTGTTCTCTAAAGTTCTGTCCCAGACTCAATTCTCCTTACTCTCCCCCATGCTCACCCAACACGACTTCAGGCTACTGTCTAGCTGGAGGTGGTTCCCACACTCCAGGGCACACCTATCCCTGAGCTCTCTCATGTACTTGGCTATTCCATGGGCAGATCGAAATCAACAGCTCAACAAACTGACAGGTATTTAATACAGGAAATTTGCTAAGATAACAGATTTCAGGTGCTTTCACCAAAGAAAAAAACAAAAAATGGCAACTATGTGAGGAGATGAGCAGGTTAATTAGCTTGACTCTAGTCATCATGTCACTATGTGTGTATATATACATACATATACATATACATATATATATATATATACCAAATCACCTTGTGGTACATCTTAAATATACACAGTTTTTATTTTAAAAAATTTTAGAAACCAAGTCGACAAGTTCAAAGCTAAACTTCTGGTCTTTGTCTGAAATCTGTTCCACCTTCTCTCATTTCTGTGGTTGTGCCATCACCAGTCACCAGCAGAAAAACTGGCATTTGTTCTTTTCACCACCTTAACCCTCGCCTTCCACAACCAATCAGTTATTCACTGGGTGAAAATTCCTCCTGCTGCAATCCCTTCCCTCCTGTCCTTCCCACTGTATGGGTCTTGGTTCAGACCCTCAGCATCTGCCACCAAGCTCATGGCAACAGAATCCTAACCTGTCTACCTGACTCTAGGCTAACTTTGTTTAATACAGCCTCCCCTTTTCCAGAAGAGAAATGTTTAGAAAACACAAGTCTGACCATTTCACTCTCTTGTGAAAATCCTTCATGCAAAACTCATGATAATTCCATACTTGGTATAGCTGACAAGGTGCTCTATGCTTTGGTCCCTGCTGCCTTCCTAATTTTACCTCCTCCCCATTCCATTCACACCCTTCATTCTAGCCTACTGCAGTGTGCCTGTGGAGGCCTTTTGGGCAAAGCCTTGGATATCTTTATATTCACAATACCTCTCTCAGCACCTGATACCTCCTATGTGTGCAATACATTATAGAGTGGATGGATGAATAAATGAATGAATGAGCAATATACTGAGGACCCAAAGGCAAGAGTAGCCAATTCCATCTGGGGAGGTCAGAGAAACCCTTGTCAAGTATGTGACATTTGAATGAGTCTGAAAACATAAGTGGAATAAGCACTTCAGGCATCAAGAATAGCATATGGAAAGGCTTGGAGGCATGAGAAAGATAGCATATTCCAGAACTTTCTGTGGTTTAATAGATGGGTGGAAGTGGCAAAGGTGATGCAGGAAAAGTAAGCAGAAGGCAGAAAATATGAGCCCTTGTACCGCAGGGAGGCACTGCAATCTCAAATGCTAATAGGGGTCAGACAAGCAACCAAGACGTATGCAGAAAAAAGAAAAGAGAGATGAGGCCTGGTCCTCCTTAGGGTTCCTGTCCCAATGAAGAGACTTCCAAAATTAATATTACAAATGAATATTGACCTGGTGAAATGAAAGACGGGACAACAGTTTAGATGATGGGATGTGTTGGAAGGACAACAGAACACCATTTTAGATGATGGGAAGTGTTGGAAGAATTTTAAACAGTAGGATCATGTGATCAGTTGGGGTTTGGAGAATACCACCCTGGCAAGGGTTTCTAGTATGGAGGTAGAATGGGGTGGGGTCAAAGGTAAAAAGAGATGGATGAAGAAGGGAGCTATTGAGCCATCAGGGTAAGAGGTAACAAAGTCTGAACTGGGGCAGTGGTGATAGCCGTGGAGGAAAAAAAGAGACAGATTTTACAACTACCGGGAGCTTAGAAACCATGACAATGGAAGATGAGATATGGTGATGCTCACAAAACAAAGGCATCCATCATGACCTAATTCGTGGTGTACACTTTCAAGGAGCCATGGTCTGTATAGGTGCCCAAAGCATGAAGCTGTTTAACCATTTCTGCAGTTCAGGATGAATAAAACATGTTGGCTTTAAAGACCCAATCTGAAAGAAAAAATATTTTACCTTTTGGTGAATTAAATCAGATTACAGTACAATAAACTCTCTTCTCCATTTTCCAGCTTTCCTAAACTAATCAGTTTTTTTCCATGTTAGACATCTCTATTAAGTCACACATTTCTCATCTGGGAATGTGAGAGGCAGGGGGTCATCAGGGTTGCATTACTGGTGGGTGCTCTGCCAGAATGGGGAAGGGGTTCCATTAGCTGGGTCACCTCGATAGCATTCATCCCACCCAAGATCGTGCTTCTCATCTCTTATTTATTAATGGGTTAATCTAAGCCCATCAACCTGTATTTTATCATTGTTTAGCAGCTTTCTGTGAGACATGGTTTCCTCACTTTCATTATTTCACAAAAGTTCTTCCAGGAGTAATAAACCCTTTTCTGACAGTCCTTGGGTTTCTTTAAGTCAGTGAGCATTAGCAGACCCATGAGGCCAGGGTTCCTAGAACCAGTGCAGATCTGGGTAGGACAAGCTCCAAGCAGGATACTCAACCTGCCATAGATGAGCCCCAAATAGAGACTACACTCAATTGCCATCCCAGGTGACCTTACTGTTCTGAGATGCTCTCATATGGCCAAACTTTCCCCATTATCTCACCTTAAAAGGAAAAATCGAGGGAGCTGTAGCATATAACTGTTGGTATCCATCCCTAGCCCCTTAGCACGCACCCTCTAGTATATGCCCAGGGATTCTTTCTGTGAGCACCTTTGGTCCCCTGCTTAGGGCTTTCTCTGGCCACAGGAGTTTGACACCTGATTTCTCTCAATCTTCTACGTATTAACAGAGCCTGTTTTCTGCAGGGAGAAATGAGTCCAGCTCTAGGGAAGGATGGAAAAGCCAGGGAGTTAATGTCTGTCCCTGTGAGCAGCTCTCAACAATGATGGATGGGAGCTGGAAAAAAAGTACCCGAGCTCTCACTCCTTGGGCAGGACGACTTGGAGGCATGTTCTACACAGACTCCCAGTGGACCACAGTAGGAGAAACCCCCAGTTGCCCACAGTGGTAATTTACTTATTAAGGCAGCCTGTATTAACTTCTTTCCCTTCCCTTGCTTTACTTACCATTAGGGGAGAACCTAAGTTCCTGTCCCAAGGAAATACCTTGTGTTTCCTGAGATCTCTTCCTAAATAAACAACTTACATCCAAATCCTTGTCTCAAGGTCTACTAGAAGAACTCAAATACTAGAGCTATGAAGAATTTTTAATTAATTTTAGATTATTCCCAGACCTACAATTTTTGCTTCCCAATTATCTCACGACTATGTCCCCTTCTCTAACAATATATTGTTCAAAGCCTCATCTTTTCCCAATGTGACACGGAAATAGCTCTTTAACTCATCTTCCTCTCTTTTTCTATGGTCCCTTCACATTTATCTATTCTACTGCTGCAGAGTCATCTTTATAAACTTCAAATATTGTCATGTCACTGGTTTAATCCTTCAAAATTTCCCATTGATTACAGGAAGACTTTTAGACTACATAACCTAACCTATAAGACCCCCCCCCGACTCTTGATTTGGCCATATGGTCCATATCCAGCCCATCATACACTCATACACAGAGATATGGAGTCAGAGTTCCTCTGCTGAAACCTTTAGTTTCCACTTATGGATGCTTCTTTGTGATCTCACTGGTCTTTATCCATTAAGAGCCAACTGGGAACATGTTGTCCTTTTGCATTGTTTTAGAGAGCTTTGTCTTGTCATGAAGGTTTTATGGAATGTAGAGCATTTATTTGATCTTTTGGTGCTAAACCTAGGGGAGAATTCAGCTCCAAGATGAAAGATGCTGAGAGTTCCCATGGAGAATATCAGAAAGGATGTCACAAGATAAGCCTTTCTCAACAGGGAGCAAAGTTCACAGCAGCAGGTTGTCAAGACTCACCCCTGATAATGTCAAAAGTGATCATGGTAGGAAGAGAAATCTGACCTTCAGAGAAAATTGTAAGCTTAAATAGGTGAGGGTATTTTTTCCTATGATTTCTTTAAAATCATGGTAGGAAGGATCTATCCCTTGCTCTCTGAATGTGACAGACTTCATAATATCAACAAAAATAGTCTAAGACTTTGTAATCAGTCAAGTCTTATTTATTTTTGTTACCTCAGAATCCAAAGAACCATGGTTTCTGAACAAAGAGTCTCGATAGTGGATTTTACTTGCAGATGTACACATGCACACACACACGTGCATATTGCTTTTCATGGATTCATCTCAATAACTCATTGAGGTACTTGCCTCAGTTTTGTTGTCTCTAAAATGGAGGAAATAATAGTACCTATCTAATTAAGGTATTTTAAGGAAAAAATGATTTGATACATGTAAAACACTTACACCAGGCACATAAGGGCTATGGCTTACCTTTATTCTTTTTTCATCATTATCATTGCCATTATCATCAATATCCCAGGCTTAAAAAGAAGGAAATTTATACATAGAGAATTAAATAATTTACCCAAGATCAAAAAGCTGTGTCAGGACAGGAATCAATACCCATGCTCATACCTGTCTGCTGCGTTGTCCCTTCAGTCGTAACTGAACTTGAAGCTCCCACAAGTTCAATAACCTCCCAGGCCTATGCACCTTTGCATATGCTATTCTCTGTCTGGCAAACTTCTATTGATCCTTTAACACGCAGAACTATAGTCCCACAGAACTATGATATCTGATGGATTACTAGATTATGAACTCTTCCCAAGTCTTCTCTGCCCCTTCTTAATTATCTCTCTATTCCCAGCACATAAAAGAATATCTAGCATGTGGTTAATCTCTAAATACACATTGAATGAATGTGTATATGAATATGTTCGGCCAAAAACTTCGTTCGGGTTTTTCCATAAGATGTTACAGAAAAACTTTTTGGCCAACCCAATATATGCATATGAAAATGTTGGCTTTCTCCAAGAAAATGAGATGAAAATGTTTCATTTAGGAACCTTGGTTGATACTTCCAAGAGCCTCTGGATTAAATTACTCCCCCTCCCACAATTATTTCTTGACTGAGCTATAAGGTCTTCAGAGGCAGAAGTAAGGTGGGTTGGTGGGAATGGAGGGGAAGGTTAGTCCACTTCTTCTGGAAGGCACACTATAATACATGTTTTCTACAGAAGAAAAGAAGTCTTATATTTCATGCATGCATCCATATATTCATTCACTCATTCATGTGTTCATTCAATAATATTTATATCTCCTTTATTCAACAAACATTCAATATAATATTTAAGTCCCCCAAGAATATCTCTACCCTTTTTAATTGCAGAAAAATGTTGGCAGAAAAGTGAAAGAGACAGACTTGGGTGTCATTCAAGACATGGGATCAAGTCCAGTCCTTGTTAAGTTATTTAACCTCTCTAAACTTGTCCTTCTAAATAACAGCCCTCACCTATTGAGGGACAGTGATGCATGAGAAATGGAGACAGGGTCTTCGCAAAACCAACTTTTTAATCCTCACAAGACTTCAAGCCTACTCATCCCTTAGAGGATATATGTGGAAGGATTAGAGATAATGAACTGAGGGCACTTAGAACCAACCTGGCAGGTAGTGGGTATTAGTCTACTACAATTCAGAAGGGCTGTCAATTGGTGAACAAGCTGTGTTCCCAGCCCATCAGCAGCTGGCGCCAAGAGCTGGTCTGAGCCATCTCCCCACAGAGAGCTCTAAGCAGATTGCACTGGCCCACACTCCTGCTCTACAGAGTGATCAGCGGCCCTCTTCTCACTCACTGGCTGCACTTCCATGGGATCTTGGAACATTTTGCTAAAACCTATGTTTCTCCTCACTCAAGCAAACAAAGAAGAGGATCTCAACATTTCAAGAGCTCAGAGTTTCTTGAGGTCAGAGTCCATCCAGTTGGGGAGTATGGGGGACTCAACAAATCAACAGAAATTCTCGCAAACCCAAGGTGGGCAACCCCACAGTGCCCATGGTCCTGGGAAAAGAGGAGTCCCAGACAATGACTTCAGATATGGGGTCGATGACCCACCCCTGTTCCTTGCCCACGAGTCCAAGATGCCCAGAGAGAGGTGTCCAGTGTGCCTCAGGGGAAAGCAACTAAGCTTTGAGAACTAAATGATATGCCAGGTACTGAGTGAGGTGCAATCCATACATTAGATTTCATTCTCCTTAAGAACCCTGTGAGCCTGAGTTGATCATTTTACAGGAGAGAACGCTGAAGTTCAGAAAAGTGAGGAACTGACCTAAGTCACACAGCTAATAAGTGATAATGCTGGAACTCAAACCCAGGTCCGTCTGACTCCATGGCACATGCTTTCCATTGTGCTATGTTGTCTCCCTAACAAGTTGGTTAGTATTTGGATTCCATACCAAACAGGACATTTATTGACTGTTGACTAGAACATGGTGGACATTCAATCAATGGTAGCCGCAATTGTTATTACTACTGTTCTTATATAATAATAATAATAGTAATTACTACTATCTTACCAGTCACAGTAAGTAATGCAAAGTACTCAAGCTTCCACTTGCACCAGAACTTAATTAAAACTTATTTTCTACCCATGAAGGCTAAGATAAGGAGAGAGATGATCTCAACCCAAACAGCTGCCTGAGGCTAAGCCCTGTTGGAACATCTCCTCTCATGTGAAGAGACACAAGATTATTTTTTTACAAGTGAAACAGCAAGCCGTCACTCTGAAGTGACAGGACCACATATGTGAGTGAACACTCTTGTAGATCTCAGCTTTAGTTAAAAATCTTCAGATGACACAACTTTATAGACCCCTAGAGGCTCTGGTTACCAGCCCCTCTTTGACAGCAGACAAGCCACAGCACGCTGAATAAAGATGATTTATCTAGAGGCAGCCCTGCGGTGCCTTGAAGATGGGGTAAGGCTCACATAAACCAACGGTGTCTTGTCTGGTGTTTTCAGTGCTGACTTGTTTGGGGACCATCACGTCTAGGAGAATGTGAAGTCCAAGTCGACTTCACCATCTTGTTTACCTCTCTGCTCCTAGCATGGAGCCTGGTCCAAGACAAACACTCAGTGAATGTTGGTGGGATAAGTAAATGAATGATTGGGACCATTACTGATTGTCCCAATGTACTGAAGCACCAGGGAGCTAGATGAAATATGGACTACTCCTGTTCACCTGGAGGGCCCACTCAAGGAGGCTAGGAAAGAGCTGGACAGTTCTATGCTGTTATATCAGTATTGTGAGGAGAAGGAATCCCAGAGAGCAGCTCTGAAAGATCAGAGGAGGGACTCTACAGGTCCAGGAGTCAAAGAATTCCCTGAAGAAGATGAGGCCTTACCATGGAGGGTAAGTATGAGTTGGGCCAAGAAGCAGGAGAAGACATTCCAGGCAGCAGCAAAGGAACAAAGTAAATCACAGAGAGAACAGAAAAATGTGAGCGGCTCCAATGGGCTGGACCATTGTGTGGAGAAGGAGGAGGCCCGGGGGAGGCTGGAAAGTAGAAGGCGGATGGTGTGTCCTACAGAGGAAGTCCGTTTTACCTACAGCTGCACTTCCTAGTGTGTTCCCTGGAAGTGTAGGTTTTTGAGATGCTTGGCAAGGAAAGGGTTCTGTGGTCAAATAGACTTGGGGAACATTTTTCTACCACTCCCCCACAATGCATATTATTCACCAGAGGTCCTGATGAGGCCTGCAGTAAGAACCCTGAGTGAGGCTGTTTACACCAGCATGTTCCAACCTCTTAGGAAAAAGGCATCTGACCACAGAAACCTTATATTTTCCCTGCAATCCTTATAGAGCAGCCTAGAACCCTCACTGGAAAATGCTCTCCAAAAGTATTCAGAAGTGATTGAAATGTTTTAATCGAAGGAGCGAGATAATTTTTCATTATTTACATTTTAGAAATGATCATTGAAAACAATAAAGAAGAATGAATGGGATAGGTAGCTCTTTTGGATAATGGCGGACTACATCAACTGAATCAACCCTCTTTCTGAGGAGAAATAGAAAAAGCTGGACAAAGTAAAGTAAGAGCAACAAAATATCTTCTTGAAGACATCAGAACACTAAAAAGGTAGTGAAGAATTATGGGACAAGATGGAAATCCAGAGAGGTGGGGGTCAACGTTTAGTAACCTTTTTCCTCAGGGCTGGGGGAGGTGGGCAAGGAGATACCTACTGATTTCAGAGGAGGCAGAAAATTTGAAAATTGCCTATTCATGTGGGAAAAAGGAAACTTGACTCCTACTTCACAGGGTATACAAAAATTCCCAGTGAATTATAGAGGTAAACATGAAAAGCAACACAGTAATTAATCTTAATAACTTCAGGGTAGGGAAATGTTTCTTAAAAAGATATAAAAGGCACTAGCCACTAAGGAGAAGTTTTGAGTTGTTAAATGGCTGCATTAAAATCAATAACTTCTGTTCATCCAGAGACACCATTAAAAGAGTGAAAGGGAAAACAGCAAAAAATACTTACAACACATGTACCTGACAAAGGGTTTGTATCCAGGATATGTAAAGAACTTACGCAAATCAATCCCCCCCAAAAGATAGTCAAACGAATAGAAAATAAATGTATAATAGGAACTTCGAAAGAAAGGATCTCCAAATAGACAATAAACAAATGAAAATGTGCTTAACCTAATTAGTAATCAGAACTGAAAATTAAAACTACAATAAAATGTCACATCACTAGAATGGCTAAAAGTGAAAAGATTGACAATACCAAGTGTTGACAAGGATAGGAGGTAATGGGAGGTCTTGTGTGCTACTGGTGGGATTTGAAATTGTTACAAGAAGTTTGGAAAACTAGAATTACCTACTAAGGTTGAAGATATAATGCATGCCTTACAAATCATAAATTCCAATCCAAGAAATAGATCAACAAAAATACATGCACATGGACACCAAGAGATGTGTACAAAAATGTTCATACCAGCATCATTCACAATGGCCCCAAACCAGAAATAACCTGCATGTCCATCCACAGAGAAATGGGCAAATAAAATTGTAGTTTATTTGTACAATGGAATGCTGAGCCACAATGTGTACAAAACATGGATGAAGCTCACAAACATGATCTTGAGCAAAAGAAGAAAACACAAAAGAATACATACCACCTAACTCCATTTATATGATGTTAAATAAGAAGGCAAAACCCAATCACAGTGTCAAAACTCAGAATGGGGGAAGGGAGGGAGGGCATAGTGATTGGGAGGGCATGTGCCCAAGGGGCTTCTAGGGTGCTGGCAGGTTCTGTTTGTAGAACTACTTGTTTGGTGAAAACTTATGGTGCTGTACATTATGTTTTGTGCCCCTTTATGTATAGGTTAAACAACAAAATAAAATATAATATTTTTGAAAAAAGAAGGATTGGAGAACAGGTGAGACTGTAATCAGAAAGAAGTTGTTATTCTCTAGATAAAAAAACTGATAAAGCAGAGGCAGTGACAAAGTGGAGGAGGGGTTTGATAACAAGAAATTTTGACTTTGAAAGTTAACATTGGAGTGAATTGGCACAATTTCCAAGGATTTAACCAATCAAGTATCTTTAAATCCGTGAGTCCACAATGACTTTAAGGGAAAAATAAATCACCTTCAGAAGCTAAAAGGAAAACAATCTATTATCTTGAAAACTGTTAAATAAAGGGAAAGAATCAAATATTTATCCTGCCTTTTTTCATGAACCAAACAACTGAGTAACCAAATGGTAACTGAGAAGAAGTAGATCTTTGAAAGAAGTCCAATGAATGTATGGCAAAGAAATTATAGAATTACAATATCACTACTTTGTAGTCCCCTATTAAGTATTGGACTTAGCCACTACCCACCCATGGCTCCTAACATTATAAAAAAGAGACAACCAGAAATCATGGGCCTCCTGTGAAAGGACATGGTGTCACACATTCATCTGTCCAAGGGGGTCTAATGTGAATTTGAGCAAGGTTCTGGATTCAGCTGACCATGTGCAAGAAATGCAGAGGAGAAAGGAGCATGTTGAGCTGCACCATATGTGTGCCATCAGCAAAATCCTGACTGTGGGAAACTGCAGGTCTTGTGAACCTGGTCCTTCACTACGTAAACTGCAAGAGAGAAACAAGGTAGGTTAAAAGAGCTTTAAAGACATATCAAAACTTGTTTAAGACAAGACTATATCATAATGTTTGTGGATGCACATCTGGGTAATAAAAGGAAATATAAAAAAATATTTTTAATAAGAGTCAGCATAGTGGGGAGAGAAGGGTCTGTGATAGGGATGGGACAAATGGAGTGGAGAGGACACTTCCTAGGTGACAAAGATGACCTAGATGACAAGGTTCTATGTCTTAACTGGGGTAGAAGTTGCAGGATGTTTACCTTATGACTCACTAAGCCATACAGTGATGTTGTATGGTTTTCTGTACCTGTGTTTTCTTTTCAGTAAAAATATTTTTGTGTGCTAGCATTAACTTTTCATATGGTATAATAATCTATGTAAATAAAACTTAAACTCTTTGGAATTCCAAGAGGAATAAATATTAAACATACAGCATTCATACAGCACTTTGTAACTTTTTTTTTTGGACACCCTACATGGCTTGTGGGAAGTTAATTCCCCAATCAGGGACTGAACCGGCATGCTTGGCAGTGAGAGCAAAGAGGCCTAACCACTGGACTGCCAGGGAATTCCCAACACTTAGTAACTTTAAAGAAACTTTCATCTACATTACTTCATATAATGATTACACCAATCCTTGGTGGTAGGCAAGATTATACCCATTTCATAGATAAGGAATATGCTAGTTATATTTTGCCCATGTTTATTTTATCTGTGTTTTTTCCAACTCCAAATTCCACACCTTTTCTTAGAACAGTTATTCAAACATACACGGATTCTGTGACCTGTCCAATTGCACCGTTACCAATAGAAATTTCAATGGGGAAAAAACTATTATAATAACAGAAAAATAATTTAGTGAGAAAAAATACTTGGATAAGAGTATTACATTCCAAAACCCAATAGTTCATAGGATTACTACATAATTGCCTTTGCTTATATGCAAATGTTAAAATATATGGAAGTGTGCATAATCTCATGATAGGGACTCAAAAGAAACATGTAGAGTTTGGGATATGTTTCCAGCATGCCAGGAGCATTTTTCATAACAGCAAAATAACCTAAATGTCAGCAGAATAAATGGATATACAATTTGGCATATTTTTATAATGTAATATTATTAAAAATGATATGATAACCTCAAAAATATATTGTGAAAAAAAAGCATTCTCTGTGCAACACACCTCACCTTCCTGTTATTTCTGCCTCCTGCATATGTCTCAATCCAGTCCTCTTCTCCATGCCCACTCATCAGGCACACCCTCTTCAGCTCCTGGCAGGATTGCCATATAAGCCCTCAGTGCTCTCTCCACTTTCAGCTTTGCCCTGCTCTTCCACTGAGCAGTCTTTTTAAAGAAGACTCTAATCCAGGGGCACATATAGAGCATGTTTTAACTAACAGGCTTCCATGGCACACACACTTGCAACCAAACCCTGTCTCTACCACGTAGTAGTCACGTGAACTTGGTCAAATCACATACCTTATTTGGACCATAGTTTTGTTGTCTGTAAATTAGGAATAATCATTGTTCTAAACGAGGGTCACTGTTTCAGCCATATAGTATTTTGAGGACAAGTAGGATAACCATAAATAGAAGTGCCCAGCAAAGAGGTTGGCAGATTGCAAGCATTCAGCAAATGTTAACTATCGTTACTACATCACTTCCCCTGCCTAGTGGACTCCAACTTGAGAATCGAGTTCAAACTGCTGTGCATGGCCTATGAGGCCCTTCATGAACCAGTC
Organism: Aethalodelphis obliquidens; assembly: GCF_003676395.1. Lineage (NCBI taxonomy): Eukaryota > Metazoa > Chordata > Mammalia > Artiodactyla > Delphinidae > Aethalodelphis > Aethalodelphis obliquidens. The sequence continues at coordinate 10,017,626 of NW_020837993.1, forward strand.
CCTCCCCACTTATGTCCCCAGCCCACCCCCTGCCCCTCTCCCTCCTGCTGTCTTAGCCACAGTCACTCTCACTTTCATTCTCTGAATGTCTCCTGTTCCCTCTTGTCTATACCATTGCCTGGAACATCCTCCAACTCCTTTACCAGGGCAAATTCTATCCATCCTCCAGTCCTCAGTTTACCTGTGACCTTTTGCTTTTTTTACCCTAGACCCCTGTGTTTTCCCTATCATTATGCAATGGTTGACACTATAATGGTTGATAAATGCCCATCTTTCCCTCCAAGTATGTAACTGCCTTGTTAATCATTGTATTCCCAGTGCCAGGCGCAATGTCTGGGGTATGGTAGGTCAGGAATCTTTGTTGAGTGAATAAATGAATAAATGCACAAAAGTGTTCATGGATAAAAATCACCTTCCTTACCCCACATTTTCCTCCACCCAAAGCAAGAGACCTCCTCTCATGAACAGCCTTGGTTCCTTGGGAGTGGAAGTGGGGTGAGGGAGGGCTCTCTCCACTTCTGAGTCTTGAACAATTTTTTACCAGCTTGCCCCTGGCTCATTACATTGTCTGCTTCTTCTTCTTTTTTTTTTTTATTAAAGTTTAGTTAATTTACAATATTGTGTTAGTTTCAAGTGTATAACAAAGTGATTCAGTTATTTTTTTTCAGATTTTTTCCATTATAAATTATTACAAGATATTGAATATAATGCCCTGTGCTGTATGGTAAATCCTTGTTGTTTATCTATTTTATGTATAATAGTTTGTATCTGTTAATCCCATACTTCTAATTTATCCCCCACCTCCCTTTCCACTCATTTCTTGTTTTTAACTTTGGAAATCATCGTTAAAGTTATAGAACTTCCCTTATACCCTACCCCCAAAGGTGTTTACAATCTCTTTTTAAAACCCTTGCCCATTTATACAAATATAAAAACTCAATCCTCCACCCACAAGATTCTCAAATGCCCTCATATTCCACCAATCAAGAAGCTTAAATTTACATTGATATTATGAATAACTTCTAATTCAGAATATGTCTTTCTAAACTGTGCATGTGTTCTTCTCCACCCCATTCTGTGTCCCTGCAGAAAGAAAGCATGTTCCTTCCCCTTCCCCATCACCACCAGGGAGAGTCTTTTTTCTAGCCCCAGCAAGACTGAAAGGAAATTCAGACAGCAGTGGCCCCAAAAGATTTGATGTCCACCACAATGGGCTGGTTTTACATCTCCTCCTAAAAACGTGCACTCCTTTCAGCCACATGTCCTATACCTCCACCCAGAGCATGATGGTTGCCTCTACAATTTGACCTAGTTAGATGTCTGTTCTAGTGCAGAGAACATGTATTAATGACTTTCTGGGTCATAAATTCTCCTTCAGCCTATGATGATTGCTGTAGATTCAAGGTCCTGACAATTGTGAGGGAATTTTAAACAGAGATTTGGCCCTACTTCTGAAATCAGATTAGCTTTCCAATTTGTTATGGCCGTGATAACTTCAAAGAAAGCTGTGGTTTCTTAAAATAAAGGCTCCCTGCTGTAGGCGGGGCTCAGGAATGTGCCCCAGGGGGACAGCAGGCACTCTGGATCTCTTCCACCAGGTCGAGGAGTCATGTCACAGCTAGAATCTGCACCTGGGGCTGGACACCTGGGAAGGGAGGGGAATGTCAGTGAGCCAAGGTACAGGATATCTGCCTGGGATACTTCTCACTCATTTTTCCTGCACAAAGGCCTGGCCTCACTTTTGCCCCTGTGGTTTTTTCTTCCCGCGGTGACCGTGGGCCAGCCACTGACCAGACAGACCTCCCTGCCTTCCTCACTTCCTTTCTGTTTCCTGGAGGTGAGAAGTGGGGCCTCCTGCCTTTGCTATGTAGACAGCCAATTCCATGCCAATCAGTAATTCTCAGTGTTCTTTTTTTTTTAAGTATAGTTGATTTATAACATTGTGTTATTTTCAGTGTGCCACAAAATGATTCAATTTTATATATGTATATATATGAATGTATATATGCACACTCTTTTTCATATTCTTTTCCATTATAGTTTATTACAAAATATTGAGTATAGTTCCCTGTGCTATACAGTAAGACCTTGTTGTTTATCTATTTTATATGTAGTAATTTGTATCTGTTAACCCAAACTCCTAACTTATCCCTCCCCCAATCAATAGTTCTAACATAGAAAAAGTTTTAAGGGCAAAGCGAAAGGAAACTTACTGTTTCCTTTGTGAGGAAAGTTCACTGAAAGGGTAGAGGTTGAAGCCAAATCTGGCCTCTGTACCCTAACACAGAATTAAATCTCAGAGACAGAGTTTTGGGTGAAGTAGAAAAGAATAGCTTTATTGCTTTGCCAGGCAAAGGGGGCCACAGCAGGCTAACGTGTGTCCCAAAGCTGTGTGTCCCAAGCTGGAGAGCGTAGTGAGAAGTTTTATAGTAATGGTTCAAAGAGGGAGTGACCAGCTCATGAGCATTTTTCTGATTGGTTGGTGGTGAGGTAATCAGGAGTCAGCATCATCAACCTCTTGTTCCAACTGGTCTTGGATCTTTGTGCTTGTGGGCAGCATACAGTTAACTTCTCCCATCTGGTGGGCATTTCAGCATCCACAAAACAGCTCAAAGATACTGTTGTGTATATTCCTTGAGGGAGCACCAAAGGACCCTGCCCCAAGGGTTTCTTTTGTTTCTTTTGACTGTTCCTCTCTTGTCTCTTCATCCCCTACCTTGCCCTAATTAGCAACTGTTTGAACCTGACAGCTGGAACTCAGGGAACTGAATGAACCCTATTTCTTGTAATAAAGAAATGGTGGACACAGAAAGGATTTTGTGCCCAGGAGCCCCACATTGTCCTGTTTGGTGTCAAGGTCCTTGATGGGGCACATTTGCACAGGAACTCACTCTTCTGGGTCCCCAACACTGTTCACACCACCCTGATCCTCCCCAGCACAGGAATCAGTCTTCTGTTTGATTTGGGGTTCTTCCAAAAGCAGACCCTGAAACAAGAATTGTGGAAGTGTTTTATGTAGAAGGTGATCCCAGGAGGATGTGGGGGAGTGAGACAGAGGAGGGAAGAGAATGGATTGCCACTGTAGGCGATGGGGCTCAACCCACTCTCGACCACTGAGAGTCAGTGTAGACAGGTTTGTTCATCAACTTCTATCCCTGGCTGGCTGAGGGTGGCTCCTGGGATGTCAGTTCCCAGGCACTGCCCCCTCTTCTCCATCCAGCCCAGAGAAAGCTCTCAGGCAAATAGGTGCAGAAAGCCATCATTGGGAATAGACTGCAGGGACCAGGTGTGTTTCAATGGCCCATGGACAGGACATGGAGGTGTCTATTCCATTCCCTGTGTCTGTATTGTCCCTTCTTTTCAGGGAGCCTGGCATATAGTAATGATCAATAGGTTTAGGTTGAAATGAAGTGGGGCCATGGGTAATGCCACATGAAATGTAAAAGGAAGAGATACAGATAACATGAACACAGATCCAGAGACAGGGTGGTTGCTTAGTAAGGGCTGCTGACTCAAAGGGGTTCTTGCGGGTTCTTTGGATAATAAGGCAAACTAAACCGAAGAAACTACGGCAGAAAGAGACAGAGGAAGTGGATGTGTTGCAGGAAAGGGGACCCCTTCCAGGGCCCAAGAGTGGACTCTTGTCTAACACTTGGAAATGAATTGTCCAAGAAGACACACATGCTGACAAAGCAAGAGACTTTATTGGGAAGGGACACCTCAGTGGAGAGCAGCAGGGTAAGGGAACCCAGGAGAACTGCTCTGCCTTGTGGCTTGCAGTCTTGAGTTTTAGGGTAATGGGATTAGTTTCTGGGTTGTCTCTGGCCAGTCATTCTGACTCAGGGTCATTCCTGGTGACACACACATTGCTCAGCCAAAATGGATTCCAGCGAGAAGGATTCTGGGAGGTTGGTAGGATATATGGACTGGCATCTCCTCTCTCCTTTTGACCTTTCCGGAATTCTTCCAGTTGGTGGTAGCTTATTAGTTCTGTGTTCCTTACCAGGACCTCCTGTTGTAAGATAACTCATGCAAGAGGTTACTATCTTGCCTGGCCAGGACAGGTGGTTTTGGTCAGTGTTTCCCCTAACAACTCCCCCCTGAGAGACTTCATACTCTAGATACTTCCTGGGAATTAGGGCAGAGGTATCTTTCTTCTGTAACTACTTCCTGCTGAGAGTGGGCGTAGTCTTGCCTAGTAGAGTAGGTCTCTCTCCACCTGATCTAAATCGAGGTATTTTCTGTGCCCAAAACCACCATTCACCCTCATAGTAACAACAGTTTAGCCTAAAACTGTTGGACCCTGTCAGAGATGAACCCTGTAAGCAGTTGAAACAGACAGAGGCCAAACAGCAGGCCTAACAGGATGGTCATCACTGGAGCCAGACAAGGAAGGCAAAATTGAGGTGAGGGCTGAAGGGTGTGTGACTTTTCTCTGATTGGTTGCTGGTGAGGTAACAGGGCACTGTGCCAGGAATCTTGTCCTCAGCCTGAAGTTACCATCTTCCACCTGGGTGGGGGCCCCAGTTCTGCAGAAGAGCTCAAAGACATTGTTATGCATACTCCTTGAGGAGGAACCAGGACCCTGTGCCAAGGCTGCGGCACCACTTGACTTCTCCTCCCCTGTTTCTTCATCCCCTCCCTTCCCTGATTAGCAACTGTTTGAATCTGCCCTTTGGAACTCAGGAAAGATCAAGGAGGCTGAATGAAGCCTACAAATAAGAAACAGGGGACTCAGAAAGGATTTGTACTCCAGAGCCCCACAGAGTCCTGCTCAGTTTCAATTCAAGGAAATAGGCAAAAATGGCTCTGGCCACTTCCTGCTAAAATGGGGCATAGTCCTGCCTCAATTTGGAGAATAATCACTAAACTGGAAATATTTCTGAGTCAAGTCCTGGATCTGAGTCTTGTATGATTAAAATCTCAATCCCCCCTTGGTCTGCCATTCTGGTGTAACAGACCCAATTAGAAGTAGTTGGAGGAGTGACAACTGGAATTTTAATAGACAAAATAAATCTCATTTCCTGAGAAATTCAGAAGAGTAAGCCTGAAACCCAGTCTGGACCTCACACCTTGGGGAGACATACCCAAATAGCCAGTTGTTTACTTTTATCTAAGTAAGTTTTAACTTCCTACTTCCTATGTGGTATTGACATATACATAACAGGGGCTATTGGCCACTACACATCTCCATTTTCTACTAATATCTGATCTAAAGCAATTTCAGTTTCTAAAACTTTAATAGTTACAAGAGAATACCTTGACACCATAAGGTTGCAGCTACCAGCTGCCAGCAGACATTGTTTTGAGAATGGCTGGTGGCATCCCAAGTCTGACACAGTTCAGAAAACTCAAGTTCTCAGCAATACAAGGACTTGTCTGAAATCACGTCCATAATGCCACCTAGTATTACCTTGGATGTCTGAACCATAGCTACTCCATTTTGACTTTCAATTGCATTTCTCTCCTTAATGGCCAAAGCAGATGTCATCATTAATCATTTTAGTGCTTTTCTAGATATGAGAAGATGCAAGAATTTGGGTTCAAAAAATCTTCTCCTGAAGTATCTAACTATCTGAAGACCTGTTCTGCCAGTTTTTCCCAGAGCACAGAATGCCTCAATCCTGATCTCCATCCTGAACTCCTTTCAGGGGGTGTTGAAGGTCAGTGGCCACAGTGGCCATTGACTTAATCCTTGCAGAGGCAGATGGCAAGTGTCAATTTTCAGTTGGCAGGGTCCCTTCAGGATCATAAATTCGACCATGGTTTGGGAGGCATTTCATGACCATTTCATCCCATGGTGCTAGGAATGTTCATACCCAGGTCTGGTGAAGATTTCACTGATAGGCCATTCAATGTGCTATTATTGGACTAGGCCTTATTAACAGTGCCAAAAGTCTCTGGACCACCTGTCTTACTAGTCTCTTATGGTCCAGGAAAATATTCCCTCTTGTTGCTTCTTCCCATATCTAGGGTTACATTATTACAATCATTGATCTCATATGGAACTATATATCATCATTTTATCAGAGGCTCAGTTACACATTTGATAATGCAAGAAACAACAATTTTGTAAAACAAGCAATATAAAAACAATATAGCTAGCAGATTAGTAAGGTCATAAGTAAGAATATAAGTCAAGAACTTCCATTAAGTGCAGCCCAGTATATCCCAGGTCATTTGACTTGGTCTGTTCTGTACCAATCCGTATTTTTAAGGAAAATTATATATTGGCGCTGTCCATAAAGCACCCAGTCCAGTTTCCTAGTGTTACTAGACTAATTATCCTTAGTATGATTTAATTGTTCCCAACATAGAGAAGCCTTTAAACTTAAATTACCATAGCCTGGTGTTAACTACATAAATCCATCCCATAATTTTGGGAGGTTTTATTCCTTGGCTGAAATTTTGCTTCTTGCTCTGATTGAACTTGAGTAATAGAAGAAAATTCATATTTATGGCCAGGTCAGAACAAGTATTATTAATTGGTCAGATGAGGGGATCCCATCTAGTAATATCAATTGTGACCTGAACATGACTATAATTTTTTAAAATTAATTTCCTAAGGGCCAACCAATTAAAGCCTTGGAGTGGAGAAATCCAATAAGGTGACCCAGAAGTACTAGACACAGGTAATTGGCCACAAACCCAACAATTGGCTTGATTTTTAAAACTAGCATAGGATCATGCCTATGACAGAAAAACATTTGATTCATATGCAAAGGTCCAAGCAGTCAAGAAAACATTATAAAGGATCATACAAGTCAAGTCCAGGATCTTGGACTAGCTTTCTACCTCTGATGTTGTCTTCTTCTCATCCTGGTATGAGTGTAGTTTCTCCTTTGTTTGAGCATGTTTTAAGGTGAGTTTGAGGTCAGCAGTTCACTCTATAGACCAGTCCTGTGTAGGGGCCCTTTGTAAGTGGGACGTAATCCAAGAGTCAATTCCCTTCAGTTTCTCTGTGCATTAGCTAGTTAAGAGTACCTAATAAGGGTCCTTCCATCTTAGGTTTGAGATAGTCCTCTAAATTATATCTTTTTTAGTATGCATAATCCCCTGGTTGCAGGTCGTGGGGCATCTGATCTTCATCCAAATATAGATTACTGGAGTAAGCTTCAGAAACAAACTTAGAGTGTCCATTTAATAATTCAGTTAAACTTTACATTAATATAACATAACAGCAAGGAACTACCTGGGAGGTGAGTCTTAGTAAATACAGACCTTCATTAACAAAACTGGAATTTAATATTTACTGAAACATAATCTTTTTCTCTCTAAAATTGCCCTCATTTCCACCAAATATAATCAAATTAAGACTAGTTTGTTTGCAAAGTAAATCTGGTCACAATAAACTTGGCCTGATGATTTATATAACTATAATTGGTCATATAGGCTTTTTGCTTGCTGAAACTTTTATAAGGGGTCTCAGACTGAACTTTTAAAAAGACGTCTCAGGGTTAGGAAAGTCATGCCAAGCGCTTGTCACAGATTTTGCCTAACAGGTAATGTGAATTCCTCCCTTTTCAAGGTCTCCCAAAATACCTTGAGATTTCTGAACCTGTTAGTGAGGTATCCTTCCTAATTTATATGATAAATCTACTGGGAACCTAAGAGTTTCCAATCTCTGGAGGGATCAGATAGAAAGAAAAGGTAAATGTTTCAATTCTGCTTACAAAGGTAAAATTTATCAAATTACTATAAGTCATAATTAGTTTGAGGGGAAGGTTTCCTTATACCTGGAAAACACAGATTTAAACCAGTAATTTTTCAGATAAAAACCATATTTACCAGTTTACTCAGTCCTTTTAATTTTTATGAAGTCAGGTTTTTCATTAGAATTTTTCAATTTCTTACCCAGTTCAACATTATGGTCTGAAAGTCAGAAACTTGTATTAATCCAAAAGTTCTTTCTATAGGTCTTCTTGAAGAGGAAGCATTTCTGTAAAGGCATTAGGGTGAAACCATAAGTGTCTATAATGACAAAAGACTTAAGAAGGCAAATTTAAAATCTGGTTACAATGCAGTTGACAAAGTAACTTGGTTACTGCTGTGACATACAACACTTTAAGATAATAATGGATTATGACTGATAACATTTTACCAGGACATGTCAGATCTTTAGGAATTCCATATAATTTCTAGAATATCTATATTAGTAAACATTTACCACACAATATAACCTAAGAAGATTTATTATTCATTTGACAATACTTCCCATGTAATTTAACATACCAAATGAACCTAATTAGTTTAATATCTCTCTTTGGGATGTTTCAGGGTCCCTTTGAAGCGTCTCAAAGTTAACTAGAGGTCAAAAGAACTCATTAGAATTTGATTTAGGAACTTTTGTCAAAAAATATCAAAAGTGTTTAGAACACTAAGTCAGATAGGATCATAGGTCACTGTGAAACAATAGGTATTCACTTACCCAAAGTATCAAAAGATTTCTAAGGCAAATATAGAACAGATCATTTAAGAGGTAAAGAAATTTAAAATATGTTATCAAAGGCAGCTCAACATTTTAAGAAAACTTGTCCTCTTAACAGAGAGAAAAGCCAAATTCAAGTTTTGCACCAGCTTACTTTTAAAATTCATTTACTCAGTTAAATTTATTTTAAACGTAGTCAATCCTGACCATGCACAAATCTTTTTTCTCAGGGTCCACTTTCCACAAACCTCCACCGCTTAACTTATTTTAGCACAATTCTAACTTTCAAGTTGTTGAATATCTGGAGAGATTATTTTTAACTAGGCGTTCTTAAAACATAATTATTCCTAAAAAGTTTACTCAAAGTTCTTATCTCATTTGAGTTTTCTTTCCTTAAAAGTTTCTTCACATTGAGTTACTTTCCTTGCTGACAAATTTGCAACAGATATAATAAGATCTTATTTAGCTAATATTAAACCTAAGCACAATAAAAGTATTATACTTAATGTTGGTGACTCTAAAGATGTGTCCATATTAATTAGATCAACAAACGTAAACATTAATACCAGGTGTTAATTTAATACTGAATATTTCCCAGTTCACGTGAACCTGGAATTCATTTAGCTTAATTTCTCTTGTATTTAGAATTATTTGATTTATAAGCACTTACTTTTCTTTAAGCTAATTAAATAGAGCTCCTACAAATTAACCTCAGCAATATTATCCAAAGACACATACTGAGACCTACATATATCCAGACAGACACGAGAGATCTAGCTTCATTTTCTAAACTTAATTGTGAATCAGATATCACAATATAAAACTCACTAGTTTATAAATAACAGTTGGAATACGAAAAATTTTTAAAGGCTTCATTCCCTGCTTTTTCCTCAGTTTCAGGAATTTGAGATGGTCTAGAGAATATAAGTGTTCTGAGACCCCTGGTCTCAAGGTACAGGGAGAGAAAATCAAGTTCTCCTAGTAGAACTTGTTCCCTCAGGGTCAGAATTCTGAAAAGACATTTTATCAAGTTTGCTTTTTCTAACTGTATATGCAAAAAGAACCAGTTTTGGAATTTTCAAGAGTTTTACCTAAACCAATTTTCTCTGGAGTCTAAAGAATATGGTGGCCACACAATGTTATAATTAAATATCATCTCTTTCTTAGTCATGAGCTCATAGCTAGAATCCTTGCAATCAGACAGAATTTTCTCAAGAGGTCTACACAGTGGAACAGAACCAGAATTTCACAAGACAGAATGGCCATCACAAATCACAACACAAAACACAAAATATAAAGCACACACATGCCTGGCTGTCCTAATCAGACACTCCCTTAAATACAAGATTGCAGTCTCTCAGAAAACCTACATAGACACAGAACTTCAGATCCGAGTACTAACAGAATAAATGGAAATATCTCAGGTCTTCAAAGATTTCAAAGGGAGAAAATGAGGCCAGGTTGAAAGAGGACGGGAAGGAAGGGGGACAAAAGGATGGCCTTACAGACATCTCCTGACACCTGAAGATGCCCAGGTGTTACGGAACTTTTCCCTGGGCTTCCAGGAAGGGAGGAGGGGAACTCGGCCCTACCAGAAACCAGAAACAGAAACCAGAAACCAGATACCAGACCAGAATTCGAGTTCTCTGCCCACCAGAGGTGATCAGGCTCCAACCCTCAGATCAGGCTGAGGCCCTCCAACCACACTCCTGCATCCAGGACCAGGACAGAAGACAAAAAGTGTCAGATAGGAGGGGTTGAAAAGAGGAAAGAGAGAGGGAAGGGGAAAGAGGTCAATAAGGTCTTTTTTTCCTTATCTGGTTGGGGCACTCTGGTCAGTCATCCACGTCAAGAGGAGACCATGGACAAAAGGGTCCCAGTCGCGATGGCTGGTTCTGGTCTGTCGGTGGATGAGCTGGTCCCTGAGTACCCTGAGTGGTCAGGATGTCAATTGTAGAGAAGAAGAGGTCTCACCAGAGTCGCCATTTGTTGCAGGAAGATGGACTCTTGTCTAACACTTGGAAATGAATTGTCCAAGGAGACACACATGCTGACAAGCAAGAGACCTTACTGGGAAGGGGTGCCTGGGCAGAGAGCAGCAGGGTAAGGGAACCAGGAGAAATGCTCTGCCACATGGCTCACCATCTTGGGTTTTATGGTAATGGAATTAGTTTCTGGGTTGTCTCTGGCCAATCATTCTGACTCAGTCCTTCCTGGTGGCACACGCATTGCTCAGCCGCAATGGATTCCAACAAGAAATATCCTGGGAGGTTGGTAGGACATGTTTCCTCTCTCATTTTGACCTTTCCCCAATCCTTCCGGTTGGTGGTAGCATGTTAGATTTGCGGTCCTTACTAGGACCACCTGTTGTAAGATAAATCATGCAAGTAGTTACTATCTTACCTGGCCAGAGTGGGTAGTTTTGGTCAGTGGTTCCCCTAACAGGTGGGGGAGGGGATCTGAGACAATAAAGGAAAGGAACTGTAGGTAAAAGAGAAGAAAGCAGATGAAAGATGAATGAAGGGAAGTAGTAAATGAGAAGTGAGTAATTAACCTGGGAGGAAATATGCAATTCCACTCAGCATTTTAATTTTTTTGTCCTCTTCAAACATAGCAGGATACAAAAGATCTAGGGTAAGAGGCAGAATGAGCACCCCAGCACCCGTTAAAGATGCCTACATCCTAATCACAGAACATGTCCATTTGTCAATATTTACATGGCAGAGGGGGCTTTGCAGATGTGACTAAAGTTAAGGACGTTGAGATGGGGAGATTACCTGGAATTATCCAGGTGGGCCATATCTAATTGCATGAGTCCTTAAAGGTGGAGAATTTCTTTCCAAGCTGTAATCAGAGAGAGATGGCAGCAGGAGAAGGATTCAACACCTCTTTCCAGTTCTGAAATGTGGAGCTATGTGCAAAGACCAGAGAGGCCTCTAGAAGCTGGAGAAAGCAAGGAAATAGATTCATCCCTGGAGCCTCCAGAAAGGAACACAGCTCTGCAGACACTTTTATTTTAGCCCCGGGAGACCCAAGCGGGAATTCTGACCTTCAGAACTGCAAAATAATAAATTTCTGTTTTAAGCCACAAATTTTATAACAATTTGCTACAGCAACAATAAAAGACAAATATACCTAGGGACATCAAAAATGGAAAATTATCAAAAATCACTGTCTGACTCTCTAGTATTCTGCCTGTAATCAGTTTCCCATTTAGGCTGGAACTGTTTTTCCTCTCTATACAACAGAGGATGGCTGCTCTCAGATTCATTAATATGCATAAAACGTGGCATAATTAGTTGCCACAGGTAACCCCACTCTGGCTGCGTGAACTGAGCTGATGTGCAGATGCCTAGTGCACCACAAGCAGAGCAGTGCAAGTGTGTAAGTCCACATCTCATAAAAGGAAATGTTTGAATAATATGGAAATGTGCTGTATGTTATTAGCAGGATGTCAAGTTTGACAGTCTGTGTTATTTTGAAAATAAATGAGTTTTGACACAAATAACTTATGTATGCATTAATTTTTTTTAAGCAAATCTTGGAACAAGATATTATGTATTGTGTTGTAGGTTTACAAAGATTTTGATGGCTCTTAGGAGAAAATCATGGTGAAGGATCATTTATTAATGTATTCATTAAGCTGCTCTAAGGTGTAACAATCATTACTTTCCCCCAAAATGTATACTGTTCCTCTTGCATATTTAATTGACTCTGGCAAACCATATTTAAGATAATGAGGGGAGCTGTCAGCAATGTGAAGACAAAAATAAAGAGAAATCAAATCTCCATCATTGGTATCAAAAACCTCATACTGCATCTTTTAACTCATGGGAATCTTTTCTCTGGACTGTCTTTAACTCTAAGCAATCTGAAATATGATATGAAATTTCTTTGGCTTATTTCATTTTCTTTCTTTCAGGTCTTGCTCCTTTTGATTTTTTTCTTTCTTCAGAGGCTCTAGTTGACAGACAGGTTTCAGCGCCCATGTCAGCATTCCTGGCACCGGTCAGGGGCCTGGGACTCTCCATGCAGATTCTCCTGGCATTTGTTCTTAAGAAGCAAAGGAGAGAGGTGTTCAGGGAACATCTCTGCCTAAGGCCAAATGTCTGCTGGAAATGCTCTGAAGCCAAGTTTCTGGGCTTGGTGGAGGCTGCCAGCTGGCCCCAATCATCTATTGCCTCTGGGGTCTGGAGGGGAAAAGCTGACAGGTTGTCCCATCAGGGTGTGATCTCCTGGCTGAACCATTGGCTGACTTCCCAGCATTCCCTGTGCAAGAGGGGTGCGGACCTTGTGAGGCCAAGCTCTGGGACAGTTCTATCCCCCCAGGGATAGTTTTGTTTACCATCAGGCAGCTCTGAGCTCTGGGGTGTGCTCTAGAACTTTGGGAGTGGGAGGCAGACACCAGCATCCTGAGCCCAGATGTGATGGGTGTGTGGATATTTGGCACCCATAGAGCCTGCACTGCACAAAGGATTGGTTCTCAGTTCCCGTCCTATCCTCTGAGGAACATGCGGTCAAGTTCCTGAGGTCCATATGAAAACATAGCTTCACCCTGAACAGAAAAGACAAGATGCTCTTGACCTGCAGCATTCAGATCACTCAACTGCTCTCACCCGGGGCCTAGGAATAATGAAGCCAAGTAACGTGGAAGCCCTTGGAAAAGTCTGGAGAGGCCACTGTGGGAAGAGATCTTAAATATGGTGATGACTGGCTCCAAAGGACCATCAGACTTGGGCAAGTTTCCCTCACCCTCTGGACTAGTACTACAGATATGACAACATCACAGCTCCTGCCCTAAGTAGACTTATGGGTTATGGGAGGAGATGGACGTACAGGAATATATATATCTTTAATATGCAAGACCTGGGGCAGCTATAGCCATAGGACATTCAAAGCACAGAAAAGGGCCATTCTGGGTCATCTGACAGCACACCAAAGATTTCCAGTTGTCCCCCTTTGGGGTATATGGCAGGATTCTGCTTCCCTGTCTCCTAAGGTGGTAGTGATCTTATGACTTGCTTTGCAATGAAATGTGAGCAGAAGTGCCACATGTCACTTGCAGCAGAAGCCATAAAAGCAGTGCCTGCCTTGGCGATCCTTAAGGCACAGAGATGAAGCCCAGCCAGCTGGGCTGATCCAGAAAGATTCAGAGCAACACCTCCAACCTGCTGGCCATGGATGTGCACCATAAGCTTGAGCAAGAAATAAGTCTTGTTGTTTGAAGCCATTGAGATGTTGGGAATGTTTATTATCACAGCATAACTTAACCTATACTGGTTGATACAGGCATTAAATCCAGCCAAGGGGCAGAGTTTTGGGGCACCAGTGAGCAAAGGCATCCTAGACGAGGGGGTCCCTGAGCTGAGTCTCAGAGATGAGGTAACTCAGTGATGCCAAGTGTTCCACTGATAACCTGTGAGGTCAGAGCATGGACAGCAGGTCAGCTCCAGAGAGAACAATTCCTTATCTAACACTTACTCAGCTAAAGTTATCTCTGGATCATTTAGGAGGGTGCTCCAGAATCCCTCCTGCCAATGGGCTTTAATGAGCTCTAGATGGATGGCTGGTGGATGGATGGATGGTTGGATGGTAGAGAAGAGGGAAGTTCATGAGTTCATGTGTAAGTGAAGACCTCCCAGTGAAGTCTTCTCTGACATTCCTCCCCTCTCCCACCCCACCCTCCTACTCCCCAAACCAAATCAGTTATTTCTTACTTAGAGTTCTCAGACCCTTAGCATGTGCTTTTGTGGTAGCAGTTAAGAAACAACTAATTTACACTACCAGAGTTGGGACGACCACCCCAGAGGAGACATATGACCTTGAAAATATTTGTAGGCCACACAGTGGGTAGAGTGGCTGGAAGGCCTGCAAAATTCCTCTACTTCTCTTACCTCATTTATATTCATACATGGTTTTATTGCCCCATTTCACAAGAAAGAAAACAGTAGAAAGAAGAGGTAACTTTTCCAATAGCACATCAATTGTATAAGAGAATCAATGCTCAAAACCAGGACTCAATCTCATGTTATTCCTTATCCTATGCCATAACGCTGCATATAAGGGAAGCTCATTAGAAGTTTTAAATTATGCTGTACAGATCTTGCTTGACTTACATGGGGTTATGTCCCGATAAACCCACTGTAAGTTGGAAATATCGATATGTCAAAAATACATTGAATACACCTAACCTACTGAACACCGTAGTTTAGCCCAGCCTATCTTAAACGCGCTCAGTACGCTTACATTAGCCTCCAGTTTGGCAAAATCATCTAACACAAAGGATAGTTTATAATAAATTGTGGAATATCTCATGTAATTTATTGAGTACTGTACTGAAAGTGAAAAACAGAATGGTTGTCTGGGTACAGAATGGTTGTAAGTGTATTGTTTACCCTCATGATCGCATGGCTGCCTGGGAGCTGTGGCTGCTACTGTCCAGCATCACAACAGATCGTACCACATATCACTAGCCAGGGACAAGATCAAAATTCAAAATGCAAAGCATGGTTTCTACTGAATGCATATCATTTTTGCATCATTGTAAAGTCAAAATGTAGTACATGGAAGCATCATTAAGTTGGGAACCATCTATAGACAGAAAAAGATATGACCACATTATCAATAGAAGTGTGTAGTTTATTATATATGATGCCCTTATTTTACACAAATTGGAGGTTACTTAGACTGAGCTTATAGTGTTTTTATGAAGATTAAATGATAAAATATCTGTAATATGAGCTTAGCACTCTATCACTTGCAAGTCCCTTCGGTCTAAGTGCCAGTGTTATTATTTAAAGCACTCGTGTCCACCTTTGCCATTCTCTTTAGACAGTCAGATTCTGAACTCACTTCCCATGTGTGGCAAATCTCCTCTCATGTCAAGCAGAGCCCATGTGCCATCCTAGAATCCAGAGTGGCTGAAACTGGCTTTCCCAGCCTCGCTCGCAGGAAGGTGCATGTCAGGACCTAGGTCCTGCCAATCACTTGCCTCTCCCTGGACTTGCCCAGGGATGGAGAGCCATAAGCAGCCAATTCTTTTGCCACCAAAGTTGTTGAGGTGGTCAAGGTGGCATCATCTCCATCCAGTTTCCAAAGGCAACAGCATCCATGCCAGTTGTGGCATCTGAGTCGGGACCAGGAAGGACAACTTTCTACTGTTTTGGGGCAGGGTTTCTGATGGTGGAGCCTGTGTGTTGGCAGAGGTGGAAACTCCAGCAGACACAGAAGAAAGTGTGGGTTGTGTTCAAGGTCAAAATCAGGTCTAGGGGGCTTCCCTGGTGGCGCAGTGGTTGAGAATCTGCCTGCCAATGCACGGGACACGGGTTCGAGCCCTGGTCTGGGAGGATCCCGCATGCCGCGGACCAACTAAGCCCGTGAGCCACAACTACTGAACCTGCACGTCTGGATCTTGTGCTCCGCAACGAGAGGCTGTGATAGTGAGAGGCCCGCGCACCACAATGAAGAGTGGCCCCCACTTGCCACAACTAGAGAAAGCCCTCGCACAGAAACGAAGACCCAACACAGCAAAAATAAATAAATTAATTAATAAACTCCTACCCCCAACATCTTAAAAAAAAAAATCAGGTCTAGGATTCTTCAAAAATGGCATGAGAGAGAGGACTTGGAAGCAGAGAGGTGTATTGGGGAGTTGGCAAGTTGTGTGCTTTCTGTGAGTATCATCTGTGAGTGGGTCAGTGGTGGGAGATAACAACCAAAAAGTAAGTTGGTGCCAGATCTCAGGGGACCCTGGGTACTTGCTTGCTGTGTTAGTTGGGCATTGAAGAGTTAATTCAGCAGGGCTGAGGCAAGACAGCACTTTGTCAAGAAGCATAGACCAGATTTAGTGAGAACACTCTGAAGGTTACTGTGACCATCCTGCTTCAGCTTGGTTAAGCCTGTAGGAGGCAGAATCTGACTGTATTTTCTTCACCCGTGTAAGTCGTTATATCACACACCTTTCCACTGAAGGAAAACAAAAACAAAGCATCAGTGTAGGCTGACCCGTTACTCCTACCTAAGGGTCTGAGTAAAATCTGGTGGGTGTAAAAGATGGCTTTTTAATTTCTCTTCCACCCAAGGCAATTAATACCTTGTTAGTGAGTCAGCCCAGCACTTTCTTTTTTTTTTATAGA
Organism: Aethalodelphis obliquidens; assembly: GCF_003676395.1. Lineage (NCBI taxonomy): Eukaryota > Metazoa > Chordata > Mammalia > Artiodactyla > Delphinidae > Aethalodelphis > Aethalodelphis obliquidens. The sequence continues at coordinate 10,034,189 of NW_020837993.1, forward strand.
CATTTATTTATTTTATTTATTTATTTTTGGCTGCGTTGGGCCTTCTTTGCTGCACGCAGGCTTTCTCTAGTTGCGGCAAGCGGGGGCTACTCTTCGTGGCAGTGCGTGGACTTCTCATTGCGGTGGCTTCTCTTGTCGCAGAGCACGGGCTCTAAGGCGCATGGGCTTCAGTAGTTGCTGCACGCAGTCTCAGTAGTTGTGGCCCACGGGCTTACTTGCTCTGTGGCATGTGGGATCTTCCCAAACCAGGGATGGAACCTGTGTACCCTGCATTGGCAGGAGGATTCTTAACCACTGTGCCACCAGGGAAGCCTCCAGCACTTTCTTATTAGAATGTAAGTTAGGAATCAAAGAACTTGAGGATAAAGTTCATTCTTCTGAAGTCAGAATATGGCAACTGTGGCACAATAAAAAAGAAATTAATATTTGGTCTTTATCCCCAGTTCCTGGTACAGAGCTCCTAAAAGCCTTGGAATATCCTGAACCGTGAGTGTCTTTTTATTTTTTTTTTAACATCTTTATTGGGGTATAATTGCTTTACAATGGTGTGTTAGTTTCTGCCCCACAACAAAGCGAATCAGTCATACATAAACATATGTTCCCATATGTCCTCCCTCTTGCGTCTCCCTCCCTCCCACCCTCCCCATCCCACCCCTCCAGGCTGTCACAAAGCACCAAGCCAATATCCCCGTGCCATGCGGCTGCTTCCCACTAGCTATCTACCCTACTATGTTTGTTAGTGTGTATATGCCCATGACTCCCTCCCGCCCCGTCATAGCTCATCCCCCCCCACCCATAACCTCAAGTCCGTTCTCTAGGAGGTCTGCGTCTCTATTCCTGCATTACCCCTAGGCTCTTCATGACATTTTTTTTTCTTAAATTCCATATATATGTGTTAGCATACAGTATTTGTCTTTCTCTTTCTGACTTACTTCACTCTGTATGACAGACTCTAGGTCTATCCACCTCATTACAAATAGCTCAATTTCGTTTCTTTTTATGGCTGAGTAATATTCCATTGTATATATGTGTCACATCTTCTTTATCCATTCATCCGATGATGGGCACTTAGGTTGTTTCCATCTCCAGGCTATTGTAAATAGAGCTGCAATGAACATTTTGGTACATGACTCTTTTTGAATTATGGTTTTCTCAGGGTATATGCCCAGTAATGGGATTGCTGGGTCATATGGTAGTTCTATTTGTAGTTTTTTAAGGAACCTCCATACTGTTCTCCATAGTGGCTGAACCAATTCACATTCCCACCAGCAGTGCAAGAGTGTTCCCTTTTCTCCACACCCTCTCCAGCATTTATTGTTTCTAGATTTTTTGATGATGGCCATTCTGACTGGTGTGAGATGATATCTCATTGTAGTTTTGATTTGCATTTCTCTAATGATTAATGATGTTGAGCATTCTTTCATGTGTTTGTTGGCAGTCTGTATATCTTCTTTGGAGAAATGTCTATTTAGGTCTTCTGCCCATTTTTGGATTGGGTTGTTTGTTTTTTTGTTATTGAGCTGCATGAGCTGCTTGTAAATTTTGGAGATTAATCCTTTGCCAGTTGCTTCATTTGCAAATATTTTCTCCCATTCTGAAGGTTGTCTTTTGGTCTTGTTTATGGTTTCCTTTGTTGTGCAAAAGCTTTGAAATTTCATTAGGTCCCATTTGTTTATTTTTGTTTTTATTTCCATTACTCTAGGAGGTGGGTCAGAAAGGATCTTGCTGTGATTTATGTCATAGAGTGTTCTGCCTATGTTTTCCTCTAAGAGTTTGATAGTTTCTGGCCTTACATCTAGGTCTTTAATCCATTTTGAGCTTATTTTTGTGTATGGTGTTAGGGAGTGATCTAATCTCATACTTTTACATGTACCTGTCCAGTTTTCCCAGCACCACTTATTGAAGAGGCTGTCCTTTCTCCACTGTACATTCCTGCCACCTTTATCAAAGATAAGCTGTCCATATGTGCATGGGTTTATCTCTGGGCTTTCTATCCTGTTCCATTGATCTATCTTTCTGTTTTTGTGCCAGTACCATACCGTCTTGATAACTGTAGCTTTGTAGTATAGTCTGAAGTCAGGGAGCCTGATTCCTCCAGTTCCTTCTTTCGTTCTCAAGATTGCTTTGGCTATTCGGGGTCTTTTGTGTTTCCATACAAATTTCAAAATTTTTTGTTCTAGTTCTGTGAAAAATGCCAGTGGTAGTTTGATAGGGATTACATTGAATCTATAGATTGCTTTGGGTAGTAGAGTCATTTTCACAATGTTGATTCTTCCAATCCAAGAACATGGTATATCTCTCCATCTATTTGTATCATCTTTAATTTCTTTCATCAGTGTCTTATAATTTTCTGCATACAGGTCTTTTGTCTCCTTATGTAGGTTTATTCCTAGATATTTTATTCTTTTTGTTGCAATGGTAAATGGGAGTGTTTTCTTGATTTCACTTTCAGATTTTTCATCATTAGTATATAGGAATGCCAGAGATTTCTGTGCATTAATTTTGTATCCTGCCACTTTACCAAATTCATTGATTAGCTCTAGTAGTTTTCTGGTAGCATCTTCCGTGAGTGTCTTTTATCCACTAAAGAGGTGACTCAGGTCTAAGCTGCATCAGGTCCTGACTCTACTGTGTGCAGCCTTGGACAACTAATTGATTCCCTCTGTGCCTCAGTTTCCTCCACCTTAACAGAGTTATAATGCTTCATAGAGTTGCTCGTAAGGAGTAAAGGAGTTAGTGCAGGCTGAGCACCCAGCACACAACACATGTTGGCTGTAGTAATAGTCATTAATATTGTTATGGGCACATTCATCCTTAAAGGGGGACGGGGAGAGAGAAAGTGCTGTTAATAGAGCATCTATTAGCTCCTCTGAATTGGGCTAGGAATGCTGTAGTTAATTCACTCATCATTTAACTCATTCATCTAAGCATTCCTCTCCCATCCCCTGCCATGTGCCAAGCCCTGTTCTGTGTCTGGGTATAGGACAGTGACAAAACAAAGGAAAATCCCTGATTTTATAGGAATGGGAATCAGAGATATTGAATAACTTCCTTTCAGTCACATGTTAGTAAGGGACACAGTGTGAATTTCATTTCAGGTCTGTATTCCTACAAAGCCTTGGGGCTCTACCTACAGCCCCCCAACAACTACTGGAAAAGCAATGTGACTGAGAGACTACAAAAATTACAGAGATTTCCCCAAATCAACACACAAATTAAATTCAAGTTTTCTTGTTTTCAGAGCAGGAACCAGTCTTCAAAAGGCAGATTAACAGTCAACTCATTTGAATACTTTTCTTTGTAATAACCACCATCGGTGGTCATCCTTGACAAGCAGGGTCTTGGGACAAGCAATTTGAGTAACAGTGGGAGAGTGGGACCGACTGAACCCTGAACCCTAGCCTGGGGCCCATGGTCCATTCCAGAAAAGGAGCTGAAGCTCATAAGACAGCTTCAAACATCCTTCCAGTGACGCACTTTCTCTATGCTTTAAATACCAAGCAAAATTCAAAGGTTTATAACTCTAATCCACTAACCTAACCCATCCTTGGGTTTCTTATAAAAAAAAAACAACCCCGGGCTTCCCTGGTGGCGCAGTGGTTGAGAGTCCGCCTGCCGATGCAGGGGACACGGCTTCGTGCCCCGGTCCGGGAAGATCCCACATGCCGCGGAGCGGCTGGGCCCATGAGCCATGGCTGCTGAGCCTGCGCGTCCGGAGCCTGTGCTCCGCAACGGGAGAGACCACAACAGTGAGAGGCCCGCATACCGCAAAAAAAAAAAAATCCCTTCCTTTATTCCTTCTTACAAATTCAGCCTGTGCCTCTAGGGGAAAATCTTTGTGGTAGTACATTATAAAAGTAGCTGAGATTTATTTTTAGGGAAATAATAATGGACAACCAGGTACCCATTGTTAGCTGTTGGCAACAATAATAAATGAAATAGATCACAGAGCATGAGCTGGAATTCTTTCTAAAAATAAAGAGAGATCAAATGATGTAGAGCTAAATTTTCATTAACCTTTGTGCCAATGGAGAGAGGCCCAAAGATTTTCTATTTTCTGTCCTAAAATATAGTGGAAATTTTTCCACTGACAAGTTTAGATAAGGTATTTGTGACGTACTTCTTTTTTTTAACTTTTTATTTTATACTGGAGTATAGTTGATTAACAGTGTTGTGATAGTTGATAGTTCAGGCGTACAACAAAGTTATTCTGTTATACACATATATGTATCTATTCTTTTTCAAATTCTTTTCCCATTTAGGTTGTTACATAATACTTAGCAGAGTTCTCTGTGCTATACAGTAGGTCCTTGTTGGTTATCCATTTTATTTTTCTTTTTATTTTTTGGCTGCACTGCATGGCATGCAGGATCTTAGCTCCCTGACCAGGGATTGAACCTGTGCCCCCTGCAGTGGAAGTGCAGAGTCTTAACCACTGGACTGCCAGGGAAGTCCCAGTTAACCATTTTAAATATAGCAGTGTGTACATGTCAATCCCAAACTCCCTAACTCACCCTCCCCCCCCCACCCTTCCCCCTGGTAACCATAAGTTCTCTAAATCTGTGAGTCTGATTCTGTTTTGTAAATAAGTCCAGTTGTATCATTTCTTTTTAGATTCTGCATCTTTTTCTCTGTCTGACTTACTTCACTCAGTATGGCAATCCCTAGGTCCATCCATGTTGCTGCAAATGTTATTATTTCATTATTTTTAATGGCTGAGTAATATCCCATTGTATATATGTACCACATCTTCTTTATCCATACCGCTGCCAATGGACATTTAGGTGACTTCCATGTCTTGGCTATTGTAAACAGTGATGCAATGAACACTGGGGTGCATGTACACTTTCAGACCATGTTTTTCTCTGGATATATGCTCAGGAGTGGGATTTCAGGTTCATATGGTAGCTCTATTTTTATTTTTTTAAGGAACCTCCATACTCCTCTCCATAGTGGCCTTACCAATTTACATTTCCACTAACAGTGTAGGGGGGTTCCCTTTTCTTCACACCCTCTCTAGCATTTATTGTTTGTAGACTTTTTGATGATGGCCATTCTGACTGGTGTGAGGTAGTATCTTGTAGTTTTGATTTACATTTCTCTAATAATTAGTGATGTGGAGCATCTTTTCATGTGTTTCTTGGCCATCTGTATGTCTTCTTTAGGTCTATTTAGGTCTTCTGCCCAATTTTTGATTGGGTTGTTTGTTTTGATGATATTAAGCTGCATGAGCTGTTTGTGATGTACTTCTGAAAAAGATGCACAATCACATGTCAAAAAGTACAGAAATTCCCAAGAGAAACACAATTCATCTTCTTGGAGAAGTCCTTACAGTCAGTGGTTAATAATTGATTTTATTTTTTTATTGAAGTCTATTTGATTTATAATTTTATGTTAGTTTCAGGTATAGAGTAATTGATTGTATATTTAAAGAAACAGATATATTATGGAGTACAATGCAAAATATGCCAAAGTTTCTTACTACCAGTGAGTGGCTTCTTGCCCTCTACAATATGATTTCATGCTTCTCACCTTTAAGAATAATCCTGGGGGAAAGCTGATTTGTGGTTGTCATGGACACTTAATCCTTAGCCATCACCCTAAACATCAGGCCACCAACAGGTGAGAGCAATTGTGGTTGTGAGTTCATAAAACTGCCTTTTAAAACAAAACAAAATAAAAACAAAAGCTGAGGATACCAGCTCAACATAGACTGACTTCCAAAATGGTCAGGTTGAAAGTGTGAAACTCAATCATTTGGCTCTTTTCCACTGACTCCATCTAATGGGAAACATGTTTTGCCAGGATTATTTTGAATTGTTTGAATAAACTGACTACCTTGTTATTTTGCATGGATAGCCCCGGTCAGTGGAGAATCACAGTCGGTCAAAAGAATTAACTAGACAGATCTGTATTGCCTGTTTCTGATTTTAACAATTTATAATGCTTTTCCAAGGAAGGTGTTTCAAATGAATATTAAAAACTTGTGATATTAAGAGGAAAATGGCAGATTAAATAGATAAATCTTAATATTTTCCCTTCTTGAAGCTATGTTAATTTTTTAAATAAACACTTAACACTGCAAGAGCAGCCACCAAATCCTATAATGAAAGGAAGATGGATGAGTGTCAACAGTCATAGTAAACCTGAGAAAGCCAAACGCTGAGGCGGCAGTGGGGAAAATGAAAGCTGACCCAAATACAATGCAGAGTCTTCTCACAAAATGCTCATTATGCAAAAGAATTGCAAAAGAAGAGGGGCAGGGACTAAAATAAGGAGCATTGGGCAAAAGATGTTTGAGAAGCAGTTAATTCAAGTAGAATTCAAGATAGAATTCAAGGATAGGTTTCCCTATCCTCCACCTCAGCTGAAAACTCTGGATGCATTTTCTGAGACAGCAAAACAGAAGATCTGGCCTGGGGAAGGCCATGCATAATTGAGGGTTAGAGTGAGTTCTGAATGATGAATGCAGCCCTCCTTCCCCACAATCCCAGAGTATCTACCGCCAACCTTTAACTCCCAGACAAACTATTGGAAGGGTCTTACTTAGGAAAGATGACTGTCCCTAGAAGGAAGATCTAGAGATGCTGAGATCAGGGATTTCCACATCAATTAGTTCACCCAGATCTGAGCTCAAAGTCAACAAGCCCCACCCACGTGATCAAGCTTCTGAGTAGTTTTTTACTCAAGGATTACTGATAACTGAATATGGCCTCCTCAGTTGAAGACAGAGACCAAAAGCGTACAAAAAGTGAGGGGCTGGGGGAAGGGAGACTACAACAACTTTGGATAAAATGTATGCAAGGAAAGGAAGTTATCATTAATATCCTCAGACATATGAAAGAAGATACTGACTGAAACTTGAATAAGATTCTACTTAAATCTTGAAGAAGTAGAAGAGAGAAAGATACAGGAGAAAGAGAAAGGTAAAGAAGATATAGCATTTTAAAACACATTCTTGAAAATTAAAACATTATAGTAAACATGAAACTCAGCAAAAGACTTGGAAGGTAAAGTTCAGATTTCCAAGGAAGTAGAGCAGAAAGAGCCATAGATAGAAAATAAAAGATGCCAGATAAGAATATCAGAGGAATGAGCCAGAAGATCCAACATCCCAATAATAGGAGTTTTTAAAAAAACAAATAGAAGAGAGGGGAATCATCAATAAGTCAAGGAGTTTCCTAGAATGGAAGGATGTGAGCTGTCAGAGTGAAAGGACCACCAAGTGTGCATAATAATAGATGAAAATCAACCCCTACTACATGGGCTCAGACAGAGAGGCAGTGCACAAAAAGATCATATCCAGAGAATCAGAAGCAGAGTGTCTTAAGACTTCTCAAAGGGAACTCTGGGCAAAGGAAGATAAAATTATGTGGAAAATTGTTTCCAACATAAAATCCATTCAAAGCCAAACTATCAGTATGAGCAGAGAATAAAGAATTTCAGGAATGCAAAGTCTCAAAAACTGTATCCCCTCAGGATGCTAATAGATAATGTGCTTCACGCAGAGTCAATAAAGAATGAAGAAAATAGAATGCTGAAAGAAGATTCCAGGAGAGAGGAGCTAAGAGAACTGCAGGAGAGTGGTGAAGGACACAGAGTTCCACTTATTGCTGTGCGACTCAAGAGGTAGACAAGGTGATGGCTGTCATTAGTAAAATCGTTGCTGTCACATTGCTTTGTAACCCTAAGACAAAAGAGCCTGGCTTAGGTTCTCACCTGTCATTTATGCATCCAAAATACCTGATCTGCACTCGATGCTCTGCTGCCTGGAGTTGCTGAAAATGTTCTTTCACCCCACTGAAGAGCTCAGAGCCGTCCACTATCCCATGGCTGTATTCCCACCAGATGCCCAGTGTGAGACACACGCACCTGCTCTGCCAGATCCCCAGACCAATGAGCTCCAGTTCCCAGGACTCTCAAGGCCCTGCCTGCTGACTTTCCCAGGAGAGGCTCCTGCAAATCCCTAAAGGTGGTAAATCTGGAGTGTGAATCAGCAGCTGTGTATCTTATCATCTCCTATCTTCCATCTTCTCCTAAAACAGCAATGCTGCCTTGTCATTACATAACTTGTTTTGCGCTGGCCACATAGATACTCAAAACCAAACAGTACATTGTTTTTGGATACATTCTTAGGTAATTAAAATATAAAGGAACGATTGACACAAAAGTTGGGGATGAGGGGAGTAAAGGGAATGGCCAGGGAAAGGCGGTACCAGTGGGGCTACCCAGGCACCAGTAAAGTTCTAGTTCTTTATCTTAACGGTGGGCTCATGGATGCTCATTTTATTACTATTCTTTCACCCATACATATACTTCTCTATATACATATACTTCTATTATATTTATAAAAATATAGAAATGTAAATTTTTAAAACTTCAAGGCATTATTATAGACTGTGAAATAGAGAGAATAAAAGATTCATTGAAAAAATCCTGAGAAATGGGGAAGAGTATAGGGATGTACTTTTAAAGCATGATTTTTCAATGTAAAAAAAATTGTTTAATGCCAAATTATATACTATTTGGTTTGGAAATCAAATGAATACAAGTTTTAAATTTATGTCTTAGCATCAAAATATACTTCAAAAAAGAAACTGCTTTTTATTTATTTACTTTTGGCTGTGTTGGGTCTTCGTTTCTGTGCAAGGGCTTTCTCTAGTTGCGGCAAGCGGGGGCCACTCTTCATCGCGATGCGCGGGCCTTTCACTGTCGTGGCCTCTCTTGTTGCGGGGCACAGGCTCCAGACGAGCAGGCTCAGTAGTTGTGGCTCACGGGCCTAGTTGCTCTGTGGTATGTGGGATCTTCCCAGACCAGGGCTCGAACCCGTGTCCCCTGCATTGGCAGGCAGATTCTCAACCACTGCACCACCAGCGAAGCCCAGAAACTGCTTTTATAACCTGATATGGATTTCTTTCATTTTGTGCTTTAAAAATAATCAATGTTTTTTTTCCCCACTATTTTTGAATTTTGATTTTAAATGATGAGATAGAAGAAAACTTAAGCTGCTACTTTGAGCACCTCTCAAATATCACTTTGTAGGCATGTGTAGTAAATGGCATAAATGACCTCAGTTTGTAGACTGGATGATTATCCTCAATTGTCATGTTTGTGTACTAATGAGAATAATAATTACAATGAATTCAAATACTTCAAATACGTTTAAATTCATGAGTTCATAATGATATCCAGTTAAAAAACAAAAAAAAAAAGTCGTATTGGCTGCCTTTTGAGAATAGTAGGGAGCTAACTCATTATTTTGGAAACAGGCAAGTAAAGAGAAAGAAACAAACACCTTTCTTGCCTTTCTTATAAACTATACGGCTGGGTAAATAAGTAACTAATAAGAAGTTTTTCCATCCAGAAATATTCTAACTAATAAATTATAAAGAATGACAGAATGAAAATATCAGCATTTTTTTTTTTTTTTCGGTACGCGGGCTTCTCACTGTTGTGGCCTCTCCCATTGCGGAGCACAGGCTCCGGACGCTCAGGCTCAGCGGCCATGGCTCACGGGCCGAGCCGCTCCGCGGCATGCGGGATCCTCGCGGACTGGGGCACAGACCCGTGTCCCCTGCATCGGCAGGCGGACGCTCAACCACTGCGCCACCAGGGAAGCCCAATATCAGCATTTTACAGCCTAAAGCAATAAAGAATCAAGACAATGATTGGCCATGGCAGGGGCTACTGACATTACAGAAAGGGCTGCCAGACACAAGGGGCCTCATGACAGAGGCACCAACATGACCTGTGAATTAGTCTTGCATAAATACAAACAAACAAACAAATAAAACCTGGATATTCTCAAATCTTTAGATATGACTATGAGTTTACAGGATACACATCTAGGACAAAATACGAAGAATACTTTGAGGATGCAAGCAGAAAAATCCAGACAGTGGAAAATTTTACAGGACAAACAACCTGGTTTCTTCATTAAATAACTGCAAAAGAGAGAGAGGCCTACAGAGTAAAAAAGAATTAAAGGCATAAAATCAGTTATAATGAGGGTATAATTCCAATCCTAAATCAATGAAGACACTGTAAAAACTTTGAGGCCTTCTGGAACATCTGAACACTGACTGGATATTTCATAATATTGTTAGGTTGTAGGTGAGATAATGGTACAGTAGTTATGTACCTAAAAAAGAAGCTTTATCTTTTAGAGGCGTATGTTCAAATACTACAGTTGAAATGGGCTGATGTCTAGGACTTGCTTCAGAATAACTCAGGGAGCTGGAAATGGGTGAATATGGGGATAAGATTGAGCAAGACTGGCCATCTATCAACAAGTGTGGAAGCTGGTGATGGCTACATAGGATTTGAAAACTATTCTGTTCACATATATTTTTTGAAACTTTACATAAGAGAAATTTTAAATTAAAAAAAATTTTTAATTTTTCCCTCAAATAAGATGGGAAATTATGTGTGTGATATGTATGATTGACAAAGGGTTTCTGACATTAATACAAAAATAGCTTTTACTTATAAATGAGAAAAAGAACCTAATATGAACATGGACACACTTCACCAAAAAAGAAATATTGATACAAATGGCCAATGAATATATATTAAAAAAAATCTTTGTTTTCCTTAATATTAAAGAAATACAAGGAGTGAGCCCAATTCTGGAGAAGAAGGTGAAGGAGTCATTGTGAGATTTCTCATACACCAGGAAGAAAATGGAAGGTCAGCATCCAAGCAAGGCTCTTGAGATATGTTGTATACTGTGCATGTGTGTGTATCTGTGTGTGTTTGTATGTGTGTATATGCACACATGCACGTATAAGATTTTTGAACAAAGCCAAGAGGATAACTTTAAACAGAAGTATACATTTATAGACATTCTTACTTCATTAAACACATAAGTGTGATAAAATTAGTCCAAAAATTTTAATCTAAAAAATTAAAAAGTACTTCAAAATTATTTTAAATGAGACAGTACCTTGCATTCTGCCTAGGATTCCAGTTCTATATCTATAGGTTAAAATATTCTCAAAAAAAAAAACTTTAAAGCCAACATAAAGACTGTTGGCCCTGCCAAAGACAATTCCCCGACACATGGAAGATGACTGAGCAGAGTCTAAAGATCTTTGAAGCCCTCTTAAGTGTGAAAAATGCTGATAACCTCCTGACATTACCAAAACAATTTTCCAGTGAAAAATGCACTAGACTGAGTGTCACTAATAATATCATATCAAATTATATCATGTCGTATCATTCTGCTTGAGCAATTGGGATACGGATTATTCAAACAGTCAAATCACAGTGCAAGTGTTTTAAAGTCTAGTTATTGGCAAATTTTATTTGCAAAATGCTATTGTTACAAATAAACATCACTGTACAACATGGGGTTAAACAGAATACACAACAAACTAAATTAATAGAGACAAAACAATAGCAAATTACCATTAAAAGTAAAAAGTAGCAACAACTGAAAAATGAGACCAACTCAAACAACATTTATAATGCAAGTTTTTCCCAAATTGGGGCAATTTCAACTAACTGAGAATACATATCTAAGAGATCTGCAACCTGGCTAATATTGTATGTCAGAATATTTTTCCCAATACAAAAATAATTCAGGAATATTTACTCGCTTAACAAAATTCAGCTCAGAAAATGGAGCTGAAATGGAGAATCAATAGTCTGCCTTGACCTTTTCCCACAATACAACTGTAACAAAGAAGAACAAACCTGACTCCATATTGGATCTATTCCTTTAGCTCTAACCCTTGTGCTCTATTGCCTGTGCTTAGTCATGCTGCATCTGCACCTCTGTAAAAGAATGTTGCCTATAGCTTGAAATATACATGATAGCCCATTCTCAAGGCTCTGACCTTTAAAAGCACAACAATTTTCCATTCATGTAGAGATAAAGAGTTGCAGAACAGAAAAATAACAATTGTCTTGTTGGAGGTTTACAGGAACATTGTGACCAGACCTACATGGACACCTGCAAGAACAAAGGATTCCGGCACCAAGAAGTTTGCAACAACCAGCCACACTTCCTCCTCTTTTAGCATAAAAGAAGCCTGAATTCTAACTTTGGAAAGATGGTTCTGTGGGACACTAGTCCACCATCTTCTCAGTCTGCTGGCTTTCTGCATAAAGTGGCTATTCCTTGCCTCAACACCTCATCTCTTGATGTTTTATCCTGTCATGCAGCAAGCAGTATGAGCTTGAACTTGGTAATACAACTTGAAAGAGGAGAAATAGGTAGAGCGGAGGAGAAAAGTGCTCCGTTTGATAGCCAAGATATGGAAACAAGTAAAGTGTCTGTCAACAGAAGAATGGGTAAAGAAAATGTGGTGGGTGTATACATACAATGGAATATTTTTCAGCCTTAATTTACTCATCAATCGTCTCAAATATTTAACTTTGTTTTTTGGTGAGAACATTCAAATTCTACTCTCTTAGCATATTTCAATCACAGTTGACCCTTGAGCAACACAAGTTTGAACTGTTTAATCCCCGTGTTGTTCAAAGGTCAATAAAATATAGGGTTATCAACTATAATCACAATGTTATACATTAGATCCTCAGAACTTATTCATCTTATAACTGAAAGTGTGTACCCTTTTACCAACCTCTCCCCATTTCCCCCATTACTCAGTCCTTGGCAACCACCATTCTATTCTGTTTCTATGAGTTTGATGTTTCATTTTAGATTCCACTTATAAGTGATACTGTGCAGTATTTGTCTGTCTTTTCCTGGACTATTGCACTTGGCGTAATGCCCTCCAGGTTCATCCTTGCGGTTGTATGTGACAGGATTTCCTTCTTTTAATTAACTTGATGCAGCAAATCTTTCACAATATATATGTATATCAAGTCATCATACTGTACACTTTAACTATCTTACAATTTTATTTGTCAATTATACCTCAGTAAAACTAAAAAAAAAGAGTTCTGTTTGGGCTATTTCGCCTAAGATGACCATAAGCATAGACCCAGTAGAGATGTCTAGTAGACAGTTCAATACTGTGGAGCTCCCAGGAGAAAGCATACCTGGAGGTATAAACGTATGAGTCACCAGCACAGAGGTCATATTTAAACAATGGGATTGAATAAGATTCTGTAGGGAGAGAATGTAGATTAAAAAGGGGCAGGAGTGGGGACCAAGCAGTAGGCAATCCAGTTTTTATTGAATAAAGTCAGAAATAGAAATTAAAGTGATAGAAGTGAGTTGAATGTTTGTTCTTTGCTCTCTGAAAATTCATTGATGTTTATAATTTAAAAACAAAATAAACAAATCTAAGCAAAAATCCCTGCAGTGTGTTCTCCCGGACTGGCAGCCCTCAGTCATCCTCCTGATTCTAGAAAATGAGTTTTGCCTTTTCTTCCAGGCACCTTGCCACATGCCTCTGCTATCATTGATGAGCCACCCAAGTCATTTCTATTGTGGGATATTTGGTGCTTCCAAACTTTTGAGCATAACTTAATATTGAACACACAGGATAACTTTGACAGGACTATGGGTCCATCAGGAATGCTGCTCATGTGTATTATCTGCTCTAATTTAATTTCCCTGGTGTAAACAAAGACCTCAGATTGCAATTTGGGCAGCGTATGTGTAGGCAGCTGCCAACAGTTAATGACGGGTGCTCAATCTAGTGATTGAGCTTCAAATTGAAGGAAAAGGCTGGAGATCTTCCGTGAACAACTTTCATCCAGTTGGGCTTCCCATTCCCCTTTAGTTTTTCTTTTCTTTCTGTTTTCTCCTCTGCCAAAAGGGAGAAAAACTTAGTTGAGTAAAAGAAGAATTGCTGAGGTCCTTCACAGACCAGTTTGGGAATTGCCCTGCCATGGTTATATTATGTGACAACTGGGCTAAGCTATGGCCCAGTTGTTTGGTCAAACTCTAGTCTAGATGTTGCTGTGAAGTTATTTGTTATATGTGATTAATATTTAAATCAAATTACCATCCATAATATGGGTAGGCCTCATCCAATCAGTCATAGGCCTTAAGAACAAAGACTGAGGATTCCGAAAGAAGAAGCAATTCTCCCTCAAGACTGCAACCTAGAAACCCTGCCTGAGTTTCCAGACTGCAGATTTCAGAGTCAAGACTGCAGCATCAACTCTTCCCTGAACTTCCAGCCTACCCACCTGTGTGAACCAAGTCCTGAAAATTAATCAGTCTCAGCAGATAGATAGATAGGTAGATAGAAAGAAATAGATCCATCTCCTATTAGTTCAGTTTCTCTGGGGAACCATGTCTAATAAACTTCCCTCCTCTCTTTCTCCAGCGTTTTCACCACATCTGCCCAGATAAATGCAAAGTGACTTAATACACAATCCCTGTAGAAGGCTTGTACCGGAGGCTGAGGAGTAGAGGAGATGGACTCTGATCCTGGGTTTAGTATCTCAGTTCCAGTTTTGACTCCAGCACTTCAGAATCATGTGGACAAGTGACACGAACCTGGAGCCTCAGTGAAGTAGGAGCTTCACGTGGACTCCACTTCTGAGCCTGATATGTTTTTCAAAATCAGTATGAAAATGCTCTTACAAGAATCCAAGAGCTTTGTCCCCAGTGCTATCTATAATATCAAGGAAATAGATTTAAGTAAGTCATCCCGAGGAAGTGTCTAAGGGAGAATGAGAGGATGGTCCTTCAATTCTGATGCAGTGTTTCCTAACTGAGTTTTTCCTGTCATCCAATTTCTAATACAATCAACGAAATGGCTCTCAGTTCTCACCATAGTCAAATTTTTACATGAAATTAACACACACACCCCCCACTCAGTAGAGGATTTTGAACTCTATTAGAATAAATAATAGTATAGTTGGATGATCTCTTTTGACTTTAGAAAGTAAGAAAGAAAAAGTAAACACACAAAATTAAATAACTAATGCAGTCTTAAGCCTTTGTTCAATTTTCAAAGAGAATCACACCCCACCCAAAGCATATATTCAGGCTTCAGGGGATTTTTTACTTTGGACAAAATTTGGAGGTAGATGGTCCCAGGTGTAAGGAAATCTCTTTTGCCTAGGTAGGAGGTTGCTGAAGTATAAAAAGTCTGATGACTTAAGTGGTAAGGCATGTGATTTAACAGAAAGGCCACTGAATTTTGGATCAGGAATCCTAGGTGGCCCCTTCCACCTTTTAGCCATATGGCTTCAAGAAAGGCAATCACCCCAACTGAGCCTCAATTTCCGTCTTTAAAATGGGATAACAACCTCTACATCACCTTCCACACAGTTTTGTTGTGAGAGTCAAATGAGATAAGTGTAAGTGCTTTGTACTGCATTTTACTAATATGAGCTATTTATTACAAAATGACACTGCACACAAGATTTAGTGATTTCATTTTAGTAAAAATTTCAGAAAGGGATTCCTTGGTCCTTATTCTTCACACAGCATAAAGACTTTCAGAAAAGGCAATCCTCCTTCTGGTCGTGCCCTATCTGGTGGTTTAGAGTGGCTCTTTCATCTTTGTACCCAGGGGAGTGTTACACAATCTGAGACGTTATCTAGTTCAAGTATTAGGCCTTTTTTCATAATGTCTAAAGCAGGGTACCTGGATGGTAAGGGAGCTCAGGACTGACTCACAGTCCAAGAGGTAACGGGTTTGTTTTCAGGAACAAGTTTTCGGGTTTCCTCTCTCTTCACCCTGGCTGTAGGAGGTATGTGAACTCTCTGGGGACAGCTGGGTAACCGTACATCCCAAGCACAACAAACCCTGCTCCTTCTCAACCAGGCACAGAAATCTCAGAAGTTTCTCAAGCCTGATTTAATGTAATATTGCTAGAGTGTTGAACTGATACCATTTTCTCTGGGAATCTACTTAGGTTATCACAGTGACATAGGTCTCCTGACAGGACCAGAAGCCATTAAAAGGGGGAAACTGAGTATGTGAAGAAGGTTCTCTTACAGGAATAGCAGCCATCTGTTAGAGACTGGCCACTGACTAGGGATGAAGCCAGGGCCCAATACCGGGGCTCAAAGAGCAAACAGCTGAGCAGGAACGGTCAGAAAACGTGACTGGAGGGCTTTCCTGGTGGCGCAGTGGTTGAGAGTCCGCCTGCCGATGCAGGGGACGAGGGTTCATGCCCCGGTCCAGGAAGATCCCACATGCCACAGAGCAGCTGGGGCCCGTGAGCCATGGCCGCTGAGCCTGCGCGTCCGGAGCCTGTGCTCCGCAACGGGAGAGGCCACAGCAGTGAGAGGCCCGCGTACCTCAAAAAAAAAAAAAAAGAAAATGTGACTGGAACCAAATAACAAGTAACCGCTGACCTCCACCAGTACTTCGTGCTACCAAGCTCCCTGACAAGCATTTAACATGCTCTATTTCATTTAACCCTCACTTAGACAGTGTGAGTTAGGTACTTTATGATGTCCAATTTACAGATGAGGAAACTGAGGCTTAGGGTGGATGTATCTAATCCAAGGTGGCACCAATGGCAGCGGAGGATTTGAATCCATGCTATCTGAGCCTCTACATTCTGCCGCCTTCCCAGGATATCGCTTCCCTATTACAAGGCTCATTTATTTTGATCATCTTAAGAGTTTTCTCAGTGACCCAGATAAATAACGTCTAATTTAAAATTGTTGATCGAGGATCAGTAAGTATGAGTGGCAATGGGAACCAAGGGAGCAGCTGGTAGAGAAGAACCTCTTGCTTCTACAAGATGGCACTTATTTGGCCTGGGGTTTATTTTAGCCACGTCTTGATCCTCAAAGTGGAAGCCAGACACTGGATGGGGAAGATCAGTAGGCTATGTTCATTAGCTACCTGTGATAGGTAAGGTCCTAATAGGCTACTTTTTACTAGTATATACTGAAACGTATCTAGATATAGTAGCATCGTTGCATCCATGTAAAGAAAAACATCAAGATTATAAAAGCAAAACATAGGCGTTTCCGTCAAATGAGAAAATAATAACAGCTTCCATCTTGCATGTAATTATAATTGCCAGCTGCGTACCTAATGCCTTCAGCTTGGTAGATGCATGGCTCTCTGAAGTGAAAGCTAACCTAAATATCTCGCTGATGGTTTTCAGGTGGGCTTTGGACTGTTGGATCTCTAAAAGGAGGTACCAGGGATCCAAGGCAAATGAAAACCTCAGGATTTATCCCCACTGAATGCATGGATGTCTCCAGGTAAAACCCAGTAAGAAAGGAACAAAGGAGAGGAAGGAAAAGTGTTTGCCACCCCTTGTCCTCTGGTTTGGAGAGATTATGCTTGATGCTATGGAAAGAAAAAAGAGATGCTGATAACATGGCTATCAGCCTGGCTTCTCCATGGCTTCTCAACATATGTCCTCACCCAGTCCTGTTCAAAAAGGAATCTGCAGTTCTTTTCTGTCCACCCCTGCTTGGTTTTAGTCTCCCCACATGCCTGTGGGGTCAGAGCACATCAAGTTATGACAGGAGTTTCCACCAGAACCAAGAGGCGCAGCCCGCGCGCAAAGCCATGTGAACCGCAGTGACAGGCTCATTTAGAAACAAATTAGAGGTTAAGTAAGAAGTGCATGACGGAGGCAAAACTGAGTTTCCCTTTCCCCCTTGCTGTCGGTTAGAATTAGAAAGTGCCTATGAGCAGCGTGTGTCAAGAATATGAACGTGAGATGTCATTTCAGCTGCCTCTAATTGAAGCCAGGATAAATGGAGTGGAAAGGCAGCGTCTAATCCAATCAAAACATGAAAAACGTATTTTGACATGTAAATTACAAACTTCCTGTGTATTTTGTCTCCCCAATTACACCCTCCCCTGTCATGTTTTTTAAAATTATATCTTAATCTCCCAGTCTCCTAATAATTATGTCATCATTCTTGGGCCCTGAACACTGTGTGATGGTATTTTATGGGATATGCCATTCATTATTAACTAAACTCACTTTCTGTCCCCAGTGATACCATATCTCACCACGTTCAAATATGCCTGGTGTCAGCTCCTGCTTTGTAAATGTTACGGCAGTTCCACTCTCTGATTCACAATTACACGGAACTGAATTGGTGAAGCACTTTTGGACAGTTAATCCGACTCATCAGTATTTTATGTGGGGATGCCTGACACCATTTTCTTTTTTTTATTTTGGAATTTTATTTTATTTATTTTTATACAGCAGGTTCTTGTTAGTTATCTCTTTTATACATATTAGTGAATATATGTCAATCCCAATCTCCCAGTTCATCCCACCATCACTATCCCCCCACCTCTCCCCACCCTGCTTTTCCCCCTTGGTGTCCATACGTTTGTTCTCTACACCTGTATTTCTATTTCTGCCTTGCAAACCAGTTCATCTGTACCATTTTTCTAGGTTCCACATATATGTGTTAATAAACGATATTTGTTTTTCTCTTTCTGACTTACTTCCCTCTCTGTGACAGTCTCTAGATCCATCCATGTCTTTACAAACGACCCAATTTCGTTCCTTTTTATGGCTGAGTAATATTCCATTGTATGTATGTACCACATCTTCTTTATCCATTTGTCTGTCGATGGGCATTTATGTTGCTTCCATGACCTGGCTATTGATAGTGCTGCAATGAACATTGGGGTGCATGTATCTTTTTGAATTATGGTTTTCTCTGGGTATATGCCCAGTAGTGGGATTGCTCTGACACCTTTTTCTATTTAAACAGGATGAGCAATTGGTTTAAAATGTAAATCTCTCATCATTGGGGCTCATTCAAATAGTACCTCGCACAGAGATTTTAGTGCTGCTCCTAAAGAAATAGCCAATATTGAGATCATACAATTGAGATCCCAAAAAGAACTCAGATAATAAAGAAAAATGGTAGTTTGATATGCAAAGAGTTGTTACACTGTGCTGGTAGGAGGCATTGGTAAATACTATTATAAATTGTCTCCAAGCAGGGAAAAAAAACCTTCAAAATCACAGACAAATGTCCCTGGATTTACAGGTGAAAAAACAACAGCTACCAGTAAAAGAATTTCACCAGGTCTCTCTGTTCATTGCAGAAACAGAACTAAGATTCCCCAGGGCACCAACAGGGCCCTACCAAAATCCTGTCAACCATGCCCCAAAGCCCCCGGGGGCTATATTTGAGAGCCAGTACATCGCCTATGGGACAACCTATGATGCAGGAGTGAGGCATCTCTGAGAAACTCACCAAAGGCTTGGTCCAGGAGCAGCACATAAACCTGAAAGTCACCATTGAATAATCCCAGCTTCTAAGAAGCCCCTGATTTCTTCAAACACTTTTCTTCAAAAGGCTATTTTTGATTACAGGGCTTATTCACACTTAGAGTAGCGGAGCAGAGCAAGAAGAGGAATTGCATTCAGAAAGATGAACGTTCCATCCAGGACATGCTCCATTCTAGTTCTTGACCTTGGGACTGTCAGTGGGTCTCCCTGGCCCAGCCTCAGGGCACTCACCTGCAGAACACAGGTAATAATATCATACTTTCCACGGGGACAAATGCAAGCAGACTTCATTCCCTATACATGGTGTGCATTAACAAATAAATAGCCAAAGCTAGAATATTAAATTTAAAGTCAAGAACCCTGGATCTGTGCCCCTGTTCTACCACTCATTAGCCCTCTGACCTTGGTTTCTCCTCTTTTAAACACGGGTATAGTAATGGACCTCCCAGATTTAAAACGAGGTAATGATGACAAAAGCTCAGCCTCTGTGTACTGGTGCCCAATCAAATCTCGGAGACAGAGTTTTGGGTGAAGTAGAAAAGAATACTTTATTGCTTTGCCAGGCAAAGGGGTACACAGCAGGCACCTCGGAAAAACTGTCCCAACCCAGGAGGATTTGATGAGAAGTTTTATAGCAATGATTCAAGGGTGGGGCTGCTGATAAGATTAAGGTGTGTGCAGGGCCTGCACTCCTCTAATCTGATCTCAGGTAATCTTCTTGATAAGCTTCTCTGGTACGAAGAATGCTGACATCTTCCATTTGTTGAGTTTAAGTCTATAAAGAGTTCAAGGATATTGTTATGTATATCCCTTGAGGGGAACCAGGACCCTGCCCCAAGGCTGCACTATTGTTTCTTGGCTGCCCCTCCCTTGTCTTTCCCTTCCCGGATTAGCAACTGTTTGAATCTGCCCTTTGGAACTCAGGGAAGGTCATGGAGGCTGGAGTCTCTTCCCTACAAGAAACAGGAGACAGAAAGGCTTCTGTGCCCAGGAGCCCCACAGGGACTGGGTTTCAGGAATGTGTGCCTGTTTTACCAGGTGCCTGGCATGTGTCACATGTTGTGTGGCCATCAGAGCCATAAGCTTTTCTACTGGAAGCAAGTCTAAGTGAAAGGTTGAAAAGTGAGACTGGGAGGAGCGCACCAAAGATGATCAGAATACGTGGACCCACTGCCTGCTTGTGGGCAGATTATTGAGACCACATCAGTTACCACGTTGAATCCTTTGTCTGAATCCAGTGTGATAGCCAGAAACGACAGACATGCCTAGGAATGTACCATTTAGAGCATTCAATGAAGAAGAATAAAGTGGGTTGTTCTTTTTCATTGAAATCTGTGAGTACACAAAGGCTTCAGGGGCTGTCTTGCCCACCCACCTCCACAGGTGTGGAAGGGAGGTTTTGGATACCGGCAGGCAACCAGCAGCTTCCCTCTTTACGTTTCTTCAAATAACATTGATGCCAGACCCTGTGGGAAATCAGAAATAATGAAGTCACAGTGTCTGTCCTTAAGTCCAGAAGCAGAAATAAGAGCTGTAGGAAAATTATCCTTAATTCAAACTAGAATGTGAGATAGCTCTACAGGAGTTGCCAGCAAAGTTCCAGGAAGAGATTTTAGTGTAATCTTAATCTTTATTGTATTAGAAGGTTTTTTGAGAAGGTAAACAGAAGATTACCCTCATGAGGAAAATTATTCCTAATAGTAAATAGTATTTTAAAATGTTTTTTAAAATGACAGATATAAAAATTGAACCACAAATAGTGATCTTGCTATATTGGAGGGTGTTGTATGAATGGGCCAGTGATAGTCCCTGGGTATCCTAAAATTGCTCCCAGACTGTTTACTTCTTTGAATCAGGTTAGAACTGATAGCCCAAAGCCCACGGGCACCAAATTCAAGATCGTACGTATCAATTGCTTTAAATATAGTCCAAATAAACATATCTTTAGCTATTTAGAGCCTACCTACTCTGCATACCCCGTGAAACTGTACCATGTGGAACCATCTTCCACCCATAGATAGGACAAGCTCTGTAGCTATAAAAGACCTCCAAACCTCTGCTTCCTTTCAAAGCTCTCTGACCCACAGACTCCTTACCTCACTGCTAAGAAGCATCACCTGGACACATAAGACCCCTCTCTTATTCCCCTCTCCCCTAGGAGGTTCTTTGTCCTATTCTCCTTCAGAGTGGTGACCTCACAACAGCCTCTGGAAGGTCTCCTGCTGGAAGAAATTTCCCCTCTCACACAACCCTGTCCAAGCATCCCCCAGTGAAATGTGTTGTGTATTCCTGCCTCTCCTGGTCCTGTCTCTTCCTTGATCAACCCTGAAATCCTCAAACTTACCACAGAGGGTGTTCTCTTTGGGCTGCCATAACAGAATACCATAGACCAGGTGGCTTATAAACAGCAGACATTTATTTCTCACGGTTCTGGAGGCCAGAAGATTCGGTGTCTGGTGAGAGCTCACTTCCTGATTTATTTCTCCTATGCCCTCATATGGTGGAATGGAGGTCTCTGGGGTTTCTTTTATAAAGTCCCTAATTCCCACAAAAAGGCCCCATCTCTAAATACCAATGCAATGGGGATTAATTTTCAACATATGAGTTTTGTGAGGACACAAACATTCGGTCTATAGCACAGGGAAACCACCATCTAATGGAATAAACACTGGACTTAGAATCACAGTCACAGTATGAATCCCAGCTCCAACCATGTACCTGCTCTGTGGCCTCGGGTCAGTTATTCATCCCTTTGAGTGTCACATTCCCTGTCTGTGAAGAGAGGATGTCTACCTCACAGTGTCACCTTGGCCACGACACTGTTAGTACATGCGGAGGAGTCAGAAGACGACCTCAACAGACCATAGACAAAGCACAAAGGATCTATCTGCATCCTAGCAGAATTCCAGTGTTGTATCTCTGGGGAAATAATGTGTGAGATAATAGTAAATGTCTAGCCCCCAAATAGTCAGAGGCTCCATAGCGATTAGGAGGGAAGTACCTTAACAGCTTGGGAAACTCCTTGTTGGTACCTGCTCCCTCCAGTCCCATAAAGATGACCATCCACCAGTGGGCCTGCACCAATTATGCTGTTTTTCCCATTTCTCAAGGGGAGTCTCCTATTCCTAAGGCTAGTATATGTTTGTCTGGGGGCCTAAGTGAAACTGGGGCTTCTCAGGTGACAAACTAGCTCCCATTTCAAGAGCCCAGCCTGGGTGATTAGAACAGTGCTCTGCCTCTATCAAAAACAGACCTGAGTCTGGTGTTTGCCTGCTATTTACCATAATAATCAGCTCATACAACACTATGTCTTGATTCTGGTAACCTGGATAACCACTGCCTAGAAACCCTTGCCTGTAGGCATTTTCTATGCCATAGATTGAGACATAGAGAGTTTTAACCTTGTCGCTTGATTCTAGGTCTGTGATGTCCAAGAAGTCTTTCTACTGTGATAGAAACTGTCTAGACCTGTGCTATGTAATATGGTATCTACTAGCCACACTGAGGAATTGATATGTGATTAGTTTGACTGAGGGACTGAATTTATAATTGTATTTAATTCTGTTTGATTTAAATAGTCACATGTAGCCAGTGACTACCAAATTGGACAATGCAGTTCTGGAGTTTGTACATTTGGATGCTCCAGTTCAGTTCTCTAACCATAGTAGATACTTTTCCTTGCCTTCTCTTAACCCCAGCTAACTTACTCTCAAACATCAGAGCTCTTAGACTAGGAGCTTACCTAGCTTAATTTAGTCATCAGTTTTCCTGATAGACTTGCATATCCCAAGGTCATTAGTGCACCTATCAGATACAAGCCTTGAGTGAGCATGTGCTATGCACATAGAACACCCTGTGTGCATAGCACAGGGAGTTTAAGGAACAGAGACACAGCCTTAAGGGAACTTGCTTTGGACAATGGAGAGTGGGTCTTAATGATGGTGATAGTGGTGGAGATGGGGAAGAGAAGCCAGATTCTGGATATATTTTAAAAGTAGAGTCAATTGGCCTTGAATTAGCTTCAATATGGTGAATGTGAGAGATGATGATATAGAGGAATCAAAGAGTACTCTAGGAATTTGAGCCTACAAGAAAGAGCCAGTGCTACCAGAGATTGGGCAGTGGGGAGAAATACAAAAAATGGCTCAAGCTCCTCTGTGTGGCTCCCAAGACCTTGAATCCCACCCAACGTTATCTCCCAGTTCTCCAGACATAACCATTCCACAGGCTGCTTTCCTAACAGCCCTGAGAACTTGCTCTGTTCATTATAATCTTAAGGCTTTTGCTTACGTCTACACCTCAGAGGAACCCCAGAAGGCCCCCTAACTTCATTTTCATTCTGTATTATCCAAGAATAGGCTTCCCAATGGATAACTTTGTCTTTAGTCTCAATTTCCTCTAATTCTCCCACCCATTGATATTGTTGTTGTTATCTTTTTACCTTACTGATATCACTTTTCTGCTTAAAATCCTGTGAGGAGCTGCAGAATATATATTACAGTATGCCATATGTACAAAACAAGTCCCAAACTCATTATCATCCTCTGAGAAGCATTCCCTAGATACCAATTGAAGAATTAATGCCCCCCCACGACAATTTTGTGGCTTACCTCACTTACCACACTATATTATTTTCCTCTAAATCCCTATTGTACTTAAACACAGAGCCTGACACATGGTAGATAGTCAATAGATATTTATTAAATCATTTAATTGTCTATTTAGAATTTTACAGTTTTCAGCAGTTCTACTTGTCTTAGTCCCATCTCCTGGAACGTGTTGTCCAGAAATTGCAAATGTAAATACCTACAGAATGCAGTTAGGGAAGGCAAATAAATAAATATAGTTAGGCGTAGAACAATAAGGAATGGTGGGGCTTGCAGCAAAGCACAGAGTTTATGGCCTATCTAAAAGCATTCCAAAGAGAAAATAATTAAATACTGTGTCAGTAAATGAAATATTCTGCAGCAAATTTGATCCACAGGCAATGTAGCCCACTGGACTGGTAGATCACTACCTCTGATTTAAGTTTTAATGTAATAAAGAATCCTTTCTACTGGTATGGAATTTTTGTGTTTTGCAAAGTGATCTGTACTTTACAGAACAAATCAGTCGATGAGGATAAGTAAATAGAAAACCCCTTAGGAGGCTGCATCCAGAGGAGAAATTACCATGAGATGACTTCTAAAAGAAGCAGTCTAGAGCTCTTAATCCCTTATCTCCGACCAACTCTTCCATTTGCCCCATTGTTGCAGAAGCGACCCTGCTGTTGAATTAATTCCTTTATCCCCAGCACAATGTCTGGTATCAGGTAGAGGTTCAATAAACATGTGTCAAATTAATGAATAAATAACTTCGGTGCAATTGATGCTTCTCCATTTCCAGCTCATACACATTCTTGAAGCTACTCTTGTTGCCAAAACTGCAGGGGCAACAAAGACACCCTCCCCCCCCCACCCAGTGCCATAGTGGGCTGCATGTGAGGGCAGCTACAGGGTGGGCAAGAGGCTGGGCTAAAACTGCATCACTTTGACAGAGAGAACCCAATGCCCATCCCCAGCAATAAATTAAACAGGCACAGTCATTTTTTTCAGCATGCATGGGAGGCAGCTGTAATTTCAGGGATCCTCTGCAGTGAAGAGCACAGGATGGGTGGAGGAAGCAGAAAATGAGGATGCTCAGTTAAAGCCTGAACCCTGAGTGCTTACCGACGCATGGAGAGGTTGAACAATCTGTAGTTGGAAATGTACAGAGTGACGGTGGTAGGACACCTACAGGTGAGACGAGGAAATCCAGACAGGACGCAAAGGGACATGAGTTAAGCATTTCCGTAGTCCCTATGGAAGAAAGATTGAGAGCTGAGGCTAGAACTGCATTGTGTATTGATTATTGTTCATGTTGCTTAATTGGCTTACGTTAACTGAAAGGTAAACAATACAGAAAGCACTCAGTACTTACATTTTGATTGACTGTCAAAACGATACCCTTAATCCTCTATGCAAATGGCATTCACAGTTTAACTACTGTGAATTCCAAAAGCTACAAGTTTCTCCATAATTTTTACCTGGGCTCCTGAATGAACATAGGGCATTCATTCCATACTCCCGCCTGCCCTGCCGTTTCTTAAAATCACTCTTCCTCTAGAAGCATTGCTTTCAGTCTTTTTTTTTTTTTTAAATAAGCCTTGGGACATTTCATTCAAGTGAAATCTTTAAATAAAATGTAGTATGTAAAGCAGATGCAAGCTACAGTGCTCTGAGGAAGAAGTACCAGGGGCTATAATCAACACACTCCATCCCCTCCCTCCTTCCCCACTCTCTACCCTCCCGCTCCCAACCCAGGCAACCCCAGGAGGCTCTGAGAGGCAACCCTCACAAGATTTGCAACTGAAGCTCCTCCATCCATAGCTGTACTGGGTATGCCTTGGGCTATCTCATCCATTCTCAGTGGCTCTCCAGGTATCTCTACCTAAGATGTCTGATTTCAGCAAACCAGAAGTTAAGTTGTTGAAGCTGACCTAATCCCTCCACCACTTGAGAGTTCCAGATCCTCCCTCCCTTTGCTCCCACTCTCAAAATAAGCTGGCTGCTAATAAACCTCTTCAGTATTCAGAGAATTTCAGGAGCATCTTCTCATTCAAGCATGAGTCTCTCCTAGTGGCTGTGAGAAAAAGAGAGCCAGCATCCCCATTCCCACATCACGGGAGCAGAGACCAGGCCCAGAGACCTGCCTGCCAGGAGCTGGTGCCCATTCCTCTGACTCATCTATAATTCAGGGAAGCCTTGGGCCCCAGGAAGCTGCGTGTCTGGGTTGCCTTGCTCTATGCCTTGCTCTGCACTTTAAAGAAGCAAACCTTTCCATACACCATCCCCCCAGTTGTGCACCTCCTCCCATTATGCAGCTCTACCTAACACGAGAAACAAGCTGCGGCACCTTGGCTTGGCACAGAGCCCGTGCCCTAAACTCTTTTCTTCCGCTATCCCACCTCAAGTCATTTTTCCTGACTTGTACCTGACACTGACTTCCAAAAATCCCACCTTTTCCTACATCTTAGGATTTAGATTCTTCCCCTGGAACTCTGAGTCCTGGATCCTCTCACATTGACCTTGATTTATCCCAGTGGTAATGGCTTGATGATCTGCATGCAACACTCAGGTTATGGATGAAGTTGCCATCCAGGCAGTCTGAGTGATCCCCAGTGAACACACCCTTCTCCTTGGCTTCTGGCTGTCCGGAACTTCCATCTGATGTCAGCCTCCTCCAGGGGGACAAACACACCTTCCAAAAGCCCACTTTAGCCTTATGCCCTCAATATTTATCAAGGGCATAGGAATAAGGTCAGAAATATGTCTTCCACACTGTTGCTGCAAACGCCAGTCATTAGTAAATATATAACCAGCCCATGGGAGAAAAAGTTAGTCTCTCATTTGGTGCCTTCTTTTAATCCCTAATAAAGCTTATTAGGTATTGATTCATATACTGCCTCAATTTTTTTTTAAATTAGGGAAAGTTATGATGATACATATGGTATAGCTAGATAAAAATAATTTTAAATGAATAAAAGCAATGAAGTAAAGGGAAAAAAAGAAAAGTTGAGGCTAAGCATGAGTATAGTTTGCAAAATATAAGCAATGAAATTCTATGCACTTGAAATGGTTGAGTTTCAAAATTCAGAAAAATCAGTATCAAGGAGGATAAAAAAATACCCTATCTATCAAATTAATTTTAAAAATAGCCTCTACTTCTTAGATTTTGAAAGAATTAAATGAAATAATACATGTAAATCACTAAGGGCAGTTCCTTTAAATGTGTAAATAATATGTGTTTAAGAAAGGTTGCGGGGCTTCCCTGGTGGCACAGTGGTTGAGAGTCCGCCTGTCGATGCAGGGGACACAGGTTCGTGCCCCGGTCCAGGAAGATCCCACATGCTGTGGAGCGGCTGGGCCCGTGAGCCATGGCCACTGAGCCTGCGCGTCCAAAGCCTGTGCTCCGCAACAGGAGAGGGCACAACAGTGAGAGGCCCGCGTACAAAGGAAAGGCTGGCTACTGTTATTTTAAATACATGCATTTTCTTATATTGAGCCCGGAGAGAGCTTACTTTTCAGGTCCTCTCCAAAAGGATTAACTGTATGCTGGATAACACACAAAGTTCTCGACAACATCCTTATAGGAACTCGACCAGTGAAGTTCAAGGAGTTGTCTCTCATGGTGCCCTAAGAGAAGGCAAAGTTGTGCTGTGTCAGTGCGCAGGTCAGGGGCGATGCTGTCCATAGCCCATGGAAGCAGTCCTCTGATGGTCTGTTCTTCACATATTCTGAAACTCTGTTATTAAGCACATATTTAGAAATGTTCTTTTGATGAATTAACTTCTTTATCATTATTATATGACCTTTTAACTCTGATAATATTTTTTTGCTCTGAAAAATGCTTTATCTGATATTACTATAGTCACTCCACTGCTTTTGTTTAATTAGTGTTAGTATGATACATCTTTTTCCATCCTTATGCTTCACTAATTGTGTAAGAACTTTACAACAAAATAATTTCAATTGTAACATTTGTTATTATACATTATATTTCTACATATGTTAAAACTCCAAAATATATTATTATTTTTCATCTAAACCATTAAATTTTAAAGATATTTCTATAACAAGAAAAAGATGGTCTTTTATATTTGCCCATGTAGATACCATTTCTGAGTGTCTTCATTCCTTTGTATAGATTTAGACTTCCATCTAGTATCACTTTCCTTCTACCCGAGAGATATTCTTTAACATTTTTTTGTAGTTAAGTTATGCTAGTGATAAATTGTTTTCATGTTTTATGTCTAAAAAAGTTTTTACCTCATCTTTGTTTTGAAAGCTATTTTGCCGGCTTGACAGTTCTTGTTTTTGCAGTACCTTGAAACATGTTGATACACTGGCTTCTGACTTGCATTGCTCCTGATGAGAAACTTACTGTCATTCAAATCTTTGTTTCCCTGTACATAGTATGTCTTTTTTCTCTGAACATTTTTAGAATGTTCTGTTTATCACTGTTTTTGAACAATTTGATTATGATGTACTTCAGTGTAATTTTCTTCATGTTTCTTTTGCTTGGGGTTTGCTAAGATTCTTGGATCTGTGAATTTAGAATTTTCATCAAATTTGGAAAATTTGGAGTCATTTTTTCTTCCTATATCTTGTCTCACCCTCCTGCAATCACATTTATATTTTATATTTTTACATTTATATTTCACATTATATTTTGTCCCAAGGCTAACTGATGTTCATTTTCTTTGTCTTTTTTATCTCTCTGTTTCATTTTGAATAGTTTACTATTGCTTTGTTCTCAAGTTCACGAATTTTTTCTTTGGTGCCCAATCTGTTTTTAATTTCATCCAGTGTATTTCTTCATCTCATACACTGTAGGTCTTTCTATATATTCTGTATCTTTTCTTAATATGTTTGTTCTTTCTTCTAGCTTCTTGAACATGTGGAATACAATTATAACTGTTTAAATACCCTTGTCTAGTAATTCTATTGTCTATGCTATTTCTGCCACAGTTTTGATTGATTGATTTTATTTTTCCTCATTATGTTCATATTTTCCTGCTTCTTTTTATGGATGGTAATTTTTCAGTGGATTCCAGACATTATGAATTTTACTGTATTGTGTGCTGGATATACTTGCCTTTTTATAAATATTCTTGAGCTCTGTTCTAGTATGCAGTTATGTTACTTAAAAATAGTTTAATCCTTTCATGTCTTGATTTTCAGATTTGTTAGTTCAAAAAAAGCATTTAATTTAGGACTAACTTTCCCCACTTACTTATGACATACTACATAAGACAAAATACTTATGAATACTATGTACTATGTCTAGTGAATTATGAGGTTTTCCACTCTGGCTGGTGGTAAAAGGAACTGTTCTGCACCCTTTGGGAATCCTGGGGATTGTTCATACTAATCCTTTTTTGTTTCTCTTTCCAAAGCCTAGGGTAGATTCTTCCCACACATGTGCTAATCAGTCACAACTGAAGACTCAACAGGGACTCACTAGAGGTAACCAGATCTCCCTCCCTCCCTCCCTCTTTCTCTCTCCATGAAGCTCTCTCCTGTCCAGCGCTCTGCCCCATAAACCCTATGCGCCTTGGCCTCTATGTCCCCTTCTCCATCTCCTCAACTCAGAAAGACCTCTGGGCAGTACCTGGATTTTTCCTCTGTGCACAGCAACCCAGAAACTCTCCAGGCAGTAAGCTGGGGGCAGCTATAGGATTCACTTGGTTTGTTTCCCTCTCTCAGGGATCACTGTCCTTCATGCCTAAAGTCCAATATCTTGAAAACCATTATTTCATATATTTTGTCTGGGTTTTTTTTTCAGGTATTTTAAGTGAGAGGGTAAATCCAGTCCATGTTACTCAATCTTGGCCAGAAGCAGAAATCCTGATATCCTGGTCTTGACTCATGGATGAAGTCAGACATGTGGTTTTAGTTCCACCAGCCAGCAAGAAGTGCCTCATGAAACTCTGTGCTCAATTACAGTGGCCTTCTTATAGCCTGTGATTTTTGGTTAATTATTCCCCCTCTCTTGCTTGGGTCTTGCCCTTTTACTCTTTTTTCTCCTTTTCTCTCTCTATTCCTTCCTCCCTCTCTTTTATTTCCTTCTTTCTCTTTCTCTCTCTTCTCCTTCCTCTCAAACATCCAGCAAATATTCTCAGCCACTAGCAAGCAGGTTCCGAGCTAGGCTCTAGGGAGTCAAAGATGCATAAGACAAGATGCTGTCTCTCAGTGAGTATTTAGTGTTTTATTCTATGTGTGTCTTTTTACAAACTGGCCTGAAACAAATTAGGAAAATAAAAAGCACTATCATTCAGCTTAGTGCAATAGAAAGTGTGTGCACCATGGAATCAGATTATGTGACACTTCATCATTGTTTGATTTAAAACAAGTCCCTTGACTCTCAGTTTCCATACCCAGAAATGATAACTCATTCTTCACAAGATTTTGGTAAGGAATGAATGAGATAATACAAGAGAGATGCTCCTCACTGTGCCTGGCACATAGTAGGTGTTCAATAAACATTGGTTTTCCTTTGCCTCTTCTGTCTTTCCCAAGAACCCAGTGTTCTTTGTAAACCAATGCTCTTTAGATTGTTTTACCATGCTCCATAAACCATAAAAAGTCATATAAGCCAAAATTATGATTGATCCCATCACCATGAGTCTAAGTCATATGTACTCTGAGTCCTTGTGTATATAATTAAATTAACATAGAGTTCAAAGGTAAATTCAGTTGTTTCAGGAGAGAGGGTAAATCCAGTCTATGTTATTCCATCTTGGCAAAAGCAGAGTTCTCCCCCAGGGTTAACTCTTTTCCTGACCCTCACTTGGTGTGACACCATCAACATGACACATGACTGTGGGTTTCTGGAATGCAACTGAAAAACAGCAGCCTGAGGATGTTAGAGTCCTGTGCCTTTAACAAATTTGTAACTTGAGGATCATAGCCGCATTTATTTACTTATCAGTTTTATTTAAAGCTACTATTGCAAGGGAATGCCTAAATAAGAGGTGATGAGGGAGGAAAGATTCTAACCTAAAACAAATGCCCCAAGTTTATATACATAGTTTCACTCTGGAGAAATTGATCTTAAGCTAACCTGCTATAGAGACAGAAGCCAACCAGGCAGACTCGTAAGACAAGAAAGCTACCAGAGGCAAAGAGCATGCAAACACAAGGCTTAAAACAGTGCCATGGCTTCCCAAGGCAATGAGGATAACAGCTGACATTAAACTCACGGTCTGCCTGCTCCATCTATCCCACACTCTCCTACTTCCCATCTTTCTACCACGCCATTTCCCTCACTTTCTCACATAGGCCACCTGCCCTGGTACCTTTAAGTTTTTGTCCTTTCTATGCCCCTGCCTGAAACGCCCTTCCCCCTCCTTCACTAGGCCAGCCCTGGTTCCTCTTTAAGACTCAGGTATAAAGCTACCTTTCCAGGAAACTATTCCTGATGCCGCCAATTTTTGCCCTCCAGGGTACTTTAGGTCTTCCAAAGCTGCAGACATTGTAAGGTAGAAAAAGCGGGGAAAAGCACAGATCATTAAAGCAAATTGATCCAGTAGTTTAGTTCAGCTCATATGGAAATGCAGGATGATAGTGGTTGAGATGCTAATCTCTAAAAGGATTCTGGACCACAGAGAGATTTTCCCATAGAATCAGAGTCTAGCCCATACTTATCAGCCTCACAATAGGGGAGTGGCTGAAACGAAATCAGCGTCTGAAATGTTGGGTTAGGAGACACACAGAGGCAAAATATTACAGTTATACATAATCAAGTGGCCCCTGCTGAGTGCAACACATAAACCAACGGGCAGCAAAAGCTCTTTTAACGGTCCCCTTTAATAGGCATTGCCTCATCTTTGTCTCCTGCTTTTATGACAGGTCACGGAAAACAACCAGGAAACTGCATGGCAAAGTTACAAAGATCATCACAATTAAGAAGCCATTTTTCTTTTTGTTCTGGGGGTACAGAGATCTCACTGCAGGAAAATAGAGCCTGTGAGGTTTGGTGTGAATTCATATACACGCACACGCTCACTGCATACAAATGCCGGAGAGAAGAGCCATGGGCACAAGCTCATTGTGCAGACAGATCATTCGCACATCCAATTAGGTGAGAAGAGAGAGCAGAAAATCCAATTACTTCATCTCAGGTATCTTAAGTTGTTATTTCCTCCCAAACCTATTTTCAGGATAAAGACCACCATGATCACACACAACCCAACACTTCTGTGTGTGCAACCAGTTACTGTGCAGTTTGCATCTACAGCTCACAGCTCAAAGTTAGAATCTTTTTCAGGATGCATGCTTTTCCCTTCAAGGACATAGTATATATTAAGCTGAAATATTTTCTTGGAAAAAAACAATTGGCCGAGAATGAGTTCTATTTTTATTGTTTCAATAATTTTCAGTTGGGATTTTTTTAAACACTTGTTTTGCCAAGGGCTTGTTTATCATTCTTATTGGTTTATAACTGTGTCAAGGTGAATGAAGTAACTGAGCAATAAACAAAGAGATCACAGTATTTTTTAAGTCTTGATGAATCCAGCAAGTGGTCCATATACTGTCTATCGGCCGTGAACCTGGATGGAAGCCCAGCTCATATGCATAGTGGTTTCTTCAGCTCCTACTTCCCAGGCTACTTGTTTTCTATTTTAGCCCCCCTGCCTTCTTAAATGGCAGTTAGAGTGACAACCTACCTTTTACGGCCAAGAAAAAAGTCAACAGAGGCTTTGTTGCTTCTTGTTCAATGGACATGATAGCCAGTGGAAACTGCAGCTACTGTAGGGCCAAGTCACTCACTGAAAAGACTCAATGTTGATGAAATAAAAAGCATATCCCCGGTATCCAATCCAGGGCCTGATACAGAGAAAATCAAAAGTTATATTAACTGAATAAAGGCATAAATAAATAAATAAAAGTAATTTGCAAAATAAATTAGCACAATGTGTCAGAGGTATTTACTGCTTCTTAGCCGTTCTTACTTCTTCTTAGAGTCATCCTGCTTTGCCATCACCAAAGCAACATCGCTCCCCCAAATGTAAGAATATTTCAATATTTGAGAAATCTGTCAATGCAATATACCACAGACAAAAAAATCATATGATCATGTCAATACATACAGAAATGTATCTTATCCCACTAGAAACAGAAAGAAACTTCCTTAAATTGATAAAAAAAAAATGTATACTTAAAACCAAAAGCAAGCATAACAATTAATGAAAAAATTGCCTTTAGACTGGAAACAAGACAAGAATTCCCATTATTATTGTTACTACTTAGCATAACACTAGAGGTCCTGGCCTATCCTTTAAGAAATGATGTGTGGGGCTTCCCTGGTGGCACAGTGGTTGAGAGTCTGCCTGCCGATGCAGGGGACGCGGGTTCGTGCCCCGGTCCGGGAAGATCCCACATGCCGCGGAGCGGCTGGGCCCATGAGCCATGGCCGCTGAGCCTGCGCGTCCGGAGCCTGTGCTCCGCAACAGGAGAGGCCACGACAGTGAGAGGCCCGCGTACCGCAAAAAAAAAAAAAAAAAAGAAAGAAAGAAATGATGCGTAAGTAAAATGTGCAAGGATAAAGAAGCAAACAATTGTTATTTGCAGGCAATATGTTCCTTACCAATAAAATACAATAGAATCAACAGATAAGCTATTAAAAGCTATTAGAATCACTAGGATTGTTCAGAAAACTTGCTAAATAGAAAATTGCTTACAAATTAACAGCATTTTTTAACACCAGCAATAAGCAACTAGAAAGTACAACTTTAAGGAATAGCCACAATAACTGCAAAAATTATAAAACATCTGGAAATTTACTCAGGAATATACAAAATTTCTATGAAGAATATTTTTAAAATCTAACAAGGAATATAATAGAATATCTGAATAAATGGAGAGAACTTCTCTGCTCTCTAGACAGCTCCTAGTCAGGGATATAGAGATATCAGATCAGGCGCTGCTGGTAAGCCATTCTGGGAGCCATCAAATTAACTATAGTTACATCCAATGACACAGCAATGTTGCTCTTTGGTATATGGTCCAGAGTCACACAAGTCCACAAGGAGGAGTGGGTAAGAATGTTCATCACACTCTTGTTTGGGACATGGAGAATTATCAGCAATCTAGGTGTCCACTCGTAGGGGAATGGAAATGCATAATTCAATAGCTAGAACCCTCTGCAGCAGCTAGATTAAGAGACTGAAAGTACACATGGCAACATGAACAGATTTTTAAAGCATAATACTGAGCGAAAAAAGAAAGAAATAGAATGAGGTCAATAGCACAATGCCATTTATGTAAATTAGAAAACATGATCACAAACAACAATACATATTTTCTAAGAACACACGTTAATAAATATATATATATAAAGTACCTTAACGTAGTTGCCTGTGAGAAAAGAAGGTTGGTAGCTGGGCATGAAAGCAAAGAATGAGGATAAAGAAAAAAAATGAATGAATGAGTTAATTAATTAATTAAAGAAAATCTTTATACTTGCTGATGTTGACAAATATGCCAGTAGTAGAGGAGCATTTTCAAGTTTATATCTAAATTTATTATGCAATTTTATTGCTTCCATATATAATATCTATGCTAGGGTATGGTATTTTAACTAATACCAGAACAATACTTTAAATTCTACCTAATCTCTTTCCAAAGAAAATAGAAAAGTTGTACTGAAAATCTTATGACTTCATTTCCTTCCATACTTTAGAGAAATTTCATAGTCAGACACGCCACAGGAAAATTGGTAGCCATTTTTTAATTTTTAGATATACTTCACTCCAAAAAGTATAGGATGGCTACAAAAGGAAGTGTAGCTACAAAGGGAAGAGGAAAAAAATAAGACAAGAGCGGGAACAGAGAAAGAGAGGACACACAATAAGATAGTGAGAAATAAACCTAAAATGGATCATTTTAGTTCCTAGGCAAATTAAAGAAGTGCAAAATGAAATGCACAGCTTGGCAGAAAATACAGTTTCCTGAATTTGCCTGTGTTACTCCCGAGATCGCATAAGTCCTAGTGTGACAAGGCTTTAAAAGTCCCTCTTATCTGATTCACAGCCTTGGTTTGTCTTTGCTTCTACCCTGCAGTAACACCAAAGAAGCAGGAGAGGATGGGTTTGAGGACAGCGCTTCTAGCCTGGCTGCCTGGAGGTTACATCTGTGTTGCTCTACTCCCATCTACTGATAAGAGGCTGCTACTTCTCCAAGAATGTTCCTCACCAGCCCTCTCCAAGTCCAAGCAGACCAGAGCCTGAGGATCCACTGCTGTTGTAAGCCACTTCACCTCAGATTTTCAGGTCAATGATATGTTTATGCGTATTCTGAGAATAATTAAGAGTATCCTAGTTTATTGACTGGTGAATTACTGTTTCGCTATTATTTTTATTTCACGTTTGACAATCAAAGAAAGCACAATTATCACATGATGCTGTCTTTTTTTTTTTTTTTTTTTTTTTGAAAAGGGGTATCAGTTTAATCAGGAAAGAAAAAACCCACACATTTTGTGATAGTTTTTTCAAAGCACATTGTTGCTCTACCTGTGCTGCTATACACCGAGGGTTTTGTTTTGGTTTGATTTAGGGGTTTTTTGTTTGTTTGTTGTTTTTGTTTTTTGAATTACAAAAAATCATTTTCTCACTGGCTTAAGAAGTGAGGTGGGCATGGCAATAAATGGCAGCTCAAGAAGATGTTAGGATCCATCCTGAACAGGTTTCCCCAGCAGAGAGCCATGTGCATGGATTTAAGTTGTTCTTGAGTGCTTCAGGGATGGGGGGGGTGGTTTCTGTTAGGACAAAAAGTTGGGAGGAATTGTAACTCCACTAAATCAACCCATGAGCCCATGTTCAATTAAATATCAGTGGTTTAAGAAAGAAATTATAGCAAATTTTTTTCAAGGTTATCATTTCCATCATGGGTAACTGCCCCTGCCCCCAAAACCAAAAGAGAAGACAATTCACCTTTAAGTTTGGTCTACAAGATTAGTTCATCCAAAAGAAATTAAAAGTCAATTTTATCTTGATTCTTCACAGCTCTTTAATCAAAGTCGATGCATCACCTTCCCTGATTACCCCTCTATCAAAGGCTGACCTGGAAATCTGACACCAAGCTTCCCTGTGCAGGCTGGCTAATTAAGAACTTCGTTGTTCCACCTACTACAGCCTCGGAGAGAAGGGGATGGCAAAGCTGCCCCAAAGAGGTGGCCTCTTTATGGAGAAGGGTCCTGGAAAGAGGTCAGTGGTAATTACCAAGCAGCAGAATAGTCCATGTACATGTTGGACATTATTGGTCCATAAAATGTCTGGAGATTTATAGCAGAAAACAGAAGCCATGTGTGTTGAATGTCAAAACTGAACTAAATTAGCCCAGCGTGGTGAACTGGAGAGCAGGTGGCCCTGTTGGGACCATAGGGAGGAGCCCATGAAAAGGGTTTGGACCTTGGAGGAGGGGTACAAATCCCCAAATCTCCCACCCACCAGCTGTGTGATTTGCTCGAATAGCTGTGGGGTTGCGTCCTATACTAGCTGAACTTCACAAGTTCAACTGCAGGAATCTGTGAAAGGGAAAGAGAGAATTTAAAGATGAGACGGGATCCTATCCACTGTTTCACTCAGTAAGTGATTGTCTCAGAGAAAGAGGGACACAGACCACAGAACTCTGCCATCCTCAGCCCAGATCTCAGGCTCCTCTTCCACCCAGGAGATTCCTGTGATAAAGTTCATTTTTTTTCACATATCACACCCTGCTAATTGCAAGCCACTGCTTTATCTGATGTACAGTTGAAGAAATAATGGTTTAATCCAAGGCGGGATAGAAGAAGTGTTGTGTTGGATTTATGGGCAGTCTAATATATTGGTCTCCATTGTAGAAATTCACTGCAGGAATTTCAGGATGACTTGAGTGTATGGAGTTTTCACTTTCCTTGCTGACTTTGAGACCCAGCTCCACATAAGCTGCTTCTTCACTACACTCAGTTTTCCTTCCATAAAATATAGAAATAGTGGAAGTACTTTTCTGTTGGGAGGGTTAAAGGAGAAGACCTGAACAATGCCTGGCAAACTCTAGGTGTCCTTCACCCCCTTTCATGGAGAATTGGGAGACGTGGATACAGACGAGGGCTCTGTTACATGGTCACTGACTCCTACTTCTTGAGCCATGTTTTCTTTACTGCAGAAATGAGCTGGTTGCATATGACAGGCTTGATGCTCCCTTCCAGCCTTGTTCATGCTTAACCTGTGGTTTGTCACCTATGACGCCATTTTTCAGACCAGGTATGTATGATTCTTTGTTGAAGTAGAGATATAAACAATATTTATATCAGACTTAACCTTGCACATTTTCAACAAAAGTATTGCAGACCTGCATTGGAGAAGACACACTCATAGAGCAAGCATTTGTTGAGGCTTTACTTTGTTTCGGGCGTGGGACCTTTTTTCAACACTTGCACCACCCCTTAAGCGAGGTACTGGTTTTATCCCTGATTATATGGATGAAGAAAGACAGGGAGTCTTTAAAAAATGTGCCCCTAGGCCCCTCAGCTTAGGGAGTGGTGGGCCTGGAATTAAACCTGCTCTTTTAACCACTGTACAATAAGAATATTCTCTGGATTAAAGTATTCAGTGAACCCCTCTTTCCATTTTCTTATTCATAGGCCAAGGAGAGTCATATGCTTTAGTCACACCTGTACTATTAAGAATGAATTAAAAGGGTTTCTGATTCCATATGGTGGACTGAGCACACTCATTTACATTTGCTTCCACCAAAAACTCCCATTGAATATACAGTATCAATGTAAGAAAGGAAATAAATCCAGGACCATGTTAAGAAAATAAGGGTGGAAATGGTAAGGCAATCAGCAAAACATAAACTTTAAAAAACGATTCTAAGACACAGAAATTAGGTTGGTTAAAATTGGATATTGCGGGCTTCCCTGGTGGTGCAGTGGTTGAGAGCCTGCCTGCCTATGCAGGAGACACGGGTTCGTGCCCCAGTCCGGGAAGGTCCCACATGCCGCGGAGTGGCTGGGCCCGTGAGCCATGGCCGCTGAGCCTGCGCATCCAGAGCCTGTGCTCCGCAGCGGGAGAGGCCACAACAGTGAGAGGCCCGCGTAGAGCAAAAAAAAAAAAAAAATTAGATATTGATTAAAAAAAAATACACAGCGAAAGTTGCTATCTGCCATAATAAACACCAAAGTCAAGTGGAGGAGAGGTTAGAGCCAGTTTTCCTGAGATGAAGAAACTCAGGGAGCAAGAGGAAAAGGGGGCATGGGAGAATGGGTCTGAGGGATCGGAGTCCTCCCTTAAACACTATGACTTTCCCAGTCAGTTTCTAGGCTACTGGAAGCAATGTTTGTTACCTCCAGGCTGAAACCTAGGGACTATACTCTAATAGCAGATGAATGCTTGGCCAGGAGAGAATGAGGGCTCCTTAGAATTTGATGTGTCTCCATCGTAAAGCCCCCATATCGTAGCATGGAGTGTTCACAGAGAAGGGGGTGTCAGCCTGTCTGCTGACCTGCATGCTCCCAGCCCACAGACCCACAAAAAGAAGCTGGGCTGTAGTCACACTGGCCAGTGTACAGAAACAGAAGTGATCAATATCCCAGGAAAACCAAGCCAGCTGACTACACTTACCAACATATTTTTTCGTTCCCAAATATGAACAGACAGCCAAGAATCAGTGGATATTTGAACAAAACAAGTAGCATGAATGAGAAAATCCAAGTTGAATAAATATAACTTTCAACCCCAGGGAAAAGAAGATGTCAGGAAATAGAAGAGAGCTGTCAGTATCCCAGGAAAAATGTTGCAGTTTGTTGAATCCATAAAACAAAAGCAGGAACATTCAGAGATTGAGTTTTGGGAAATTAAAGATATCATGAACTTAAAACAAGAAAAAAATGACAAATATAAAGTCAAAGAAATCTCTATAAAATTGCTCAAAAAGAAAAAGGAAAGGAAAATATGAGAGGAAAACAAAAGCAACACAGACGATCAATCCATGAAGTTCAATAGACACAGCTTTATTAAATGGAGAGGAGAAAATTAATCAAAACAATTAAAAATTACCAAAGAAATATGAACCTTCTGATTGAAAGATTCCATTGAATGCTAAGCAGTAAATGAAAGACTATAAAGAAATCTCAGAATGCCAGGATAAAGAAATTGTCTTAAAAGCTATTAGAGGGATGGAAAAAATAGGTTATTTACAAAGGAACAAGAATGAGATTGGCATCAGACTTATCATCAGAAAAATTAACTGCTATGAGATAATGAAAAGATGCCTTAAGAGTTATAAAAGGAAATTATTTCAAACTTTGAATTCGATATCCAAACTATCAGTCAGGAGTGGGTAAAATGGACTTCTTTAGACAGGCAGAAAACATAAAAACTTCTAAAATTGCTTGAAAACATACTCCAGGAAAATGAAAAACAACAACAAAAACAAAAACAGAATGAAAGAAAACATAGGATCTTAAAAATAGAGGAATTGATTTAGAATGAAAAAAAATGAAGCCCTGGCAGCCATGCTGTGTAACAAGCTAGAAATTGATCCAAAGACAAGGGAAGTCATATTGTGCTTGGAAAAACATAAGAAAATTAAAGTGATTCTATTCAACAATGTGATTCAGCAGCTGAAAGTTAATAGAAATGTGATAAAAAGGGTATATGTTTATTGTCTCAGTAAGAAAAAAAAAAATTAGAAACTCCAGTAAACTAAACATGATGCATGAAAGGAAGTACTCAAATATGAATTATTTTGCAAGCACTCGTGGTAGATAAGCAAAAGTCATGTTCAATGATTAACATATAAAACCACTACCTAGAGACACAAATTCAAGTGTAGTTCTGTTGGCATTTTTGTCTGATCGCCAGATCTTGCAATCATGCTGAGGTCCTGGGAGGCAATGAACAATACGGTATTTTGTTCCCAAATAAAAGGTGATAAAACATGGGCATTGCAAAACTCAGGCCCACAGCAGCCAAGTTTAGCATACATTCCTGAAACCATCAAGAATGTAAACTACGGACTTCCCTGGTGGCTCAGTGGTTAAGAATTCGCCTGCCAATGCAGGGCACACGGGTTCAAGCCCTGGTCTGGGAAGATCCCACATGCCACGGAGCAACTAAGCCTGTGTGCCACAACTACTGAGCCTGCGCTCTAGAGCCCGTGAGTCACAACTACCGAGCCCACGTGCCACAGCCACTGAAGCCCATGCGCCTAGGGCCCGTGCTCCGCAACAAGAGAAGCCACTACAATGAGAAGCCTGTGCGCCGCAATGAAGAGTAGCCCCACTCGCCACAGCTAGAGAAAGCCCACGCACAGCAACAAAGACCCAACACAGCCAAAAATAAGTAAATAAATAAATAAAATTTAAAAAAAATAGAATGTAAGCTAACTATTACGGCTAAGGTCTCTTCTGACTTTAAAATACTCTGTGTATAGGCTTGGGTTTGAAGCAGGCTATTTTGAAAGCACTAAAATGCTCATTTCTTATTTCCCATAAATTTTATTAGGCAATAGCTGAGATTACACTTAATTATTATTTTCATTATAACGTTGTTGCAAGTATTTATTCATATTTATTCAAAGTCATTTTTTAAATTATTATATTGATAAAGTATTATTTTGAAAGGGCTTATGGGATGCAGCAAGGTGGAACTTCTGACCCCTGGGACAAACAGTCCTCAGCCCATGGCCAATAAAGCTACTGACTAAGGTCGTAGAAAGGCAACGGGTGTGTCTCAACTTTAGCCGCAAGAACAGAGTAGGCGCAAATGGAAACCTTGTTGTCTCCAAGTCTCATTTTCCCGGTAGCTTTTTATGTTTCTCTTTTTCAGGTGGGGTTTGGTATCTGAGCCTCTGCACTGTGCCTGGGGGGATTTCCAGTCTATAACCGTCTCCCACTCCCACTCCCACCATTTCTCTAGACATCACTTCATTTTCCAATCATTTTCCTTCTTTCTCCACATTCTCATTGCTCCCCCTAGATGGTCAAAGGTATATAATCAAGAGTAATATTTTCAACTCTTTATTCTTTGAATAGTTTTTGACTGTTTCTTTGGCCACACTGTATAGCTAGTTACATCTTAATTCGCCAACCAGGGATTGAACCTGGGCCCTTGGCAGAGAAAGCATGGAGTTCTAACCACTGGCCCAGCAGGGAATTCCCAATTCTTTGAATAGTTTTATATTTACAACTATGACTTTTAATTTTATTATCAAAAATAGATAAATGAATAAATAAATAAGTAAAGCAAAGCTCAAGGCTGAGTTGCCTAGTTTCAATGGATTTTTTTAAAATTTAGAATAACTTTAGATTTATACAAAAATTGCAAAGTGTACAGAGTTGCTATATAACCACACCGAGTTTCTCCTATTGCTAACATCTTTCATGAGTGTGGCACTTTTGTCACAATTCATGAACTAATATTGATACGGTGTTAACCAAAGTCCATACTTTCTTCCAATTGCCTTAGTTTTTACCTAATGTCCATTTTTTGTCCCAGGATCTCACCCAGGATACTACGTTACATTTAATCATCATGTCTCTTTAAGCTTCTCTTAGCTGGGACAGTTTCTCAGACTCTCCTTATTTTTGATGACCTTGACAGTTTTGAGAAATACTGGCCAGGTATTTTTTAGAATGTCCCTGAATTGTGATTTGTCTGCTGTTTTCCTCATGATTAGACAACAGTTATGTGTTTTGGAAGGAAGATCACAGAGGGGAAGTGTCATTCTCATGATGTCATATCAAGGCTACATACTATCAACATGACTTATCATTGTTCATCTTGACCTTGATTTTGACCTTGAGGTTGTGTTGGTCAGGTTTCTACACTGTAAAGTTATTTTTGCCCCTCTTAATACTGTGCTCTTTGGAGGAAATCCACTCTGTGCAGCATGCGTTGCCTTTTAATTAGGCTTTTGGATGATTTGACTTTTCCAGTCGATTGGTAGATAGCAATACAAATTTCCCCATATAGGATTAAATAACACAGTGATCAAGTTACATAACAGAGTTGTAAAAATACACCCCATAATTGTATGCTGTGGGCAATGTTGGACAACTGGAAGAAAAGTATAACTCAAGGAAAAAGTAATGTTAACTCATCCCCAATCACCAATGATAATTATTCATTAACCCTCTGAGTCAACTTGTAGTTTTTTACCTCCCAAACACCCTCAGGTGACAATCCAAGTCTGAAGACTGTGGTACCTTCCCTGAAGAGCTGCTGCTTTGGTCCCTGGAGGAGTATGGGCCAAGAAGTCTCTGTTCTGTGACAGTTCCCACCTTCTGGGACAGCACAGGTCAGTCCTGGACATGAAGAGCGCTGAATGAGACATCCTAGCTTCACCACTCAAACAGCCCGTGGTGAGCACCTTGGTTTACTGGAAGACAATAAGTCAGGTAAGTGTCTATATAACAGGATTATTGTAAGCATCAATTCAAATAATATAATTTTCTTCACAAACATGAATATTTGTATTAAAAATAAAGTAGCAAAGCAGCATTAACCAAAAAGTATCACAAGGCTTCTAGTGTAACTGAGGCATCTCAGGGTCCTCAGTCATCACGAATTCAGTGTTTAGGACTTTTTATGTGCTGAACAATTTGGAAGCATTCTCTTATTTAAGCTTCATAACTACTCTAAGAAGTTATTATTATCATCATCACCATCATCATCATCATCACCATTGTCATCATCATACCCATTTCATAGATGAGCACACTGAGGCTTACAGAGGCCAAAGGTCACACTACTAGGTCTTGAATCCTGGTCTGACTCCAAATTTCATGCTCTGAAATTAACCTCTAATTTAACATTCCTGAGCATTTTTGCTCATCCAGAGAGTGTACATGAAAATGAATGAAGATAAGCAGCCATCCTAGGTGGGGATTTCCACAGTTTTAACGATCCCTATATTACTGCCATCTCATCAGACCAGTTGGACTTAATCTGGCTTTTAGAAGTATTCACATTCTTTACAGCAACTATTGGTTTTCCACATAATATCAAAGAGCTGACGTAACTGATTTTTTTTTCTTTGCATTGTTACCAGCTGTTTGAGTTCAGAATGTAGCCAGCTTTCAGTACCAAGTGTTTAGCTGTTAATTTTGACGTCCAAGGCACCATATCAGCTGTGTCTGGGTAACAGAAGCAGAATTAATATGACCAAAAGAAAGGCTCCGTGGCTGGGAGGATCGTGAACTTGGAAATACTAGCCCCATCTGACAGAAGGATGGCCTGATGGAACCACAGAAAACAAGGTCACCCAAATCCCCAGACTGCACACAACCTTGGCCGCTCTCACTGCAGCCCCACCACCCTGCTGGATCTATGAGCCCAAAAAGGAATAAGGTTAGTCTAGGGTGTGCTGGAGGAGGCTCATATTGCATGCATCTCCTCCCAACTCTAAAGCCAGTGACAATCTTAGTAGCTTGAAGTCAGCCATGGTGAGAGCATTCACACCACAGAAATCAGCAAATGCTACAAATCAGGGCTTCCTTCCACTCCCATACCCACAGGAAGCTTATTGTTTAACACTTACCATCATACCACTGGCTAGAATCCATAGTCCTGGCAATTTTTATTGTGGTCTCCTGAAGCCCAAGTTTGCTATGCCCCATTCAGATTCACCGTGAGATAATGGTTTCCTGTACATTTTATCCACGTGTGCTGAGCACTTAGTACATGCCTTGCTATGCACCAGACGCTGTTCCACTGAACAGCAGTCATATTGGTCAGAACCACCATAGAAAGGTCTAATGTCCTAGGAAAGGACTCAAAAATGTCTCCAATGCACATATCACCCTAGTCTCCCTAGAATGAAGGCTATACAATGAGATTTGCATGGGCTTCAGCACAGCCCACCAGTTAATTTGGGGCAACCTAACAATTGTATATGACTAAATGCTTCTCAGATACATTTTTAAGCTACTGCTAAGGGGACACACTGTACTGTGGGGGATTCAAGGGTAAATAAGTTGAGGACATAACCTTCAAGGGGTTCATACTCTACAATAGGAAATACAACCTGGACACCCTCACCTATTATGCAAAATTAAAGGTGACAGACTCCTGCAGAGGTACACTGATAAAATGCCCTGTGAGTCCTGAGAGTAAGATATTATCCTTCCACTTGGTGGGAGAGAGAAGTCAAGGAAGGCTTGCACCTGAAGCCCAAGGCAAATTCCTACAAGAAGGGGAAGAAGGTGTCCTTTCATAGGGCCATTACAAAAAAAAAAAAAGGCAAGGTGAGGGGGACCAATGGGCAACAGAGGAACAAACGAGGGACATTTGTTCTTGTCTCTCATGGTGAGAGTATCAGCCCAGATTATGACAGTTTCTACATCAAACATATTCAATTTTTACAGCCTCAGTTTCATACAAGAACACTCAGCATGAATTTTTCCTTCCTCCTGAAACC
Source organism: Aethalodelphis obliquidens (assembly GCF_003676395.1). Taxonomy (NCBI): domain Eukaryota; kingdom Metazoa; phylum Chordata; class Mammalia; order Artiodactyla; family Delphinidae; genus Aethalodelphis; species Aethalodelphis obliquidens. The sequence goes on from NW_020837993.1 coordinate 10,078,294, forward strand.
TACTGGCCCAAGAATTAAGAACATTCAATGCACTTGTGTCTCTTGATCAAAATTCCAGATCTAGGATGTTTATACATCTGGAAGGAACAAGGCAGCCTTGAGCAGAAGCAGATCACAAGGGCGAACTGGAAGGTCCGCAGGTCATCTCAGAAGGGCATCATCTCTTGGGTTCACAATCTCCCCAGAAGAGGAGTTTTGGAGCCCTGCCTCCCTGTCCTGACCCAACAGCCAAATGGAAGAAGGCTCTCCAGTCCAGAATCAGCCCCCATGGAGGCACTGTTCAGTATACTCTCAAGCTGGCCCCAGGGTCTTCGCCTGACTTCAGAGGGAAGGACTGAGAGAATCTGAATGGATGCCTATTTCCAAATTTGAATTTCTGTGACCTCTCTGGGCCCCCATCTTCTCAACTGAAAATGAGAGGGTTGGACTCAACATCCTGAAAGGTATCACCCAGTGCTGACAATATAGCGTAAGGTAATTCACTGAAATGAGTTTGTATCTTCCGTTTTCTGTAATGTGACAATTCAGAGTAGCTCTCCAGATTCACTGTCCAATTAACTAGAAAAGTGTAAAACATCATATTCATTCAACAAAGCATTTCTAAAGGAAAGCACTATTTAAATCAACTTACATATTTTAAAAGTCAGAAAGTTGTTTGCCCCCTTCCTCTGTAGCATTCTCTTGACCCCACTGTAGTTTCTGCTTACCCACTGTTCTTGAATGCCTTTAGCAATTCTTCAAATAGCCACTGCTTTGCTAGGTCATCATAACTCACAGGGAATAGCCAGATGTCCTCTGAGCCATTTGTCCGAAATGATGGTAATATTTTATGAAGGGCATTGACAAGCAACATGTTTCCGAATTTTGTTTAGCATACTGAGCTTCAGCAGTGAAAACTGGAGGTCTGGTTGCCCTCCAAGGTTACCCAAGGGGAAGGGAGAAGAGTGACTGTATGTTGAGGACTTACTAAGTGCTAGAGACCTTAATAGACACTTTGTAGATGTCATACACTCATTCATTCCAAAAGACAAGCGTGGATATAATGGTATTCAAACACAGCATCTGGTTCTTAAATTTGTAAGCAATGCCATGTGATAAATGCTACAATCTGGGAAAATGCAGGCCACTTTTGTCAGTGAACACTGAGGAGAAATTGAGACAGAAAGAATAATTCAGAGCAAAAGATAGTGAGAAGGATACAATCCAGATAAGAAATTGAAAGTAGAGAAAAGATTAAAAATAAAAATCCATCTATTTTTAAATAAATAAATGTCTGATATTATTGAACAACTTATAAATATTCATCTATGCCCCTGGACTTCAGAGACTTTCCATAGCCACTTCTGCTCAAATATTGGTATATTTTTTAATTGTGCTTATAGTCATTTAATTTTTTTTTACCATCTACAATTAGTAGAGCATTTTTAATATATTTTTATATTCAATCCCACAGTAGGAACAAGAAGAAGAGAACAGTCTTTGTGTTTGATCGTGTGCCAACCATAGAGAGTCTTTATAGAACTTATTTCATTTCATTGAATCTTCAATTCAAATTTAAATAAAAGGAATATTCCCATTTTACGGAAGGGGAAACAGACACTCAGCAAGATGAGCTGCATAGTCAGGGTCACACAGTCAGAGGACAGAGGATGAGACCAAGCTCCTGAGACTGAGGCTCTAAGAGGGTTTAACGCTACAAGGCCTGCCCCACAGCATGATGGGCTCCTTGAGCAGCAGTGAGCCCCCCTCACCACAGCTGCTTCAGCAGAGGCTAAGCACCAAGAGGCAATCAACGAATTGCAGAAAAGCTGTCTACCTTAGGAGGAAGTCTGGAGGAGATGGCCTCTCAGATCCTTTCCAACTTTCCAAGTTGTTGGATTGCTGACCCCAGGGGTCATTAAGGCTCTTCACAAACATTCCAGTTCTTTCCTCCTTCTGGGCATCTTGAAGGTAGGTGTGTCTTAAGCCTTGTTTTGGCCAACGAAATATAAACAGATGTGATGTGTGTCTCTTAAGGCAAAGCTTTAGGGGTGAGGCGAAACTCCCCCCCCCCCACCACTTCAGTGGTCACAAAAGCAAGTGTTGGGAGAGGGTCTCCTTCAGCTTGATCTCTGAACAATTCCAAGGAGTAGAAGTACTTACTGACTTGCAGTGGGTATGTGGTGTGAGCAGGAATTAAACTCTATGATTTCAGGTAACTGAGGGTGGGGTTTTTTGTTACCTCTGCATAACCCAGCCTATCCTGACTGATACAGTGGCATTTTAGTTCTGAACTCTTCAGAGACAACCTCTAGAACTGATCTCCTACATGATGGGGTTGAGGGAGTGGGGCAGTCCTTAGAGAGCAGTTCTGCAGGGACAAGCAAGTGACCTGGACCAAAGGAAACCGTTTCTGGGTTGAGAGCATGAAAAGTGAGAAGGAAGAAATATATCAGAAGAGGGATATTTCCATTCAAGGAGTAGAATTCTCCCCGGCAATCACTTGTGCACAAAATCTAGTAATTTACCACTGCCGCATTCTCTTGTCCCCCAAGAGGAAAACAGAGGGCTTTCTTTCTAGAAAAAAATATTGACCTTTTCCATCATACAGACCGACTAGGAGCAATTTAACAATGATTCCTGTAGTTTATCCCCCAGGACATCAGCTGTGCAAGGGAAAATATTGATTTTTGTCTTTTTAAAAAAGAAACTTGCTAAAATAAGCACAGTAGCTGCGGTGTTTTTTTTAATGTAGAAGCAAGTTGAATTTTTAAAAAAATAAACAATGAATTACAGCATCCGGATTATACGAAAGGACCGTTTGAGCTTTCAGACAACAAATCCACCAAGAATAATATCCCACCACTTTACCTGTGCATCCTGGGACACCCAGTGCTTTAAATATGGATGCTGTTCGGTCTCTCTTAATGAACTTCACATCTGCATCTCAGGGCAGTTCTGGCAGAACAAAAGCTTTACTGGGAAAAGAGGTTGTCTGGAGGCTGGGATGGACCTTATTGCTCTTCCCAGGTGTCTAGTCCAACAGCCCAGCTTTATTTGTGTGTGCTCCTGGGCACAGCCAGCTCCAAGGGCAGCAGAGTCAGACATCCTTGTGGCACAGGAAGAGTTCAAGCGAAAAGTTGCATCCCGATGACAGAGCCGACAACACAGGTTCTAAGAGAGACCGGCCCTCACTTCTGTAATCCATGCATACAACTTCCAGTAAAAAAAATGGGTTCCCAAATAGCCGAAGTTCATTTCTGACCTTACTCCTTTCTTATGCCTCACTAGATTTTATACTGGCTCACTCCAGAAAAAAAAAAAAAAAAAAAATATATATATATATATATGTACCACTTGACAGGCCGCAAAAACATTAATTGGAATCTTTTAGACAGTTTAAGTGGTTACTTGCCTTTAATATCTATTCTTCAGAAAGGGCCTGCAAGCTTTGTGTAAGAGTGCCATCAGACAATCCCAGGCATTTCTTACGCATTCGGCTGATTACTGACAACACACGTGAAAAGCGTGTGGCCACCCCTATCTTGAAGAATATCTTCCATCACGGGTAACCTCAACTTGAAGAACTAAATGAGGTATGTGGGGTTTATTGTTAAACCCTCACCATTCCCCTCACCAGGCTAGAAATACTGCCTATAATGGATATGAAAATGTTTGTTCACTTATCCTGTTGCAGAATTCCTAAATCTACTCCCACATGAAAACCAAAAACTTTCCACTACATAGACGAGGACAGATGGAAACACTGAGGACAGAGAGAAGGGACAGCCACCCCAAAGCTGAACAAGTGCTTCACTGCAGCAAAATAGGATTTTGTCATTCCCAAACCTTCCCCATGTGAATATAATTTTTTCTTAAAGTCCATCTGACTTAAGTTTTCAGGCCCTGGCTAGATAGAGACCCGTCAGTTAGTTCTCCTTCTTGAGAAGTTGATTAAGTCCACACACCAACCACTTCCCTGATTGGACCCTTACAGTCCGGGGGGGGGGGGGGTCACTGTGCACCTGTCTTCCTGGGGAGACCCAGGGCCAGGTACCAGATAGCTAGCAAAAACCTCTATACCCCAGAGCCCACAAAATTATTCAAATTAGCTAATCTACGTGGAGCACAAGAAGCCAAGCTAAACCCACCCCACTGGCCATATAACACCTGCCCCATCAGGTCCAGCTTGCTGTTACCCTGCTCCTGTTACAACTCCCTGCATGGTCCTGCCTGGCAGCCTTCTCTGTCCTGAACTGTAAGTAACAAAGCGTTGTGCCTTGAATCTATGTGAGCATCCGTGTATTTTGTCCCACCATCAAAAAAAAACCTTTCTATCTTATAAAATACCCTGAAGTACTGAGTAGATCCATTTCTTCACACAAGAAGATCAAACACACTGGCCTGTTCCAGACCCACAGCCATCTTGACTGATCTGACCAATTAGATGCATTGAAATTGCTTGCTGGGACCAGCCAAGACCATGAAGTAAACATTACCATTGACTGCCATGCAAACACTTCATGTTAGTGGCCTCAACTCCTGGTCTCAGGAAATGAAGACACTGTCTATTTCTACTGCCCTAATTAGATCTCTTTTCACTCACCTCCTTAACCCAGCATATAGCAGAGTTCCCACCATACAGCAGGTGCTCGATAAATGCGTGTTGAATGAATGAAATACAGGACCAAAAATGCATAGAAAAATCTAGCCCGTTCATTCAGAAATTCAACACATATTTAATGACTGGATACTATGTTCCAATCACCTGGGATTAAGAAGTGATTACATTGTATTTCCATACCTAAGGGGCTACTAGCAGTCTGCCAGCATTAATTAGTTCTCCTTTAGGGGTGTGCCATTAAAGGATTTAGATCAACACTTATTTGAGTTCCAGCCTCACCTCCTGAGTGAAACAGTCCCTGACCTCCCCAGGAGAGTTGATCACTCCCTTTCTCTTATCTCCATGCATCCATCATACAATATCGTATCCACTTGCTGATCTTGAGCTCTCTAAGAGCGAGGACCATCTATAATGTATCTTCGTATCTCCAATGCTTAGCCCAGTGTCACCCGGGACTTAGCAGGTGCCCAGCAAGTATTGGTTGAATGAATGAATAGTAAATAAATGAATACATTTCTTATCAAGTGCTTTGCACTGTGTAGAAGCTGAGAAGGGTAGCGGGAGAGGAGAGTAGACTAAAACAGTAGTTTTCAAACTTGAGTGCCAGGCTCCAAACCCACTCTCTGGTTGTGTAGGTCTGGGGAGAGGCCTGGGAATGTGCATGTCTAACAAGTTCCCAGGTGATACTGTTGCTGCAGGTCTAGGGACCATGCCTGCTGGTCTGAAGGAAAAATTTGATGTGGAGCTTACTGCAAACATATGCTTTTACAGGGAGAAAGAAACAGGAGAAAGAACGATGAGACGGTGGATAATAACAAGCTTACTGGAAACATACCACAGACAGTGGGGCAGAGAGGGTATATCAAGGCTGACTTCATTAACCTATTTCAAAGAGAAGGAAACAGATCCTAAGAAGATGAATGATTTATCAGAGGTCAACCCACAAGATACAAGAGGAATGTTTGCTGGTGGGCCCCAAATGACATGTACCAAACTGTCCATTTCTTTATTCATAATGATCCCAAACTGGACATATTTCCATCAACAGTAAAATGAATAAATATATTGGGGTGTATATTCATACAAAGAAATATTACATAGCAAGTTTAAAAAAAGAACTATAGCCATATGCCTCAACACTGATAAATCTCACAAATGTTGGTGAAAGAAGTTAGACGCAAAACAGCACATTCTGTTAAAGTCTGTTTACACCAACTTCAAAGAGAGGCAAAGTGAATCCCTCTTGGAGGTCAGATCAGTTACTTTGGGGAACAAGGAAGGAAAGTAATTGAGGCGACCTCAGGGGAGTTTCTGGGGGTGCTGTTGATATTCTGCTTCTTGACCTAGGCGGGGGTCTCAAAGTGTGCTCACTTTGATATTTTTGCATTTTTCTGCATGTGTGCTGTACTTCAAAATACAGGACTTTTTTTTTTTTTAAGTGGTTGAAAGGAAGAAAATAGACGTGGAGCTGAATCTATGAATCCTGTCCTGGGAGCTGGCCCAGAATCCCCTTCAAGAACAGACAGGAAGGTGGTGGTGAGCTCTCCCAGGGGGCAGAAAGGAACAGGGTCACTCCAGATGCTTATTTCAGGCCAATTTCACAGGCCCGACCAGTGAAACCGAGAGATAACCTTAAAAGTACAATACGTATATTAATCTTTTACATGAGAATTATAGAGCTGGCACATACCTGGGAGATCATTAAAGTTCAGAAGATTTTAGAGCCTTTCCCATAAACCAGCTCAGTATTTATCTCAGCTGGGAGGTTGGCAAGGTGGGCTAGGGCAGCTGTCTTTTTTGGCTGAACGCCCTGCCCCTGTAAAAATGTTTTCTCATTGGAACCTGTAAATTTTCTGAACCTTGAGGAAGACTTAAGTCTCAACTCAGAAGATAACAAATTCTTTTCCTAAACCGCATTGTTCGGATCTGTGAAGGCTTCTGAGCGATCTGGAAGAGTTGATAACAAATCCTTTCTTGGGAGATGACACTGTGTTTGTCCAAAACATTTCTGTTAGCCAAGCAGCTAAGCAGCTCTGCAGGCATTGTAAACATCTGGCTAGTTAAGAAATACAGTCTCCTAACTGATCTATTACAGTAAATGGTCTAGACAGCGCGACTGGAACTCCTCGCTTTTTTATACTTCATAAACCTGTATCTAAGTGCAGGTGAAGTCAGTCATAAATATAAAACCACCAGAGAGGAATGGCCTTTGATTCTTTGTTTATCACAGGCTAATTAAAACACAAGCTGAACATAACTCAGTTCTCTAATGGAGGTTACCAGATGTGTTATTACTTGACCCCGCTCAGTATGAAGTCCTAGTATAATAGCTATAATTTTTTATTTAGTACAGTAGTCCTGCTATAGTTAAGGGTGTGTCTTTCTTTTGATTACAAGGCCAAATATAAAGGAGGGGGAAGAGGATGGTTAACTCCTGAGAATATGTTCTCTGGGCATGGAAACTATGATTAATATAAGCCCTGTCCAGGAGTGAATTCTTGGGTGCCCTGCACACTATGGTTACGCACCGTGCCAAAGACACATTTTCACTGGAAGTATAATTACTGACTTTTAAAAGTCACCTTTCATCCCAACAAACCCAGCTCTTTCTAAAGTGTTAGAGAGCCATTACAAATTACAGTTAGAGTAATAGCTTCGACCATTCAGCCATCACTTAAGAAGCACTTCAGCTGCCTGGAGCAGGAAAGGTCAACCTGGCGGGGCCGCCCCTCCTTAGTCCGGAAGTCATGTGGATCTTTTTCCAGCCAGGTGGCCCTGCTGAATGGCCAGGAGCTCTGAACATCTGGAATTGGCCACACATTCCTATGTATAGGGCCCAGCAAACACCACAAACACTTGGGCATCCAAGATGCACCACCACACAATGTTATTAGTGGAGTTGGGAGGAGTATAATAATGAAACATCAACCGCCAACTATAGGACAGCAGCTCTCAAATGCCATCCCCCAACTCAGAACCCTTGCAAGACTCGCCTGAGCCCTAGATAGACTCATCCCCATTGGATATTTACTTGGCTGTCCCCCAGGCACTTTAAATACAGCATTTCCAAAATGGAATTTATCGTGTTCTCTGGAAAGCAACTCTTGGGTCCCACAACTCAGGAATCACACCACCCACCACTTATTTGCCAAATCCCCAAACCTGGGCTTCATCTTTTGGTTCTCCCTTCTTCTCCTTGTCAATGCATTCCCAAGATCTGCTGATGCTACTTGTTTCCTTCTGATCCACACTTCTGCCGTGATCTTCCTTCCAGTTCAGATCATTACGGTATCTCAGTCCCTAAAACAAGGGTTCTCAGCCAGGGCAATTTCACGCTCCCTCCCGCTTCCCACACACACACCAGGGGATATTTAGCAATGTCTGGAGGCTGGGGTGATGCTACTGGCATCTAGTGGGTAGAGGCCAGGGATGCTGCTAGACATCCTGCAATGCACAGGACCACCCACACAGCAAAGAACAAGGAGTCTAAAATGTCAGCAGCAGTGAGATTGAGAAACCTGCCCTAAAAGAGCTCTCTGCCAAAGTGCTAGAGTAAGCTCCATTAAACACAGATCTTAACACATAACTCTCCTGCTCAAACCCTTCAAATATCATTGTTCCTAGAACAAAGTCCCCAAGGTTCTTCCATCTCTGTCCCCAGCCTCATCTATAATCACTCTCCTCTACCTTCCCTGCAGCCTCCATGCTTCAAATGTCCACACCCAGGTTCTTTCAGTTCCTTGAACTTCTGGATCTCTGGACAAAATTCTCTGCCCATGTCCACCAAGGAGTTCTCCTGTACTCAGCCTCACCCAATCTCCTACACAGGGTGTGGCCTGTGCCCTCCCAGGGCACACGTGTTTCTACCATCCTTCACCTTAAGTCTGTGTTGTCACTGAGTCTTTTGTGTGCTCCCTGTGGGCAGGGACCTTGTCTGTCTGTCCACCCTATCCCCTGTCTGCCTCGCAGGAAGACACTCAATATGTACTCACGGAATTAATGAGCAAACAGCATATTACAGTAAAGCTGGTCTCTGAGGGTATTTAGATCTGAGCAACTCAGTCAAACAAAAACTTGTATCTTAAGCAAATAGTAAGTGTCTATGCTTTGGCTCATTCATTAAGTCAGTGTCTCAGATACTTAGAGAGGATTTTAAAGTCATCCACTGCAGCTTCTCATCTGTGACTCAAGTACCCTCTACACAACTGCCCTGTGCACACATACACACACACATACACACACAAACACACATGACCAAAGACAACCAGCCTTGACTTGGACACATGTAGTAACAGCAATGTGACTTCCTTTGAGAAGGTTCAGTTCCACATTTGGAAACACCTTTAGAAAGTATTTATTTCTTCACAGATGGCCAATAAGCATATGAAAAGATGATCAATATCATTACTTATTAGAGAAATGCAAATCAAAACTACAATGAGGTACCACTTCATGACAGAATGGTCATCATTAAAAAGTCTACAAATAACAAATACTAGAGAGGATGTGGAGAAAAGGGAACGCCCCCATGCTGTTGGTGGGAGTGTAAGTTGGTGCAGCCACTGTGGAAGACAGTAAGTAGATTCCTCAAAAACCTAAAAATTGAGCTGCCATATGATCCAGCAATCCCACTCCTCAGCATATATCTAGATAAAAGTAAAATTCAAAAGATACGTGCAGCCCTATGTTCATAGCAGCACTATTCACAATAGCCAAAACATGGAAACAACCTAAATGTCCATTGACAGATGAATGGATAAAGAAGATGTGGTACATATACAGTGGAATACTACTCAGCCATAAAAAGGAACAAAATAACACCATTTGCAGCAACATGGATGCAACTAGAGATTATCACACTAAGTGAATTAAGTCAGAAAAAGAAAGACAAATACCATATGATATCACTTATATGTGGAATCTAAAATATGACACAAATGAATCTATCTATGAAACAATATCAGGGACGTAGAGAATAGACTAGTGGTTGCCAAGGGGAAGGAGGTGAAAGAGGGTTAGATTGGGAGTTTGGGATTAGCGAATGCAAACTGGTATATATAGAATGGATAAACAACAAGGTCCTACTGTACAGCACAGGGAACTATATTCAATATCCTGTGATAAACCATAATGGAAAAGAATATAAAAAAAATGTATATATATATATATATATATATATATATATATATATGCATAACTGAGTCACTGCAGTGCAGCAGTAATTAACACAACATTGTAATTCAACTATACTTCAATAAAAAATAAATTAAAAAAAAATTTTTACAAGAAATTTATTTATTCATTTATTTATTTAATTTTTTTTTTTTTTTGCGGTACGCGGGCCTCTCACTGTTGTGGCCTCTCCCGTTGTGGAGCACAGGCTCCGGACGCACAGGCTCAGCGGCCATGGCTTACGGGCCTAGCCGCTCCGCAGCATGTGGGATCTTCCCGGACCAGGGCACGAACCCGTGTACCCTGCATCGGCAGGCGGACTCTCAACCACTGCGCCACCAGGGAAGCCCTAAGAAATTTATTTCTTCATACTGAGCCTTAATGTGTCTCATCCACTTATTAGTTTCAGTGCTTTTGGGTCCTAGAGAACAAGCCAAACTCCTCCCCCTTTCACCTGACAGACAGACCATCAGCACCCCTTGGGCTTCCTCTTCCTATAGCCTCTAGTTCAGTGTTTCTCTCTTTTTTACTGTATTCCTGTCTGAACAAATTCCACTTGGTCAAGTTCTGTCTCAAGGTGTCTTTGGAACAGTGGGTTAGCATCCCATGGCTAGTTAGCATCCCAAATCACTGCCAAATCTTTGGAGAGTAATGTGGTAATATCCACCAAAATTTTAAATACACATGCCCTTGACCCATAATGTACATTTCCAGTAATTTATCCTCGTACATGCTTAAAGGCACATGCACAAGCATGTTCACATTGCAGCACTATTGTCAAAGGCAGAAGGTTGGAATCTTTAAGAAGATACCTATCTGTGGAGGACAGGTTCATATACCATGGTCCATCCACACAGTAGGATGCTAGAAAGAATGAGGTGATCCTCCATATACTGAAATAGAACAGCCTACAAAGCTTGTTGATAATTGTAAAAACAAAAGTGTAGAAATGTGCACAGTGTTATACTCCACAGGGTAAGAAGAAAGAGGGAAGGAAGGAGAAAAAGAGAACATGAGAGAGATATGTGTCCTAAGGAGGAGAAAATGCTCAACTTTGATTCTGTTTTCTAGTCTTCTTCCTTTTGCTCTCATTTGAGCAAAATAAGACCTGGGAAGACAAATGAGTCACTTCAATGCCACCATGCCCATCAGGGAAGAACCACAATTTCAGAGAGAGCTGTTTGGTTCTCCTTTGAAAGTTGCAACTTTCTGGGCCCAATAAAGAATCACTATTCTTTTGTGTTATTTAACTGTGATATAATTAGCTAAGTTAACACAGATAAACGCACTTGAGGAGTGAAATGGCGGGAGGTAAAATATAGGAGATGAGAATTTATTCAAGTGCTTCTCTAGAAAAAGATTACTTCCTTGAATTAAAATAATGATTCCTCCATTAGTTGACTTCCCAAAGATAATCTACTTTAGCAACTGATTAACTAAGACCCTGCTCACAAGTCTCTTTCTTAGATGGATCCAAAAAGCCACTCTGCTAACTTTTTAACCACTTTTTTAGCCACTCTGCTAACTTACCAACTTCTTTTTGTAAGGTTTTAAGAATTAAGAGATTAAGAGAATATTCTGTGTAGTATTATTATTTATGCCTATATAACATTGGCTAGAAAAGCAAGTGTCCTGACACCAACTCACCATTGGAAATGGACCATCACTCAAACTTTAAATAAATTAAAGAAATTTTATTCCTTAGCTACTGGGTAAATGAAAACATGCTCAACATCACTCATCATCAGGGAAATGCAAATCAAAACCACAATGAGATATCACCTCACACCTGTTAGAATGGTGATTTGAGAGGACAAGAGATAACAAGATTTTGTGAGGATGTGGAGAAAAGGCAACACTTGTGCATTGTTGATAGGAATATAAATCAATGCAGCCACAGTGGAAAACACTATGGATGTTCCTCAAAACATTAAAAATAGAACTATCATATGATAGGAAATGAAATCACTATCTTGGAGATATACCTGCATCCCCATGTTCACTGAACCATTATTTGCAATAGCTGAGACATGGAAAAATCTGTTTCCATTGACAGATGAATGGATAAAGAGAATGTGATATTTATAAAATGATATAATGCAGCCATAAAAAGAATGAAATGTTGTTGCTACCATTTGCAACAACATGGATTAACCTTGAAGGCATTATGCTAAATGAAATAAGTCATGCAGGGAAAGACAAATACTGTATACTTTCACTTACATGTGGAATCTAACAAAATCAAACTCATAGAAACAGAGAACAGATTGGTGGTTGCCAAAGGCAGAGGATGGATGTGGGGAAAATGGGTGAAGGTGGTGAAGGTACACACTGGGCTTCCCTGCTGGCACAGTGGTTGAAAGTCCACCTGCCGATGCAGGGGACACAGGTTCATGCCCCAGTCTGGGAGGATCCCACATGCCGCGGAGCAGCTGGACCCGTGAGCCATGGCCGCTGAGCCTGCGCGTCCGGAGCCTGTGCTCTGCGACGGGAGAGGTCACAGCAGTGAGGGACCCGCATACCTCAAAAAAAAAAGGTACAAACTTCCAGAATAAAGAAAAAAGAAGAAAACGGACCATCACTTAAACTTTAAATAAATTAATGTTCAGATTTGGACCATCAGATGTCTTTGTGTAGAGGAGAAAAAAAACATATCAAATCCCAACCACTAGCAAAACTCCCAAGAGTTCCTTTATGGAGAGACCTGTTACCAAGAAGTCATATCTGTCAGCATCAGTGCTCAACAAAGACACTTCAAAGGGGTTTCAAGCTGAAGACAGTTCATAAAATGTGTTGGGCTTATTGAATTTTTAATCCTGACTCAGCCGTTCCCTTTGGAGAATCTGAAAGGACAAAAAGGTGAGATGGTGAAAAGGACTTTGGCCAAAGTAAATGCTGAGATGGTATTCTGAGAGGTGTCTTTTTTTTTTTTTTTTTTACATAAGAATTGTTTTAGTAGAGAACTGTTCTTTCCCATTTTATGTATTACTACCATATATCAAAAAATGACCACCATTTGTTGAGGGGATGGTTCAATTGTAGCTTCTACAATCTGAAATATCCTTGTTCTTTATCCTCTCCAGGCCTCAGTTTCCTTGTCTATAGGAGCTAATATTGCCACTTAAGTAGCTTGGGGTATAAATTAAATGAAAAACAATTACATAGAGACTAAACAACATGCTAGTAAAAAGCCAGTGGATCAACAACGAAAACAAAGATGAAAACAGACAATACCTCAATGACAATGAAAACACAACCACATTAATCTATGGGATGCAGCAAGAGCAGTCCTAAGAGGGAAGTTCATAGCAATACAGCCCTTCCTCAAAAAACAGAAACATCTTAAACAACCTAACCTACCACCTAAAAGAAGGAGAACAAACAAAACCTAAAGTCAGCAGAAGGAAGGAAATAATAAAGATCAGAGAGGAAATAAAATAGAGATCAAAAAACAAAGTAAATGAGTCCCAGTCCCTACCTTACTTAGCACAAGAGAATCTTTCTCTCCTCCCTGGTATCCACCCTCTTGTGATTTATCTCAGAAATCCAGAAGTGTTCTCTGGGTTTGCAAGGTCAATCCTAGCTACATTCCTGCAGAAGAGTGAGCTCTGACGATCAAGGAGTCCTGTTCTCTTTGGCCAGTGCTTCTCTGGTGTACTCTGGAGGCTCAGTGATGACCTGCCAAGTGCTGCCACCAAACTCTGTGGATGCACCCTATGAACCAGAGAAAGCATGTGGAGGACAGCTCACCCACCACCATGCCTCACCAGCAAGAGGTAGAATTGGGTGGAAGAGGACATCTCTCCTTTCCAGGAGTAAGCTTGGTTCTGACTTGCCCTACCCTTACAGCTCTGGAATTATTCTACTCTGTTGGTTGTTGATACACACAGACACACATGCACACTCATGCGTATACACACACACACACACACACACACACACAGCAGTTTTCCCCTGGCATGTCCTCAATGCCAGGGTGGTGAGTCCTAGGGAGATTTTCAGTCTCAGCCCCCTTCCATCTCCATCTTTGCGTCATAGCCCTGAGTCACATCCCTCCCAGTCTAGGGCCTCCCACCTCAAGGCCTCAGGAAAACTCACTTTCTTACACATTAAAAAGGAACTCAACACAGAACCCCCTGTGAATCCTGCAACCTTAAATTCCATGGTCCCTCTTTCTATGATCTTTGTCATCTCAACCATATGTACTGGGGTGTGGGTGCGGGTCACATTATGACCTTTGGGGAACAAGAGGGGACAAATAAAGCAGATCTGTATTTAACAGACAAATGTTTACATCATAGAATTCAGTTTTTCAGTATTACTTTTGAGAAGTTAAAATATGATCTTAGTTGTCAAATAACCTGAGTTTCCAAAACCTAAACTTCGGTGGAACTGTCCATTATTTTTCTTTTTCTTTTCCAGATAAAAATGATTCATTCCTTCAGCAAAGCTCTTAGATCTGTCTGTTTCTTTGAATATAACCCTGTCCCTTTGCTATGGCTGTGAGAATGGAGGGAAAACAAGGCATGGCTATTGACTTTCTCAAGCTTACATTCTGACAATAAAAATAAAACTCTCCCAGAAACGCTTTTAGTACTGGCAATTGGGCCAACCCTCCACATGTCTTCTGACTCCGCCAGGAAAGCACACTGATGTTTAAATGCCTATCTAATGATGTCTGTATCCCCCATCCCCTGCACACAGAGGTGCTCAAGACATGCCAGAAATCAATGAATGAATGAGTGAATGAATAAATGATGCACATCACAGAAGCACCAGCACAGCCTCGTCAATTCACACTGATCATGAAAACACCTTCGTCAATTGAATCAGCCACTTGTTTGCCAGCAAGAATGCAATGAGAATAAAATATGGACCCTGAGTCTTCTATTTTGATTCACACGTTAATGTGAGGGATCTGAGATTGAAAGATCACACATTCCATCTACAGAAAGTCTCATAATGGTAAAAATTAAGTTTGACTTTTAAGCTTAAGCCTCAGATTTAGCTGGAACACAGCCCAACCCCAGATGCTTTAACTGGTGTGGATTTAAAGATGAGGTTTTCTTAAGAAATAATTAACACGTCTCTAATATTTCTTCTGAGTCTGCTTAGGTCGTCTGATGAATCTAGCTACTGGAAAGAAATTATTTAACCCCTAGTCTTTGAAAACCAGCCAACCACATCAACTTATGTATTCATTTGTCTCTTTGGGGAAAAACCTGCCAGCAGTCAGAGGGTTAAGCAGTAATCCTGTCATGTTTGCCCTGAATTTGCCCAGTTAAATTGCAACAGCATGGGTCTCCGTAATTATCTAATTGTTAGTGTTGTGCCTTTACGTAATTTATGATGTAGCATTAAAGTTTGACCCTGGGTTTAAAATGAACTGCAGTTCTGCTGACATCCAAGCTCAAATTAGTAGGTAAGCACCCAATTAACAATTATGCTTCTGAGCTTTCATTTCCATCTGACCACACTGCTACGCTAATCAGTTTTCTAAGCCTTTCACCTTCCCCATAACTAACAAGCATTTCTTCTGCTTTTTATGTCTATAGTTGCCCTGCATCCTCATAAAAATCTCTCCATGACTGTTGTCTTTAAGAATGCTGTCCCAAATGGCTGTCCACAAGTGAGCTGGCCAGCTCCGAGGCCTTTGTTGGCAAAACCAAAGGTCAGCTTGATGGGTTCCTGTTTCCCTCTTCCTAAAAGAGTGATCTCTGCAGAAGGCCTAGGTTCCCTAGATGGCTTCCACTGGCTACTGGAATCACTCAAGTAAAGACTGGAGCTATTTGGATATTTAGATCATGGAGTTAGCAGATACTCTCAGGCAATGGACCTCACCGAAACCCCACCATCTATCAGACTACTGGTGAAAGAAAAAAAAAAAAGTAACAATAGGAGAGGAAAAATCAGGCAATGGTCCCTTTTCCAACTTCACGCCTCCTTCACTTTTCTCTCCCCAGCTCCTGAACAACTTTCCCCACTCCCTCTGCCCATCTGCACTCCACCTAAACAGCAACAACTGAGCATAAAATATTAGAATATTTTTAGAGACTCGTGATATCATTACTTTGACTTCAGTACCTTTACAAAAAAGATACAATCTATGTGCATACTCAAATGAGCATCTGCATGGAGAAGTGACTTGCTAATTACCACACGAGTACAATTGCTGTACTAGACCCACATCTCCTGTCTTCCCATTCATTGTTCCTTCTAGGACCTCTGTCACTGGCATTTTGATTCCTAGTTAGCTGAGCCACTGCTAGCCCCTCCTCCTAAAGTCGGGGAAGAGTTGCATACAACCCCCTGGCAAACACACAAAATGAGAACTGAGTTTGGATTCCCCATAATTACTTTCCCTAATATATACCCTAATTATATACCTAGATTTGCCTTCTACTCCAGATTTATCAAATTTTGGACATGATACGGACATCTTCCTGTCCAACTCATGTTTGTTCTAACCACAAAGTCATCAAGAACTTTCTCCAACATCAGTGGCTCTCAAACTTGAGTTCCAGAAGTTTGTTTTTACTTTTTTTATTTCTAATCAAACTTACTCATTACTCCAATATAAAAATCTCATTATAAGGAGTGGGGAGAGGGATGAACAGACAGAGCACAGAGGATTCTTAGGGCTGTGAAAATAGTCTGTACTATGATACTGTAATGATGGATACACATGATTATACCAAAATCCATGGAATGTACAATACCAAGAATAAACCCTAATATAAACTATGGATATGAGCGATTTTGGTGTGTCAATGTAGGTTCATCGATTGTAAAAAATGTACCACTCCGGTGAGGGATGTTGATTATGGTGGGAGCTATATGTGCAGGGGACAGAGGGTTTATAGGAAATCTTTGTAACTTCCTCTCAACTTTGCTGTGAACCTTAAACTGCTCTAAAAAAATCTTAAATTTAAAAAATCTCATTTTTAAAAAGGACAAAAATAGAGCTCTTCTGATGAGAATGGAGCCAAATCCCCCCAGGTTCTTTAGGGAAAAGTTTGTTTACATTACTTGCTAGACAAAGATCTGTGGAAGAAGTAAACAAACTGAACCTCCCTATTAGCCATTACAGTTTCCCCCCACTACGCAAAAGTAGAGTGCTCCTACGAAACTTTTTGTAAGCCGCAATGGTGTAAAACAAAGAAGCAATTACTTTAGGGCACATCTTGCTAAAGGATGCAGGAAAGAAATCAAGATCAAGCCCAGATGCTCGGAGACACAGTTCAAAGCTATGGTGGCTTGATGCTAAGATGCCAAGTGTGGTTCCCAGGGAAGGAGGTTGGCGGGGGCTCTGTCATTGCTTGGGATGTGCAATGCCTCTATAATTGCCGCTGTGAAAAAAACGCTGAACGCCATTTTTTGGATTTTACCTCTTTATTTTTGTAAAAGTGAAAATCCCCTTCAAATTTCTTTCAGTTAGCATAAACAGGTACTAATGTAGACTTTCATAAAGGTGAAGTGACATAAAGCAAACTTTTGAAAAGCAGGGGATACCTGTATTATGAAAATCGAGAGCTTTTGAACTAGAAAGCTCCAGATTCAAAACCCAACTACACTCATACTAACAGAACCTAGCCAAGTAATTTAACCTCCCAAGACTCCATGTTCTCACATGTGAGATGGGAGTACTAATACCCATTTCCTTGCATAATTTGAGGATTAAATGACATAACGCAGAAAATGCATGTGAAGCTCAGAGGACATAACAAGAACTCAGCAAAGGCTAGTTCCTCTCATTTTACTCATAAGATATCAGATGCAATGATTTATGGCTCTCAGTCCCACAATTTAAAATAACTTATTAAAAAATAATCTCAAGCCTTACACTCACTGAGTTTCCAATCTAGTAATTACAGCTAAATCTCCATAAAACTATAAAAGTAATCCCTGTTTTTCTGGATTAGGAAGGTGGCTACACTGCTAACTCTTGACGGCAGAGGGAAAAAAACACAGATCAACCCCCAACTTTCATATGTTATGGGAGCCAAGACGCAATGGTTGCATTTACCCTGGAGGATGCATGTCAAAGGCGGTGACAGGGAGACACAACAGGCAGGCTATATTCCATCACTACAAGGCAATTCTGCCAGAATCTTTCCATGTCAGCAGCCTTCATCACTGTATAGAAGATACAGAGAGCTCATCATAGTTTAACTGAGATTGTCCTAGAGCCTGAAGCTAAAAGGGAGACTAGTACTTATGGGGACAGAGATCCCTCCCCAACAACTTTGCAATAATCCCCCTGTAACCGAGCAGGACCCTATTGGGCCTTCTTGAGACAGATACCCCGTGTCTTCCACCTGTTTCTTGTTTGCAGAAAAACTTTAGCTTCCTAAGCCTTCTCCAAGTTCTAAAGACAGATTTTTTTGTTTTGTTTTGTAATAACTTTATTTATTTTTTTAAAATCTTTATTGGAGTATAATTGCTTTACAATGGTGTGTTAGTTTCTGCTTTATAACAAAGTGAATCACCTATACATATACATATGTCTCCATATCAACTCCCTCTTGTGTCTCCCTCCCACCCTCCATATCCCACCCCTCTAGGTGGTCACAAAGCACCAAGCTGATCTCCCTGTGCTATGCGGCTGCTTCCCACTAGCTATCTATTTTACATTTGGTAGTGTATATACGTCCATGCCACTCTCTGACTTCGTCCCAGCTTACCCATCCCCTTCTCCATGTCCTCAAGTCCATTCTCTACGTCTGCATCTTTATCCTGTCCTACCCCTAGGTTCTTCAGAACCTCTATTTTTTTTTTTTTAGATTCCATATATATGCATTGGCATACGGTATTTGTTTTTCTCTTTCTGACTTACTTCACTCTGTATGACAGACTCTAGGTCCATCTACCTCACTACAAATAACTCAGTTTCATTTCTTTTTATGGCTGAGTAATATTCCACTGTATATATGTGCCACATCTTCTTTATCCATCCATCTGTCGATGGACACTTAGGTGGCTTCCATGTCCTGGCTATTGTAAATAAAGTTGCCACGAACATTGTGGTACATGACTCTTTTTGAATTATGGTTTTCTCAGGGTATATGCCCAGTAGTGGGATTGCTGGGTCATATGGTAGTTCTATTTTTAGTTTTTTAAGGAACCTCCATACTGTTCTCCATAGTGGCTGTATCAATTTACATTCCCACCAACACTGAAAGAGAGTTCCCTTTTCTCCACACCCTATCCAGCATTTATTGGTTGCAGATTTTTTGATGATGGCCATTCTGACTGGTGTGAGGTGATACCTCATTGTAGTTTTGATTTGCATTTCTCTAATGATTAGTGATGTTGAGCATCCTTTTATGTGTTTGTTGGCAATCTGTATCTCCTCTATGGAGAAATGTCTATTTAGGTCTTCTGCCCATTTTTGGAATGGGTTATTTGTTTTTTTGATATTGAGCTGCATGAGCTGCTTGTAAATTTTGGAGATTAATCCTTTGTCAGTTGCTTCATTTGCAAATACTTTCTCCCATTCTGAGGGTTGTCTCTTCGTCTTGTTTATGGTTTCCTTTGCTGTGCAAAAGATTTTAAGTTTCATTAGGTCCCATTTGTTTATTTTTGTTTTTATTTCCATTTCTCTAGGAGGTGGGTCAAAAAGAGTCTTGCTGTGATTTATGTCATGAAGTGTTCTGCCTTTGTTTTCCTCTAAGAGTTTTATAGTGTCTGGCCTTACATTTAGGTCTTTAATCCATTTTGAGTTTATTTTTGTGCATGGTGTTAGGAAGTTTTCTAATTTCATTCTTTTACATGTAGCTGTCCAGTTTTCTCAGCACCACTTATTGAAGAGGCTGTCTTTTCTCCATTGTATATTCCTGTCTCCTTAATCAAAAATAAGGTGACCATATGTGCGTGGGTTTATCTCTGCATTTTCTATCCTGTTCCATTGATCTATATTTCTGTTTTGTGCCAGTACCATACTGTCTTGATTATTGTAGCTTTGTAGTATAGTCTGAAGTCAGGGAGCCTGATTCCTCCAGCTCCATTTTTCTTTCTCAAGGTTGCTTTGGCTATTCGCAGTCTTTTGTGTTTCCACACAAATTGTGAAAATTTTTGTTCTAATTCTGTGAAAAATGCCAGTGGTAGTTTGATAGGGATTGCATTGAATCCGTAGATTGCTTTGGGTAGTATAGTCATTTTCACAATGTTGATGCTTCCAATCCAAGAACATGGTATATCTTTCCATCTGTTTGTATCATCTTTAATTTCTTTCATCAGTGTCTTATAATTTTCTGCATACAGGTCTTTTGTCTCCTTAGGTAGGTTTATTCCTAGGTATTTTATTCTTTTTGTTGCAATGGTAAATGGGAGTGTTTCCTTAATTTCTCTTTCAGATTTTTCATCATTAGTGTATAGGAATGCAAGGGATTTCTGTGCATTAATTTTGTATCCTGCTACTTTACCAAATTCATTGATTAGCTCTAGTAGGTTTCTGGTAGCATCTTTAGGATTCTCTATGTATAGTATCATGCCATCTGGAAACAGTGACAGCTTTACTTCTTCTTTTCCGATTTGGATTCCTTTTATTTCTTTTCCTTCTCTGATTGCTGTGGCTAAAACTTCCAAAACTATGTTGAATAGTAGTGGTGACAGTGGACAACCTTGTCTTGTTCCTGATCTTAGAGGAAATGTTTTCAGTTTTTCACCATTGAGAACAATGTTGGCTGTGGATTTGTCATACATGGCCATTATTATGTTGAGGTGAGTTCCCTCTATGCCTACTTTCTGGAGGGTTTTTATCATAAATGGGTGTTGAATTTTGTCATAAATTAAAAGAAAACAGTCAAACAAGACAAAATAATAATAGTTTAGCCATTAGACAAAATCAAGGACTTTTAGTTCCTTCTCCATTTCCTTTGAGCTATTTTGCAGATACTAAAGCCCCCAACACCAGGTGGAAGAAGTTAACTGTATGTTGACCACAAGCACATAGACCCCAGACTAGTAGGAAATAGATGGTTGATGATGTTGATTCCCGATTGCTTTACCACCAACCAATTAGAAGAATGTCCATGAGCTGATCATATACCCCATAACCTTCTCCCCATCCTGTCTTTAAAAACCTTTATTGGAAAGCTTGGTGACCTATAATAAACACTGCACTTTCTTTCACCACAACAACCCAGTTTCAAAAGATTGGCTTTACTGTGTGCAGGTGAACAGACCCAAGTTTGGTTCGGTAACAATCCCAGAAGTTAATCCACTACATATCATCTGGGTATCAGTGGGGATTTGACCCAAGAAGCAGAACCATTATGAGGTGTTTAGAGTAAGAGGTGTGTTGATAAATTTAGACCTGGAGGTTGGAGGATAGTCTATGCATGGTTATTGCCTCTCCATCTAGCGTTGTTGCTGACGTCACCACTATTAAGTCAGTGGGTGGGTGGTCTCATAGGGAAGATGTATGTGAAGTGGGGGAGGGCAATGAAGAGCTGGACCCCACATGCATAAGCTAGAATCCACAAATACAACCTGGATCCCCTACATCTGTCTCTCACCACCTAAAATTCATGGTGGCACAAAGAAAGAGCTGGCATCCTCTACCACAGAGCTGCACATAGGAGATAATCTATGGGAGCCAGAGGAACTGGAGGTCCAGGTGATGTGCTGAGCCAGCAAGGTGAGACAGCACATCAGGGGCAGTGTGTGTTGTCTGCCACAGTACATGGAGCTCTAACTATCCCAACCCTCAGAGCATAAAATTGGCTGCTGCTTCACTTCCACCTTCCAAATTTCACACAAATTCCTCCTGTGACCAACACTAACAAGGAACCAGACATAAAGGGAATCTAATAAATGTAGTTCCAGCTGAGCTAACTTCACACAGTACATAAGTACCACAGACAGTAAATAACAACTCAAAGATGAAATGCACTTCACTAGTACACTGGCCGATGGACACCTGGCGGCCCCTTCATTTCCCGCCATCCAAGCTGCTCATGATTTCCAACCGCTTCTAATCCCAAATTCCAGCATCCCTTCCTCCTGCCTCTTATTGGCCCCTGTTTTGTTAATCTGCCAGGACATAAAACCTAAGTGTGTCTTTTATTTCTATGGTCACAAACCACAGGTTGAAGAAATGCCCACTGGTGGTCACGGCATCTCTTTGCCCCTCTCCTCCAGCTCATGATTTACCAAGGAAATGATGTCCTAATGGAGAGGGTAATTTAATCTGAATTGCTCTTTAATCCCTGGGCAGCTCTTTACTGCCTGGCTGTCAAAATAAAGTGTGTTTTTTCAGCTGCATGGTCTATCAGGCTTTCATTAATCTACCATGTTTTAATATCCATTAGTGAGTATTAATCTAAAAGGATGGATTTGGGGCAGAGATCCCATTCCTCTTGTCTTTTCTAATTTTCTATCATCAGAGGAAGTTTTTTTTTTCCCTGTGAAACTCCAAAGAGGATTAAAATGACCTGAAGATTGTTTGTGTCTCTGTCCACACTGACAGATGGCTATTTGCACCACCTCAGCTGGATTTGAAGTTTTTTCTTGCCAAGTGCACAGCACAAGTTTAACCTCATCTCATACTAGGTCATGAGCCCCATCCTTCACCAATGACCACCAACATGCTCTTTGTTTGGGATACCTTCTTCTTGTTCCCTTTTTGCTCAGCACTGCAGCACTGGCTCCTGGACAGGGCTATGGAATCCAGCTTGCAGAAGTGAAGTGTCTGAATCTGAAGTCATGGAAATTCAATGTAGTGATCAAAAAAAGAGGGAAAAATGATTCTAAGAGTACATCTAATCACAGTTGCAGTAAGATTATTTTGTGTGTCACTTGTATCTTTCCCAGCACAATCTGGAGCCTTGTCATCACTGAGAAGACTGTAGTCTTGAGCCAATCTTTATGATTAAGGTTTACCTTCAGAGGTGAAATGCATTCAGAAAATGTGGACTCTTTTATGATTTGGAAATAGAAATCCTCTGTCCAGTATGCATAAACTCTCCCAGCCAGAGAAATTTAGTGCTATGTACTCAAGCTTGAAGTCCTCATCTAAGAATCCAACGGATTTTTTTCACTATGATGAGTTTCCCAAATTCGCATTCCCTTCCGAGAAGATTTCATTTGGTCTTAAAGAGGCACAAGCACAGGGTATTCTGAGCCTCCCATCTAATCTCTTAACTGATGTGAATCACAAATGTGTAAATTACCTTAATTCACTCTCTAGATCACCCCAGGATACACCCCTGGATGATGCATGGAGAAATTCTAATTCTTTGTTCCTGAACTTGGAGACCAGCAGGACAATGTTGGTGAATGAATCTGGGTGGAAAACCAGGGCAAACTAAATAGCACAAGTTTCACTGGGGCCAGGAACGCTATTTACCTTGGCTGATGGGGCCAAATGGGATAACAGAATTTAGGGCTTAAATTCATGGGGCTTTTTATTTTCAGGAGAATCCAGAAATCCACAATTTTATGCAAAATCTTTCAAACCTAAAAATAAGTTTAAAATATGTTAAACCCTGTGTAAGTCAGTAAAATCTGTCTGCAGGCAAAGCCAGCATAAAGTCTCCCAGTTTTGTAATCTCATTCCCAGTGCTTTGGCAGAGAGGCTGGCCACCTAGAAATGACTTGTCACTGGAAATACAAGTTCAGTCATCTCTGGTATTTTTAATCCACAATCATTTCTATTTGAAGGCACTGGAGAGAAGCAAAAGCCGATGGAAACTAGAGCCACCCTGGGTGAAATGCATGTATATACAGAATCACATCACAAGAAATGCCAGAGGAAGTTCTTTAGGCCAGAGTAAAATGACAGTAGATGGAAACTTAGATCCACAGGGAGGAATAAAGAGTATTGTAAATGGTGAATGCAGACAAAAACAAAAAATTATCTTTTTTTTCTTAATTTCTTTAAAAGGCAACTGACTATTATATATTATATATACAAATACTTCAGAGTTTATAATATATGGACATATAAGATATATGATAAAAATTGCACAAAGGATCAAAGGTTGAGGGAGGAAAATAAGAAAAATCAATCTGTCTCAAAGGTCTTATATTTTACGTGAAGTGGAACAATAATAACACTAAATAGACTGTGATAAGTTAGTGATATATATATATATATATATATATATATATATATAAAATAGGGCTTCCCTGGTGGCTCAGTGGTTGAGAGCCCACCTGCCGATGCAGGGGACACAGGTTCGTGCCCTGGTCCGGGAAGATCCCACATGCCGTGGAGCAGCTGGGCCTGTGAGCCATGGCTGCTGAGCCTGTGCGTCCAGAGCCTGTGCTCCGCAAGGGGAGAGGCCACAACAGTGAGAGACCCGCGTACCGAAAAAAAAAAAAAAAAATTCCTAGAGCAACAACTAAAAAAATATACTGCAGGTATAGGTAAGATCTAATAGAGGAATGAAAATGAAATAATAAAAATAGATTTGAGGGCTTCCCTGGTGGTACAGTGGTTAAGAATCTGCCTGCCAATGCAGGGGACACCAGTTCGAGCCCTGGTCCAGGAAGATCCCACATGCCACATAGCAACTAAGCCTGTGTGCCACAACTACAGAGCCTATGCTCTAGAGCCCACGAGCCATAACTACTGAGCCCATGTGCCACAACTACTGAAGCAAGCACGCCTAGAGATCATGCTCCGCAGCAAGAGAAGCCACTGCAGTGTAAAGCCCACATGCCGCAACAAAGAGTAGTCCCCGCTCACCACAACTAGAGAAAGCCTGTGCGAAGCAACAAAGACCCAACACAGCCAAAAATAAATAAATTTTTTAAAAAATAGATTCGACCACCTAAAGAAGTCAAGAAAAGAGGAACAAAGGAACAAAAAACTGATATACAAGTAGAAAACAAACAGCAAAATGCCAGACTAAACTCAGCCATACCCAAAAATCCATTAAATGTAAATAGATGAACAATTCTTACTAAAAGGCAAAGATTGTTAGACTGGATTTAAAAACAAACAACAGCAACAAAAACCCAAGACTCACCTGCATGCCATCTACAAGAGAAGAACTTTTGATGTAAAGATACAGATAGGTTAAAAATAAAAGGATGGGAAAAGACAGACCATGCAAACTCAGCTTAAGAAAGTTGGTATGACTTTACTAGTACCAGATAAAATAAACATCAAGATAATGAGTTAAAAAGGGACATTCCATTGTGATAAATGAGTCCATTCATCAGGAAGGTATAACAACTCTTAATGAATATGCACATCATAACAGAGTCTCAAAATACATGAAGCAAAAACTGACAGAACTGAAAGGAGGCAGAGACATATCCACAATCCTCATTGGAGATTGTAACAATAAGGGTGAAGATCATCTGAATATAACTGGCACAGCATCACTTCTTTCAGGAAAGACATTCCAATCATTTAACAAGTGAGGCATGGCCTCTGAGCCATTAGAACAGCCACTGGCCATAGTGCTGGAGGAAGGTCTTGGAATCCCCTGCCTTGCCAGGTATTTACTGCTATAGTCGCTGGGCCTAAGAAGAGGGACCAGCTATGCCAGGTGTGGGAGGCATTAGGAGAATACATATTTACAAACTGGCATGAAAGTATTTTGATATTTTGTCAGTTAGTATGACTCCACAGGTATAGCAGCTGCAGATCAGCTCTGACTCCTTTAATAAGAAGAATGCCACCACCAGCTGTTTTTCAAGAAGGTATTTTATAAGACCCAAAGTTCCTTGAAAACAAGAACTGGGATTGATTCATCCATGTAGTTCACACAAACTTGGTACAGAGCCTTCCTCATAATAGAAACATCATAAAAATCAGTTCAATGAAAGAAACAATAAATAATTCCCTTCCTTTTCTCTTGGTGCATGAGGCATTCTTTGGCAACAGCTCTGTATGATGACTCTCTTGCACTTGAATTCCTTCATCACAGTAGTTAAAGCCAAAACTAAGCAAAACATATTGGGGTGCTGGCACCTTCTGTTGAACAAGTCGTAGATAAAATGCTGTGGAAAAGGAGCATATGTTTTTGATAACTATAAAACACATTATATTTCATAACCAGGAATGAATGTAAATGCTGAATATTAATGCACCTGAAGTCTTATTTAAATTAAAAGTTGATCTTTGACATGATTTGATTCTTTCCAAAGCAAGAGAATCCCTTTCAGGGTCTCTTCTGCACAAGCTGTGCAGGGAGAGTCAGCTTTGCTCCTAGTGCCATTGTAACCTTGTCTTGGGTCTGGAGGTAAGGATCAAGATGCCAACATTTTGTTTTAAAAGTAAGATGGATTAAAAAAGAAGTGAGGCTAAGATGCAAACCAAGCAGTGCAGTGTGTTACTGGCCGGCCAGTGACTCACTATGAGCCACAGAAACACTGCCCATAACTCAGCAGACATGTTCACTTAGCAAGTTGGACATGTCTGTAGGGAAGCAAGGAGGAGCCACACTTCAGGGTGGTCCACAAAAGCAGGAAGGGAGGGCGTCTGTATCGGCTTGGCTCTTTCCCTTCTGCCCTTGCACATGGGGCAAGGCTCGCCCCATGTGGGCTGAACCATGAAGCCCTCTAGTGGCCACTCCGGGATCTAGATGCCCAGGACCTTCAGGTGGTCATCCAAAGCTGAGAACGGAGGGGTGACTAAGATGAGTGGGAGACCCGGAGAGAAAGGAGGTGGTCAAGGCAATCTGGGAACGTGCCCAAGCTTTAGCCCCATCATACCCCATGCCTGCTGTCTCCATTGGTCCAGTGGTGACACAGCCCCATCAATGGTTCCGTCATGCAGCTCTGCGCCCCGTCAAGGGTCTTTGCGTGTCTTTGCGTGTTAGAAAGACGAGGGTCAGAGGCCAGAACAGAGTGTGAAGGGAGGAAGAAGAAGGAGTAGGTACTTAAGAGAAATGACCTAACATCCTGGAAAGAGCTCAAACCTTATAATCAGATAAAACTTGGTTCAAATCCCAACTCCACGCTTACTAGTTGTGCAACTTTGTGCAAATCACTTAACTCTCTGAGTTAAGTTTTCCCATCTTAAATGAGGATAAAAACAATTAGTCTAAAGAACTGTTATGCCAGTATAGGTCTTGGCATAGCAGATGGCTCTAGTCTGCTATGCCATCAAACATGGTTTTGTTCCTGCATGCACCAGAGAACGCATATCAAAATCCTGTGGACCTCACGTTGCTTAATAAGTAATACTTGTTAGCAAGTCATTGCCTGATAAACTAAGAGTGTGAAAGAAAGTCTCCGTAATCACAAGAGCCTGGTATTGCCTAGACATGGCCTGGAACCACACTTACAAGCACAAACAGATACGTTCCCAAGTGCCTTGGGTGCACCTCGTTAAGACCTGTGATTTTCTCCGGCAACACGCATCAGCTGCTAAATTTTAAAGCTCAAAAACTCAGCTCGAGGACAAGTTGCCTTCTTTCTTTCAGTTTTGCAAGGACAAATCTGACAGAAATGTAGAACCTGTGTAGATATTTAAACAGCCCATGTGACAGGGAGCGCCTTCAGCCCAGCCATGAAGGATAGGCTTTCCGACAACATCCACTATACAGATGAGCCCTCAAATTAGTGCAGGAGCTGCAAGTCCTCGGGCTCGGAGGAGAGAGGCATTCGACGCTCTGCCTCTGCCACGGGCCATGCCGCCAGGGGCATCCATCACAGTAAGTACCAGGGAACAACACCTCTGATACCTCTTCATTGGGCCGCCAGCAAATGAGGCACTAGATTAGGCCTGACACAGGAAGAGCACAAGCTGAGGTTTGCCGGGTGTAATTAATTGGAACCTCGCCAGCTTGACAAATTGGGATGATGAATCTATCTTGTATGAATAAGGAAAATGTGCATAATCAGTCAAAGATTTAGTTAAGACAGCTTTACTCTGACTCTCTGCCACAGCTAAATCCATTAAGGCAAGGAAACACCACTTTTTTAAAAAAGGCAATGTCCTTCATATGTTCAATTTATAACTTTTTGTTCTTGAATTTATGAGAGAAGTCAACTCAAATTTGTTTGACTTTAAGGGGAAAAGAGGTTTCTCCTGTGAGTTTAAAAAAATTTGTCTCCCATGTCTTTTAGTTCAGTTGGAAATGTGTGTAAACAGACATTGGAGGGGATTTTACCTTTAATTTTTTAAGGCGTGTCAATACTAGTTGAGCCAAACAGGCCACTCTGCCTTGATAGAAATGGTTTTATGCTCAATGTAAAAAGAACAAAACTTTTGCAATGGGTTTGCCTCACCCTCACCCCAAACTTGTTTTCTAGATCACTATCTGTAAACTGTGATAGATCTAGCAATAGATGGGTAAGAACTGTTTTCTTTTAATTGGCAGGGGAAATCATTTTTTAATTTCTTCTACATTCAAGTTGGGTCTCAGGAAGTGAAGAGTATCAATTATGTGATTATCCAGCTAATTTGACAAACAATAAAAAAATCAAAGATAAATCAGCCCTTCCATAAAAAAAATCATTTGGACTATTGACCAGATTAAACTAGATAATTATGCCCTGGGCAAGAAGATATTGCTTCAAAAAAGAAAGAGAGAACAGGTTCACACATTCCATGGCAAGAGCTGTGGGTATAAATTAGTTCATGGTTCTTAAATCTGTGGGGTTTTTTAAAATTTAATCTGTGTGTCAATACTGCATACCCATTCTACTAAATAATGAAGCAATTCTGTTTGCTTGTTTGTTCTTATCCTTTGGAAAACAGAAGCTGGCTACAGCTTTCAAAACCCAAGTCTTGCATCTATTAATGACCATGGTTTATATTTCAATTTGTATGTGGTTCCTTTTTACCCAACATAGAACAAAATGCTAAGACAATGCTTAAATTAAAATGGCGTAAATGCCAAGATGTCACATGTGACCCCACAGACAGTTGAACACAAACACCGTATTCTTCCTCTGAGGCAGGCCCTTTTGGGCATCCACCAATCCTAGTCACTTATACATGCCCAGGTGGGAGCCCAGGTAAGTGGCTATTCATGGAACAATGTACAGAGGTTGTTCAGTAAGGGATGAAGCAAAGGGATTGAGGGAAAGAGTGGAACAGGCTGCATGGTAAACAGACCTAGGGTTCAAGGTCAGTTACCCAGGAGCTTCTAGGTCTTTCACTCTTTCTGGCATTCTGCTCCAGAAGAAATGTCCTGTGAAAAAAGATATCTGTGAAACTCGCTAAACACCACTTTGGAAATAGACTCTTCTGTCCTGTAATTTGAATCACACCTTAACTTTAAGTGGCAAAATGCCTTTCCTCACAACCCATAAAAACTTTTAATGGTCAATGAAACTTGAAAAGTAGAAGGTGGGTAAAAAGTTGAAAGGTGCTTAATTTTTCTTTTGTGGGTCTCTTTTACAGTTTTTTTCAAAGAATGTAGAGATGCCACAGGCAAACTCACTGTTTCATGGGGTGGGGGTGGGGTGAAGGAGAGGAGAGGCCCCGCGGGAGACCACTCAAGTTAAATTAACAAAGGGCAGGATGTTTCTAGAAGCACAGAATTTACACTTATGAAGATAATCTCTAAGCAAATTGGGGCTGCCATTAACCAAAACTTTATTTCCCTTCGTTTTCAAAATCTTTATATTTTTTTTAATGCATTGCTAAAGGCTTGCAATCTTTTGATTATTCAACAGTACTTTCCCTTCAATTTTTGCCTAAACTAGTCCCATCTTCCCACCCATTATAGGATAGGAATTAATGTATTATCATGCATTATCTCAATTAATCCTTCTCATCTCCATAGAGCAAGAACTGACTTTTTAAAAGGGGTTGAGGGAAGTAAAGAGACACACAAATTGTTATAGAAGTATGTAGCTGGGATTTAAAACCAAGCACCCAGTGGGACCAAGTCCAAGAAAGCTTTCCCAGGTCCACCACACGCAGCCGGCTTGCTTGCTACCAGATGCCCCCGGACCACCGTCTCCCTTTACCTTGCTGGAAACAAGTGAGCTTTGTCCAGCTGACTCTCCAACTGCCCTGGCTATGACATGGCACCTGCCCCACCTGAAGCTGACTAGCTGGCAGTCAGAGCCACAGCAACCCTGCTCCCTAGACAGGCCCAAGCTATATCAGTCTCCTATTAGAAACCTTTCCTTCTCCTTCTGGGTCCTCCTTCTCCCTGCATCCTCCTTACCAGACCTCAGGGGAGGCTCATTGCTCTCCTGACAGATGGCACACTGGTCCCCTCAACAGATAGAACACCAACAACGTGGAGGAGAGTATTTGGTTTTCACATTTCGATCAGGCTGAGAATGTGCCCTTGGGTCAAGAAGACCTCAGGTAAGTGCAGGGAATGTTGTATTTGGGTGGTTATCTCTCCTTTCATCTCCCACTCAGCTTGCCTGTTTTGTCACTGGAAGGCAAATGTGACTATGGGCAAGCCCTGACTTACTGCTCAGGCAGCTGGAAGCCAGTGGGGCAGGACAGGCATCCTAACTGGCCCACCAGAGTGAAACATACACTGAGGTCAAAGGTGAGATTTCAGAGGGCCTCCAGAAGTACCAGACATGCAGGGTCAGTGAGGTCATGGTTACCAGGCAATTTTGATCCCTGGATTTCTAATCCCATAGAAGGGTGGTGATGGGGATCCAAGTAGACTGGACGTTGGGCAGCTGGCAGTGGTCTCCAGGTGATTTGCCTATAACCCGCAGAGGTCCAGGCCAGGGGGGTGTGCATGACAAAGCTGATGGCAGTCCCTGATGGGGAGCAGAAGGAGGACAGGAGTGAAAGATAAACATTCAAGATGTGGGTTGAAAGATATCAAGAGCTGCTGCTTGATGACCACGTGGGAGCCATGTGGTGGTGGGCAGACAATCCTAGGACCGAGACCCAGAAAATGATTAACCCTAAAGTTTTGCCCCCATAAGGACTGGCCATTTAACCAATACTGCAGGGCAGTGCAGGGGCTTAGCAGTGGGGAGCCCAAGAGAAGGGGTAGCCACCACCTTCCAAGATGCAATTCTCCAGAGGGAAGACATATTAAACCAAAGAAGGGGATTTCTTAAATGTAGCGGGTGGAGAGGAAACAAGTTGCAGGGTCCCTCAAATCATGAAGAGGATGGAAAGTTCTGGAGTGGGACATCAGAAAGACATGTGTGTGTAACAAATACACACTACTGTATATAAAGTAGATAAGCAACAAGGACCTACTCTATAGCACATTCAATGTCTTGTAATAACTAATAATGGAAAAGAATCTGAAAAAGAATATATATATATATAACTGAATCACTGTGCTATACACCTGAAACATTATAAATCAACTATACTTCAATAAAGAAAGAAAGACACACATGTGAATCCCAGTTCAGCCACTTGCGGATAGGTGAGCTAGGAAATCTCAATCATCTGTCAAACAAGGAAAATAGTAATAATGCCTACCTGCAGCAGACAAATGCATCATGCCTCCCCACTAAAGCCACTTTTTAAGCCCTCAGTCCTGGCAGCCTCTGGGCCATAAAATCCCACCTACACCCCTCTCTGGCATTGGACCCAGGCTGGACCCCAGACTGAATCTAGACCAATAGGAACATGGGAATTTGGAATTGGGGCTTTAGAGGTACAGCCAGTTAGCTATGAGGGGCTGAGTTTCTAGGTTATGTAGAGTCAGTCACTAAGGCCACCACTGGTCGGCAGTCTCAATGTGCACAAAGTTGAATGAGCAGATGTTCAGCAGGAAGCAAAGATAGAGAAGCCGCTTTTTCTAGCTCCAGTCCCCATGGAGCTGTAATTAGGTCTAAGAGATTTGTCAGTATCATCCCATAAATTTTCTTTTTATTTGAAACTCTTTGAGTGAATTTCCGGTGCTTGCCAGCATTATGCCCTGGTTGAGAGCTTCATCAAATAGTGGCAATAACAATGATGACTCCAAGATGAGTCCAGTGACAATGACAATGACTTCCATGGCCTCAAATGGTCTTGTGTAAGACTGGCCTTGGTCTGGGTAAAGCCACTTATAAATCACTGATCTAATCATGAGGTCACTACCACAATAATATAAATGCATATCCCAGGATCTTGCTACTCAAAATGTGGTCCTTGGACCAACAATGGCAGCCTCACTTGGGAACTTGTTAGAAATGAAGAAACTCAGGCCTCACTCCAGACTTGGTGAGTCAAAATCTGCACTTTTCAAGATCTCCAGGTGATTTTTATGCATGTGAAGTTAAAGAAGCACTACTCCAGTAATAATACCTGCCCAGTGAAGAGAGGTGCCCATCAGTCACCTCTTGATCACCAGAACTGGCTCAGGTGATGTGTTTGGCTGAGCACGCCTCCCATTCCTCCTCATGGTTCCACAGACGTCCTCCTAACTCTGAATGCCAGATTTAAGTGTACAACATCCCTGCTGAAATGGGAGCATTCTGCTGTCAAGAAGAAAAGCTGGACTAGGCATCTCAAGGGCCATCCGTTGGCCATTTGATCCTGGACAAGTTGCATGGCCCCATTAATTTACAGGATTTAACATCCATTTCTCAGATTATAAATCCTCAAAGGGCTCTTCCCAGTAGCCAGCACACCAAATAAATATGTCCATTAAATATTTGCTGCAGGCTTTTTCAGCCCCCACCATTCAAAAGTCTAGTGGAGGCAACTTGCAAAGCACAAGGAAAACGAAATCGAAATCACTCAGCTTTCATCTTCTAGCGACCAGATTTTCAGTAAAACAGGAGTAACCGGGCTTCCCTGGTGGCACAGTGGTTGAGAGCCTGCCTGCCGATGCAGGGGACACGGGTTCGTGCCCCGGTCCG
Organism: Aethalodelphis obliquidens; assembly: GCF_003676395.1. Lineage (NCBI taxonomy): Eukaryota > Metazoa > Chordata > Mammalia > Artiodactyla > Delphinidae > Aethalodelphis > Aethalodelphis obliquidens. Next base: position 10,110,776 of record NW_020837993.1, read on the forward strand.
GGAAGATCCCACATGCCGTGGAGTGGCTGGGCCCGTGAGCCATGGCCGCTGAGCCTGCGCGTCCGGAACCTGTGCTCTGCAACGGGAGAGGCCACAACAGTGAGAGGCCCGCGTACCGCCAAAAAAAAAAAAAAAACAGGAATAACCACCAATCCTAGGGTTTTAATGACACAATAGAAGGTTTAAATTATGGATTTCATAGAGTCAGAATGAGAATACACATGCTTATTTTTCTTTTCTTTCTTTCTTTCTTTCTTTTTTTTTTTTTAAAGAAGATGTTGGGGGTAGGAGTTTATTTATTTATTTTTGCTGTGTTGGGTCTTCGTTTCTGTGCGAGGGTTTTCTCTAGTTGTGGCAAGCGGGGGCCACTCTTCATCGCGGTGCGCAGGCCTGTCACTTTCACGGCCTCTCTTGTTGTGGAACACAGGCTCCAGACACGCAGGCTCAGTAGTTGTGGCTCACGGGCCTAGTTGCTCCGCGGCATGTTGGATCTTCCCAGACCGGGGCTTGAACCCGTGTCCCCTGCATTAGCAGGTGGATTCTCAACCACTGCGCCACCAGGGAAGCCCCCTTTCTTTCTTTTTTCCAATTACCCTGTTCAGACAGAGACAGGAAGTTTCATTCTTTCTGCTTGGATGAAGAGATGAGGATTGCCAAAGGGGCAACATATTGGATCTACCTGACTCCAGGAACAAATTCCTAGGTTTCATTTCAAGATTTTTAATTGATTTGAGGGAGAATAAGAAAGTGAAATGTGGGAATTAAAACAAAGAGAGTAGGTGTTACCGTCGGTCGGTCCAACGCAGCTCAAATTCTGGCTGTGACTTAGTACCATCTGAGCTTGCCTAAGCCACGTGTCTCTCAGAACCTGAATTAGGCCATCTGTAAGATGGGGACAGCACTTGCCTTGCAGCCTTGTTCTAAGGACTGGGGAAAATGTCATTTTGAATCATGGTTATTCCATAGAGGAAGACATCTCATGACTGTTAAACTCACCAGGAGCCTCCTGAGGATGGAGCACGCCAAACTTGGCACCCAGAAGGAGTGATGGTATTTAGCCTGCAGAGTTGTTGCAAAGATGAAATGAGCAATAATTATGAATATCTTGACATAGTGCCTGAATATTACCTGTATACATGGTGTCAGATACTGTTATTATTTTGGGGTCAAACAGATGTGCTCACATCCCAGTAACACACTAGCTCTGTGACCATGAACAAGTTTATTGATGGATATTTTATTTCAGAAAAGATTCAGTGTACCTTGTCAAGGTACCTCAGTTTCCTCAACCACACAATATGACTGTTTTGGCTATTATATGAGAAGACATAGAAAAAGAGTTGGTAATTTTTTTTTCTTTTATTCCCTAAATCCATTCTCTGCTCTGTTCTGCTCTGTGCCCCAGGAGGCTGACCCTGACAAGACACATCCCTGACTCCTTTGTTGGCTGACTTCCCTGTGGGTTTGGCCAATGGGAGGCCAGCAGGAAAGTGAGGATAGCAAGAGAGACAGACAGGAGTATTTCTTCCTCTTGCCCTCCTTGCTTCAGTGCAACATCTCAAGAACCATCAGCGTTTTCCATAGCTGCAGCTTCCTGGGAAGTGGTCCTTCCTCCAGGGCTCTGTCTATTACCAAGCTCTATAATACTCTTTCCCTCATCTTCCACTTCAGCCTCAGTGGTGACATCTCCCCACTATGGCCACTCTCTGGATGCCTCAACACCTCTTATTTGGTCTGTTAACACTGTCCATACCTCTGCAGGAAGCCCTTTCTTGAAAGTTGAAACAGTTGTTTCTTCTTCAACAATTGTTGTTTCTTGAAACAATTCTGACTGAATTGTTTCATTCCAGAACCTTGTATGTATCAAAAAACTGGGCCCCCAAAAAGGTGCTCAATTGTAGGAGACATAGTGTTAGGCTACCTGTCCAAACATCTGCCCTTTCTTTAGAATTGCTTTTCAGCCCCTTTGGAAGGACAGGACACAATCCTAACCTAAAGAGAATGAATCCATAGGCAGGATGGAGCCTGTTAAATATATTCTGGAAGACTTGAACTAAGAGAAACAAAGACTGAGTTGGTGAATGGTGGTGGGTGTCCCAGCCTGATAGGACAGAGGAAGAGAATTTGGGGACAGACCTTACAGTGTTGCTCATAAGTCGTAGCCCATAGATCATGACACCACCTGGAATGGGGACCACCCCCCAGCTGGTTTCCAGGGTAGAGACTTGGGTAATTCAGGAGGAAAAGGGACAGGAATGGAGGTGGGCCACCAGGAAGAACATCATTGTCAGTGACATGGTAGGAAAAGGAAGTGAGGGTGCACAGAATTACAAAAAGCTAAAGTGTGGCCTTGGTGCTGGAATCATCTAGCCATTGGACTTTGGGCATCTGTGGTGTCTTCGATTCTTCTAAACAAGACAAAGGGGTTATTTTACAGGCTAATCTCAAGACACTTGTTATCTCCAGTGGCCCCTATTTCAGGAGTTAGACTTTCCCTAGTTCATCCTACCTCCTTGAAACTTGCTCTCAAGTTTCTTCCTATCCTTTGCTTTCTGTTTTCCCATCTACCCCAGAAAATCCCTCTTTTGAAAGGCAATTTGGACTTGAAAGCTATTGACTTAATTTTGTGGCTGATGAAAGTATTTCTGCTAATGGATGTAGCTAGAACCAGATTTGCTTTTAAGATGCTGACCTCTCAATAGTCATGTTTTGGCTTTCTACCTCCATTTTATTTATCTAGGTTGAAAATGAGTTTAATGTTTCAAGATGTTGGTTTCAGGGAAAATGTTTATAGAATTCTTTTATAGAGAGACAATGACCCATGTATAAGGAATATTTACTTAATCACTAGTTCAATCATTGACTCAATTTGGGAAAATGAAGTCTTTGGGGAACTCGGGTCCTCCTTTTGTCTTTGTTTGTTTAAAGATGGCCTTAAACACCTTGTTGAAAATAAAGCACAGAAGTGTGAAGTATGGATTTTCATTTGCATATATTTAATTCCTGAGTAGTAGAGGGGATACTGTGCATTGCTGCATATGCCCACAATTGAAATAAAAGATTTTGATTCTTTCTTGAGGCATGACATTAATATTGCTATTTTTTTTAAATAAATGTTTTGGCATCAGGTATCTGCTATGTGTATTAGAGTTCCAATTAAATTTGCAACTTCTATGACTATTTGGTTATCATCAGAGGTGCCAAATATATTTTCTTGGTAGAGAAACCATAAAATATGACTGCTCCTCTGGTTCACAAAATAAACTGAAGAAAGACAAAGTTGTTGTCACAGCCATAAGTCTCTACTGCAAGTAAAAGGAGAATATATATATATATATATATATATATATATATATATATATATATAAACTGAGGCTCAATTTTTAAAAATGAAAAATATCATAAATCAAATTTTAAAGATGAATACTTCCCCCATTCCCACTTAAGTTTGAAATGAGGTAGCTTATGTGTTGATTTCTTTTGGTTCAAATTCTGTTGTTTTTATTGTCAGTTCTAAGTGCTCTTAAAAATTATATGGCAATACAAATTATAAATTAAGAAGCATGACAAGGAACTTTGACTCAGAATCAGACTTCTGGGATGATAATTTTAAGAAATAACTAAAGAAACAAAACCCATGGAAATGAACATATTCATTTTAACATTATCTATTATATGGAAAAAATGGAGACAGTTTATAAGTCAAATAATGAGACATTTAATAAGTAAAATACAGAACATAAAACTCAGTAGAATGACTTAGAGCCATTGAATGGAAATGGCTTTGGTAACAACATGGAAAATCTTTGGCATACAGAGTTCACCAGAAAGAACAGAATACAAAGTTATATGGTCACTATGATTATGACTATGTAAAGCTATGATCAGATTTTATAAGGGAACATATAAAAATGAAACCACTGTATTAGATTTATGGGATTAGAGGTAATATATTTATGAAAGAAATCTTTGGGCTTCCGTGGTGGCGCAGTGGTTGAGAGTCCGCCTGCCGATGCAGGGGACACGGGTTCGTGCCCTGGTCCGGGTAGATTCCACATGCTGCGGAGCGGCTGGGCCCGTGAGCCATGGCCGCTGAGCCTGCGCGTCCGGAGCCTGTGCTCCGCAACGGGAGAGGCCACAACAGTGAAAGGCCCGCATACCGCAAAAAATAAAAATAAAAAATAAATCTTTTATCACTGTGATAAAATTTCTCTTTACAATTTGAAATGGGAAACCTGAATCTAGGAGAAAGAATTCTCTGATAGGACTCTGAAGTTGGAAGGGAAAGAAATGAAGGTTTACTTGTCTTAGGGATTATTGGTTGCTGGAAGCAGAACACCACTCAACCCAGTTTAAGTAAAAGGGAATTTATTGCAAAGAGATAATATGAACACAGAAAGAGAATCCTAGCTGGGTTGCAGAACAGTGTGGGGCTAGAAGTAGAAATGGAGCCACTGGCCCATCGTGGCCTCACCAGACACATGAATAAAACATTTTAAATGAAGACCAGATCCAACCCCAGACTTGCATGACCCTGAGAGTGCAAGCCTCCCTGTCTCACCCTAATCGTGCCCATGGGTTCTGTATTTACAACTTTGACATTTTGTTCACCGTGGATTTTGCATTAATTTTTATTTATTAAAATACTGTAATAAAATATTCTTTGGCTTACTCTTTGAGGGTTTTTTTTTTACTCCCCCTTCAATTTTGTGCCCACAGAGAGTGCCTCACTCACCTCCTGCTAATCCCTACAGTGGTGTTTGAAATTCCTCCCTCCAAGCCTGTCCCTGGATCACAGTATTGTTTCCCAGTAGGCTCTTTGCAATCTTAGTCCATTACCTGATAATAACACAGGAACCCATTAGTAGGTATTTTCATGCCAGACTGGTTGTGTTCATCAGATGAGCTGAGAGTGAGCACAAGGCATAAAACTTTTGATTAGGAAGAGAATAAAGACAGGAAAACCTGTCAGGGAAAGCTCTGGCCCCTGGAGGGAGAGAATGGGCCAGAGCAAATGCACACCATCTTTATAGCCTTTCCAGGGTTGAGTAAAACACTTGCACATCCTCTTGCCTTCCTTTCTCTACCAGCTCCCTATTAGGGTGAAAACTAGCCATCTGTGACGGATATGCCCATGACCTAGATGGATTTCCCCTGTAAGAAGCAGTCCACCAAGGAGACCCTTGATGGTGGATTTCAGTGTTGGCTTCCTTCACCTACAGCCAGCCCTGGACACCCAGCTCTGTGCTCATGGAGCCCAGACAAGCCTTTCCTCTTGACTAAGGCTCTCACCCACAATCCCAGCATGAGTCCCACTTGCCCTCATGCACACTGATTGTTAAGACATATCAGGAGGAAAGATGATGGACGATGCTTGCTTGCTTTTATTCAAAGTGTGCTTCTTATGAGAGAGAAATGTCACTTGTGCCCGTTTGTTTTCATATTCATGAAAGTACTACATTTGCCGTACTCTCCTCTTTTCTCTCTTCGTTTTCTAATCTTCTCCTCACACTTCTTCCTGCCCCCCTCTTACCTCTCACTCCTCACTCTACCCCAATATTTCTTCTAAAATGTGGCTCAGCAGCTAAGGGAGCTGTCATCTTTGGAACCTCTTGTCACAAGGGATGTGAGGAAGGATCTATCTGATGTGAGAAGCCCAGATTTTCCCTGTGGGGTGAATCTCTCTACTCGGACCTGAAGGAGAGTCATTCGCCTTCTCTCTGTGCACGTTTCTGAGTCTTCCTCTTGGGTTATTGGGTTAATCACCGCTCCTTCTTCCTCTAGGAAGGACCTGAGGCTGCTCCTATGTGTCACGTACTGCCCGATGGCAGATGAGAATAGGAAGTTACTGATAGGTCAGCCTTTCCTGGGACTGGATGCCAGGAAAAGAAAGCACTTGGATTGAATTACCAAGCTCATGGAGAGTTCCAGGAATGCTCAGTCTTGGTGCCATCTTAAGATTGTCTCCTTTATTTGGTGGTTTAATTACCATATCTGTCAACTACATTTTTTTAAATCAGTCATCACAATCTTGGATGCTTTGGGCTGATCTTTAAATGACTAAACTCTGTGGCCAAGATAATGGCATTCACCTTCCAATTTTCATGCTTTTATTTCATCTGCAAATCATTTGCCTTTGAAGACAGTAACTGAATAGTTCAAACTTTCTGATTCATCTGTATTAGCAGACCTTGTAGAGCCCCAATAGAATGATCTTACAAATCTTTCTCACCCCTCTCCACACAAACACACACACACACACACACACCCCACACACCCCACACACTCACAACCCCACACAGTGCCTATTTTGCAAGGTAACACCAGAACCTAACAAAAAACTAGAGAAACAGAAAGACTTCAACTACAAGGTTTCCAACCTTAATTTCTCCCCCTCTTAATGCAGCAAGATCAGATACATTCAAGTGTGAAAGACATTGACCACTGTATCTAACAATTTTTCTGTGTTTAAGCCCATGAATTCATACTTACATACACAATAATTATGCTTCTTTAATTATATAAACAAAAGCTGTAAACATATTTCTTTTGAACAAACTCTGGAGGTGACGGCACTTTGGCTAAGTGACACATTGGGCTCCTTCCTAAGGAATAAAACCAGGAGTTGAAACCAATGCCCCTCCCCCACTGCTTCTCCCGGTCTCATTTCCATCCACCTCTATGCAGCCTCCAAAATGGGGACACAGACTGTCTCAGCACATACTGCTGCCTTGCACTCTGCCGAGGGGCACTCTTTCCCTAGAACACAATGTGTGTTTTATGCAATGCAGCAACCATGTTTCCACCACCCTCTAATGACACAAACCTTCGATAGCCCAAATCAAACTCAGGATCAAGCCAACCTGTTATCTTTGTTTTGCTGTTGTGCCTTCAGATGGTCCTCCACAAAGCCAGAAGTAAAAAATGTATAACTCAATAGCGGAATCACTTCAGTGTGGGGTCAGACAGACCCAAGCCTGAACGCTGGCTGTACCACTTAAAAACTGTGACCTTGGGCAATTCATCCACATTGTCTAAACCTCACTTTTCATGTTGCTAACCTTGGATTGATAATGCACACCATAGTGACCTCGAGCAGATATAAATCACAAAGTACTGCTCCAGGAACATTTTAGGGGATCAGTAAGTGTGAATCTGCTCCATGTCACACACTTTTCCTTTCCTCTTTGAATCCTCCATTCTAAGCAAGGATGGCCAAGTATCATCTTGCTGTAAGAGAAACTGCTTAGTATTACTAGTAGTGTGTGCATTAAACATGAATGGTACAGCTACCCTGGGGCCCAGGAGCTTACCATGTCCTTTACATTTGGGGGATTGTCTAGCTTCCTACTTTGGGCAGAAGAGGACACCAAAGCATCATGTAGGTTTGGCATAACACAAACAACAGAGATTTTAATGGCATCACCTCCCAAGGGAAGGACCAGCCAGCTTAAGGTAACCTGCTGTAGTCCTTTCTACACAATTTAACATCTGACAGTTTGCAGTGCCTAGCCAGCCATGGTGCTGTGTTTTATTACCAGCCATTGAAAATAATTAGTTGGTGACCCAGAAAACTGATACATAAAATCCTCTTAATCACCAATATGGCTTTCAATTATACAGCGTAAACTTATTAACCTTTTTACTGCTGAGACTTGATTTATGGAATTTACCTACATGACCATTATGAGCAGAGATAAAAAGTATATTAACTGAGGTGTTGGCGTTAACAATAAAGAACTGCTTTTCCCCATCGTGGAGCCTTAAGTGGTGATGGCAGCCTCCTATGAAGTCTCTAGGGATTCATTTGTCTCCTGCAATCATTCAGTAATGGTTGACTGAGGACCTATTGTCTGTCTGTGTGGCTTTGTAACTTAACAGGGTAAAGTCCAAATACCTTAGCATGGCCCCAGCCTTATCTGGGGTTAGTTTCACCCCAACCCAAACTTTTCCAGCTTCCTCTCCTAAAAATTCACCATCCTCCAATGAGCTGTGCTTTTCACCACTCCATTCTCTGGCCATGTGTATTTTCTGTCTTTAATGGATCCACCTATGTCTGCCAACAGCCACACACACACACACACACACACACAAACACACACACACACACACCCCCCTCATATCCACACACCCACAACCCTATACATACTCACACAGCCCCTCATACATAAAACCCCCCCAAACACCCGTATGCAACCCCATACACACATACATACAACCCTTACATACTCACAACTCCCTCACAACCTCCCCCACAGCACTACACACCCAACCCATCACACACGCATATGATTCTCCCACACACACCCACAATCCCTCCATACATAGCACAATCCCTATACACATACCTACAACCCCACGACACACATATAACTTCCTAACAAACCCCCAAAACACACAACAACCACTTCACACACACCTACACACACTATCTCCCTCACACATACAACACACACACACAACCCTCCCACACTCACACACACATGCGCAATCCCATGCCCACACACATACACAAAAACCCTCCCTTCCACACACACTGATACGCAAACCCCTTCTCTAACTGAAGAGGTCCTTCTCGTTTGGGGTCTTGTGAAACTTCTCCAGTCTCCAGGGTAGAATGTGTCACTGCCTCATTTCTGCTACTTCACTTTCCTCAGAGAGCTCACCAGGGATCAGAGTACATGTCATCCCAAGGGACTACACACTCCTTGTCATTAGGCGAGTGTGCCTCATTCATTGGTCACGCCCAGCAGAGGGGACTGCATCTCAATGAGCTGAGGTCACAAAGGAAGCAAGGAACAGGGCTCTGCTCCCAAGAGCCTTTGTCTATTTAAGTGTGTGTATGTGTATGCACTTGAAGCAAATTCAAACCAACCAATACGAAAACAAGTTTTAAATAACATTGTACATGAGACAGAGAGAGAGGCTTCCCGAGAGTTATCAAAACACAAATTTTCTACTTCAGCAGTATGTGTGGTGATGGCCCAGAGCAGAGAAATGACCCAAGGAAAGAACCAGCAACAGGAGCACCTGAGTGATGCTTCAGGAAGTAACCAGACTGCTGGCTCACAGAAAGGGTCAACCGTGCATGAGAAGCAGGCAGGTGACAGGGTGAGCAAGTACTCAGAGGACATGCAAAGGCTTCAGCTTTGATCACCAGAGCCACTGCAGACTCCAGAATTCCCAAAGTGCTTTGAACTCACGCTCACCATGGCCAGTGTCACGCACTCATGCCCACGCTCTGTGTTGTGTAACCAGTGGGCACATCCAGCATGAGTGAAAGTCACTAGGAAAACATGGGCCCCAAAGACATGTTATTGAGAACAGTATTCCAGAATAATATCACAATAGTCATCTCAGGGAAAATCAGAATTTTGTTGGCCTTGCTTACACTTATTTTATGGTTTAACACTGCTTTCATTCAGAATTCTAATAGGAAGGGACAGTGAGGGTGAAATCATAATTGCTTCACAGTTTAAGGACACTGAGGTCTTAATCTTGCTGGGATTAAGTTATATATTATACAACATTAATTTTATTAATATTTTTTGTCCCAAGTCAGATTTTATAAATTCACTAATGGTAAGAACAGTATCATTTTGCAGTACAGCAATAATTAGCACAACATTGTAAATCAACTATACTTCAATAAAAAAATAAAAATAAAAGCTATTAAGCTTTATAAAATGTAAGTAACATTTCTCATTGATAAAATTTAAATGACAAAAATAAAATGCAATTATTGGGCTATTAAAAGATTAATTAGTTTTTAAAAGATTGGGGTTATAAAATTGGATTGAATAAGGAAAGAAAAAAAAGAACAGGATCATATTTTTCTCTGTATTCCTATATCTAGCCCAGGGCTAGAATAAATGCATAAATTAGTCATTTATTAGTCATAAGTGAACTAGGCATAAAATGAATAAATAAATAATTGGTATTCTTTAATCAGTCATCTCATTCTCCATTTCCTCCAGTGGACTTCAACAGAACCCCAGTGAAATTGAGCCAAATTTTTCGACTTACCACGTTATATTGTAATTATCAATTTATTTGTGTCTCCTATATGGGACTACGCACTCTGCTGGGGAAATAAGTATCATAATACTAAGAAACTAAAATTTGTGGAGGCTTACGATAAATAAGGCACTGAACTGAATGTCCTACATAAGTTTTCTTGTTATTTCTTACACAAACCCTGTAGCATAGATACTTTTATCACTCCTACTTCACAGATGAAGGAACCTAACCTTAAAAGATTTAAGTGACTTATCCAAGAACACACAGTGAGTAATTGGTTGAGCCTGGATTTGAACCAAGTAGCCTGGCTCCAGAGCTTCACCATGAACAAATAACTATCTGATTAGACTGCCCCCAAACAAAGAATTTCAACATGGATTCATTGCATAAACATTTGGTGCACATCCTCCCCATGCCAGGAAATGTGTTGGTACTTAGGATACAATGGCCAATACCATGGGTATGTTAGCTGCCCTCGGAGAGCTTCCTGAATTACGTAATCACACAAGTTCATGATCATAAATTGTGTTAAGAACGATCAAGGGAGCTCACAGATGTAATGAGGGTGACCACAGGGGCTGCTGAGGTGTGTAGGGATGAGAACCACCAGAGTAGCTTCCCTGAGAAAGCGGCAGTTGAGCTCCAAGCTACAGAATCTGTAGGAGTTTATGACACATTGTGTGCATGGAATCTGAAAATATTTGAGGGAGATGCTATTGATTGGCTCATTTCCTAATCCACCTTGCTCAAAAAACAAAAAATTCTTATTTGAAGTGGTTTGCAGAATTATGTAAAACACCCAATTACATGCACCAGAAGGAGAGGAGAAAGAAAAATGAAATGGTGGGAACATAAAATGCAGTTAATCCAAAATACATCACTTAGGGTCCCATACTCTTGCCCTAAGTAAACCATCAGCCTGGGAGCCACCGTGGCAAGGAAAACTCATCAGTGATCAATTCCCATTGCTCACAGAATTAAAGGCCAGTTTCTCTGGGCATGCTCTATGGGTATGAAAGTGTGACTTAACAGAAGCTTTCGGGAGCAGCTAGCCTAGAGGTTTCCCAGACTTGTCTTCAGACAGCCCATGGGATCTCAGGGGCTGTGGACCAGGACAAGGAGGCCCGAGAAGTTTCCAGCATAGTAGAAGGAGGCACAGTGTTCATTTCAACCAGATAGGTTCTACTCTCATCTGTTCTACATAGTTGAATTAATTTGCATTCTTTTTCTTTTGAAGAAAGACTTACAATGCCAGATTCTAAATATGTTTGGAAGTCTTGAATTCAACCCAATCCCTTCATTTTGCAGATGAGAGAGGTTGAGATGTTTTGCCAAGGTCATTTGCTGGTTAGTGTGAGAGCTGGGACAGCCCCTTCCCATGGGACCTTCCAGAACACTCAGCTGGTCAGCGTGAGGATTACAAGCCATAGAGATTTCAACCTCAGCTCTAACAGCCACGTGTTCTAGACCTGGGATTAACTAGCCACTGTTGCATGTCTGGTAAAACCCCTCCCATGCAAACAAATACAGTAATGCAATTTATTTGGTTTACTGGTTATTCACTTCATGAAATCATTGTGTCTCCAGTTTTCAAGCAGATACTCCCCCTAAACATCAGCTTCCCCCCCATCCCTGTGTCTTAACCATAGAGATAGTTTCTGACTTATCTTAATAACTATATCTGCTTGTGATAAAGAAACACAGGGGTTTCTCACTGGCCCAGGAATCCATAGTTTACTCCATCTACTCACAGGGATTCCATTCCACAAGCCATCTGTTCTGGTGGATAAAAGCACAGACTTTGAAGCCTGAAGCCAGGAGGATGTGAATTCAATCCCAACTGTGCCTCTTTCTAGCTTATGACCTCCTACAAATTCTTTAACCTCTGATGTCCAACTTACTTGACTAAAATACAAATGGTAACCAGACCTATAGATTTGTTATGAGCTTCCAAATGAGATGATGAATGTAAAGCACTTACCTTTACAGGGTGTTTAGAACACAGTAAGCACTCAATAAATGTTTGCTATCATTGTTGCTCTACAAGTCGTTTCCCTTATAAATCTACAGCCGTTAGTAATGACACCAAACAGAGATGATTCAAATGGTTTTAAAAGAGATTTTGTGAAACAAGAGCAATTAAAAAAATCAACTGCACCACATAGTTCAGTCAGTGTCTTACTTCACTCACAAATCATCATCTGTTCAGCAGGGGAAACTATGAACTGTCTGGAAATAATATGGCAAAGACAGTCAATGACAATTAGAGCATAATGGGTCTAATATAGACTTGGAGATGAATCTGGAATCTTCTACTAAAATCCATTTATTACAAAAAATTCTGGAACCACTTTATCATAAGTGGGCATCATTTAGTGCTCAATTACAATGAAACTCCACTGGAAATATATATTAAATGCAGAACATCTACATTAATACCAGGAGAATTTGGTAAGATTGATGTTACTGCAATGACTACCAGATGAATACTAAGTACCTTGCTTCAACCTTCCAGGTTCTTGGGCTCAGACACTGCCATCCCCTTACTCCTGCCATCTCCATTTCTGAGGGTCTTTTATGGAGGCAGAGGGCAGGTTCAAAGTCCGTTTTATTTTCTTGTAATCTTGCTTAGAGCTAGATGGCTCTCAAACACTGATTAATCAAGACACATTATATAATAAAGTTAAAATCACAAACATTCCAACACCTCCATGAAAAGCAACTCATTTTCCAAAAGGCTATATATGTAACAGGAAAAATTGTAAAAGGTGGTAATTTCAGACTAAGCATTAAAAAGACATTTTTAATAGCCCCAACATGGATTGAACTTAGCTGAGCAAAGAAATCTCAGTTGAAGAATTAGGACCTGCTTCATTCAAACTCAGGGCTGTTAATGACTCAGAAGTGGGCTCTACAGGGTAAAGGAGGTTTCTGTTAACATCCTATTTCAACACAGATTACTTGAGCTGAGACTGAACTTCTCCTGCAGTCATTTCTTTTGCTAATCAAGAAAATAAAGCTCTTCTTATGCAGGAATATATGCAAATGTGAGGTCAGATTCCCATTATAAAATTTGGGGTCATAAAAAATAGGTGAAAGCCATGATTTTCTTGCCATTTGTCATGATATATTCCTGGGCAAGGAGACAGGTGTATTATCCTGAGTACAGGGTGGTGGGTCACTTGCTTTCCTATCAAATAATCCAGATTCAGGTCCCAGCTCAACCACTTACTGACTGCAAAAAACTCTCAGACCTTTAATTTCATCTTCAGCAAAATGGCAATAACAATCTCATCACGTTGTGTGTGTATTAAGTGAGATGCAGCATGTGAAAGCTCCTAGGGCAAGTGTCCTCCACAAAGGGGATACAGCTAAGCCTTGCTCATCCTGTTGTGGGTTGTGGGTACCTGCTCTATAGAAATCTACTGCTGCCCCAAAATAAACACAGAAATTGCTCCAGATCCAACCACCATGAAGGGCTAGAATCATTCTCTCTAGTTAAATAATCAGTTTCATCCCATGTCACTTGTACATGGACCTCGCCCCAACTTTCTAGATGCCCACTAGGGTTTTGACCCTGCTTGTCCCCAGCCAGCCAGCCCCTGACTTAGGTTTTCACCACATGGACACAGACAGGGAATGGGAACCCAAGTCCTCCACTGGACTAGGATGGGCAAGTGGCAAAGTTGGAGAAAACCCTACAGAAAGTCTATGCATGCTGCTATGCACCTATCCTGCTGTCTACTCTCTTTAAAAAAAAAAAGCTGGTAGATTGGTTCAGGCCAGAGGTTGCAAACTGGCAGCTGAGAGCCAGCCGGAGCTATCACCCAGAGGGTGGTTTGTTTCATTTTACAGTGCCTCCATTTTGAAATAAGGAAATTTCACATTTTAAAAATCTAGATTTGGGGTTCATTTTATAAAACCAGAAATTCTGGTTTCCAGGTACCACAATCTGCTGGAAGTCAGTTGGGGCTGCCCCTTTAAATGGGTCCCACAACCCCGAAGATCTCTGTCATCCAGAGCACCCCTGAGGCCTCAGAGGTTGACCCAATAATCTCACCATGTATCAGTCCAATTCCTGCCATTATTACTATAAGCTTGGTTACTTCACAAATATTAATCCCTGCATAATCCTCCTAGCACAATGAAGCAAAACAAAGCCACATCCACAGAAATGTGACAACGGAAAACCAACGGTGCTAAAAAATGAAATATGTGTTAAGTCCCCAAAGAAGTTCATTACCTGAAGGACGCATTATCCCCGTCCCTTCCCATGAGTCAGCACAGTCAGTAGTCATTCCTAATTGGTTTAAAGCTTAGTATGAAATATTAGGATGCCACGGTGTGTGATGACACAGCTGTATTCCTGAGGGGATGGCTGAGATGAATCTGTGTACAGCAGAGACAGGTGGAGACAAAGGGAGCAGGTGGAAATGGGTTGTAAATATACTATAACTTAAAAAATAATGGGGTGTTTTTTCCCTACAGGTTTCTGGTGCTTCATCACTAATTAAATATTGAAACTACAAAAGGCAAAGTAAAGTTTTGTGGCTCTTTGGATTTGGGGCATAAATGTAAATATTTTGTACCATTAACTGCAATTTCATTTGAAAAATACACACCTGGCCTTGGGAGCAGTGAATTGTAGGCATATGAGCTGAAAAGGGGGTAGATTTAAGGAAAATATTAGCAACTAATGGTGACATCCTTTTTTTTAGGCTATAAGGGGGCCAGGGGCTGCATTCCAGAGCAGCATTTTTTGAGTTTAGAAAACTGATGAGCCTTTTAAACAAAAGAGGAGATTCTGATCCCACAGAGCAGATAGGTTGTTGCCAAATGCAGAAAATCAATAGGCAAATCACTGGGAATTCTTGGGAACAGTAGTTGAATCATTTATGATCTCCATCCTCCAAGTTTGCAATGGTGAGGCACTTGGAACTCTGAGGCATTGATTCTCGATCTTGGCGTTAGGGTAGGATGATCTATAATTCTGTGAAAGGAAGCAAGCAACTTGTGGAACCACAAGAGTCATAGGTGCTTAGAGCTGGTTGGTCAACTTCCACCATGACTGATCGTACACTTAACCTCTTCACAGTTGCTCACAGGGCAGTGGCAGACCTCATGGTCAGCTCCCATTAGGGGTTCATTCTTCCTGTTTGTTCACCCCAAAATCTGTCTCTACCCCTTCCCTCTGGGTTCCACACTTCCTGCAGGATCACACGAGAAAGTGTCTTCCTCTTCTGGCTCTATGCAACAACTCCATTGTCTGGACTTAGAGTCAAAAGACTCAGTTCCCTAGCCCATTCTCCCACTCACAGCCAAGGAGCATCCACTTCCTCATCTGTAAAATGCCTTCCATGACTCCCTCCTGAGGTTTGGTTTGGGGCAACATCCAAGTAGGATAAACTGTGTGGGTATTTTGTCAAATGGGAGACAGTGTGGGTTAGCGGGTAGACCCCATGACTTATAGCCAGGTTTCCTGAAAGGTGAATATGGAGCTTCAGTATGTGATCTGGAGGAAACCACTAGGGATCATAAAATGATCAAACTCACAGAAGCAGAGAGGAGAATGGTGGTTGCCAGCACCTAAGAAAAGGATGAGTAACAATGTGTAAAGTTTCAGTTATTCCAGATGACTGCATCCTAGAGATGTACTGCACAGGCCTATAGTTAAAAAGGTTACACTGTGTGCTTAAAACTGTGCTGGAAGTGTAGGTCTTATATTAAGTACTCTTATCATAAAAAATAATAATATAAGTAAAGAGTATGAAAACAAACTTTTGGATGTGATGGACTTGTCTTTGGCATAGATTTCAGCAATGGTTTCAGGGATGTATATTTATCTTCAATGTCATCAAGTTATATACATTAAATACATACACATGTGTACATATATGTGTTCACTTAAATATGTACAGTCTTCTGTATGTCAATTGCATCTCAATAAAGTGGATTTTTTAAAGTTCAGGATATAATAGTTTGCACGAAGGGTTTATGTGGGAACTAAAGGAGATGACTCATAGAATCCCTGGCATGCATTGCTGCTCGGCAAGTTTTGGTCTTTCCCTTCCCCAAGAGTTATTAGCAAATATATGAACTCAGTCCAGCTGAGTGAGCGTGTCTACAAACAAGACCATGAAAGTCACAACATCCTCTGGCACCTCTGGCTGACACTTGTGCTCCTGTGATCTGAGTGTCTCCCCAGCTCCGGCCCCTGCCTCCTGTCTCCAGAGTCGACTCACAGAAAGGGGCCAAAAGCATAGGTTGGAGGCATCCAGGATGAACACAACCCCACCTTCCCTCCTCTTTGGTAAAACACCATAGATCTGGTGGTGGGAGATACTTGTAGGAAGAGTGAAGGGGCTTCAGAGGGAGCCATTTGGGGTTCTTTGGAGAGAAGTAGCCTTTGGGCTGCCAAGCCTCTTGGAGTTGGACTATTTTCCAGGTAGGAAGACCCTTGCCCTTGGAAGAGGCAAGAGAGGCCAGGACAAAATCTTAAGAAAAAAAATCTGAGTGATTAAGACTGATGTCCCTCTGATGTCTCTGAAGGGAGAAACTGAAAGAGAACCTTGGGATTTCCTCCTGTGCTTTCTAGTCCAGGACTGGAGAGAAAGCAGGAATCAGGGGCAGAAGCCTCATTCAGGAAAAGCATGTACAAGTGGTGACCCTTCATGGAGCAGGATAAACGGGGCCCTCAGCTGGACATCCTAGAGTGGGGAGGAGCAAGGATCTCTGTCACTGCACAGAATTACTGAGCAATTGTGCTGAGTTAGTACTGCTCAGGAGGAGCTGTCATCATGACGTGCCCAGGTGAGAGAAACTTAGTAGTGATGATTGGAACTGCCATGAAGAAAGCTTGGGCCCTTCCATTGAGCTCCACTGGGATAAGAGGTAATAGGGAGTGGGTGACATATAGTGGTTTATCATGAAGTTTTCAATATATCAGTTTTGGATCCCAAATGCAATGGTCAAGTCCATAGGGAAATACCAAAAGTCATGATTAAAAAGCAAAGATTAGGAGACAGTCAAAAGTCAGCATGGAGGCTTCCCTGGTGGCACAGTGGTTGAGAGTCCGCCTGCCGATGCAGGGGACATGGGCTCGTGCCCCGGTCCAGGAGGATGCCACGTGCCGCAGAGTGGCTGGGCCCTTGAGCCATGGCCACTGAGCCTGCGCGTCCGGAGCCTGTGCTCCGCAACGGGAGAGACCACAACAGTGAGAGGCCGCGTACCGCAAAAAAAAAAAAAAAAAGTCAGCATGGTCTTTTCAGAGGGGTAAAGTAACTTCTCTGAGGTCACACAGCTATAAATGTGGGAACCAGGACCTAACTCTCAGTGTGCCTGTCTCCAGAGCAGAGCAGATGTTCTTTCTTCCAACACCACTGCTTCCCAAAACAGAGAGAGGTACCTGGTGGTGATCCCCACCTCAAGTTGGCCATTTCTGAGACAGACCCCTTGTACACTTAACCCACCCCTAACAGTGCACTCACACTGTCTCACTTTCCTTTTAAGTCACCAGCTTGGCATTAATTAATGTTAGGATAAAAACAACCAAACATGGTAGACTGCACAGTACAAATATATTTATTAACATTCCATCTGCATGCCAGACATACCACCTGCATTCAACAGAGGTGTTCAGGTTAATAGCTCAACTATGGGCCTGGCACCAAGCAAAAAAATAAAGTCCCACCCTTCACACTAGTCATTCACACAGAGCCATGCTCACCATAATCCCATTCTCTTACAGTATATGCTACAGAACAGGGCTCATCTTCCCTACATCTCTTCATTGCTCCTTCCTGGGTCAGACCCCATGTGCTGGCAGAGGGCCTGATCCCAACAACAACGTGGGGAGGTAGACACTTGTGTCCCCACTTTATAGATGTGCCCACTGAACATCAGAGAGGAAGGGGAACTTGTCTACATCCCACAGCAGAGTGTGGCAGTGGCAAGTTTCAGCCTCACTGGTTGCCTCTCCCAGCCCTGCTCTCTCTACCACCCTATTCTGCCACTCCTTCCCTCCCTGCTCCTCATTTGTTTCCCCCTTTTTTCTGTCCTTCTTTCTATCATTTTCTTTGTTAGAGATCATTTTCCTTACTCTTTTCCTGACTCATAATGCCTTTGAGGAAAATTGCAGTCTTTGTAAACATCCCGTTCTAAAATCCTAACAGGAATACAAATTCAAACTATTCCCATAAGAGTTAAAAATTTCCCCCTGAGTTAAAAATGATGCTGTCAGTACCTAATGCTGACTTGTATTCTCTAGGAATGGATGCAACCAAACATCCATTGATACAATAAGTGAATCTTTGGACCCCTTCTTCCCCCAACTCTTGGGTAACTGTTCCATGGTCTAATGGGTTTGAGGTGGAAATGTTGCTCTAAAATTTCAAAATAAATTCCTTAAACCAGCCCCCCTCCCCATTTTTCCAATTAATCCAATGTTCTGTGTGGTCAGGCTGGAAAAAACATGTTCCTCCTTTGTAGTTTTCTTTGTATCTTTCAAAGTTTGGTAACTTATCAAATGTCCCATTAGTTACATGACCAAGCTAAACATTTAGTGTGTCCTAATATACAACAATTGCCTACAAATCATAATTTGTTTCCTAAAATTCCTTATTATATGCAGATTAATGTCTATTGAAATAAACATTTCCTATCTAGTTTGGGAAAACCTGTAGGAAATATGCATTTTGTTTTTCCATGCTTCTATTACCTAATTTTTTTTTATTTTTTTTTTTTTTTTTTGTGGTACACGGGCCTCTCACTTTTTTTGCCTCTCCCATTGTGGAGCGCAGGCTCAGCGGCCATGGTTCATGGGCCCAGCTGCTCCGCGGCATGTGGGATCTTCCCGGACCAGGGCACGAACCTGTGTCCCCTGCATCGGCAGGCGGACTCTCAACAACTGCGCCACCAGGGAAGCCCTATTACCTAATATTTTAAAATAGAAAAGAACATATGTAATATATATACATATATATATATATATATATACATATATATATATATATATAACTTTTTGCTGCCAGGAATAAGTCAGTTATTATAATTTTTGCACAGGTCTCCTGGTGCACCATGCACAGAATTTCTAAGGTAGATATTAGGAATAGAAATGCTAAGCCATAGTATATATGAATATTCAACTCTCATAATAATAGCAGATTATTTTCCAAATCAGTTATACCTGATTATCCTTCAACCAGTTTATTAGAGAGACCTTTGTTCCACATCCCCTCCAAATTTGTATTATCTAAGTTTTTTATTTTTCCTCATCTAGTTCGTATGAAACAGTATTTCATAGTGCTTTGTAATTTCCCTGACTACTCATGAAGTTGAGTATGTTTTCATATGTTCATGCACTATTTGTGTTTCCTCTTCTGTGACATGTGTGAGCTCAGCTTTTGCAAAAGGCACATGAAGTTTGCTTCTGCCAACAAGACTTCATTTGGAGAAACATCAATTTCCCACTTTCGTGGCTCTAAATAGGTAGTCAGCCACAGGAACCTGCCCTTACATCTCCCTGGCCCACAGGAATCAGCACAGTAGGCAGGGAACCCAAGGAAACCCATTTCCCTGCTCCAAGGAGTCACCCAGACTAGGCCATTCCAAGTATACTTCCCTAGAACTAATGGATAGGGGGAAGCAGCTCTCTGTCTGTTGAGGTACATGGTGATGTTAATAGCCATCTTCCCTGGATACATGAAAGAATCTTAAGCCCAAAGGAAAGAACATGCCCACTGACAGAGGGGAGCAGAACCAGAGACTGAGTGAGAGTCTTGATGAGATTATTTGAGATCCTGGATCTCATTATGCCTGAAGACAGCTTTGACTTCCCAGTAAGATGAGCCAGGTTCTCTTTTTCTCTCAAGTTCTTTGAGCTGGATTTCTGTCAACTGTAACTAAAATAAAGCAAAGCTATTTGAGGAATAAGTAAAAAAATTATAAAAAAGTGAAGGTTACAATCTTTTTATTAGCTTGGGCCAAGAAACATAAGGAACATATTGGCATGAAGGTTGTGGTAACAAATGACATTTCTATAGTGTTTTATAATCTACAAAACACTCTCACATCCATTGTCTAAATGGCTACTCCCTGCAGTTCCGGGAGGTGGGCAAGGTGAATATTATTACTATCATCCACATTTCACAAATGAGGGATTTGAGTCTTGAACCTGAGACTTATGTCATAAGTCCTTTTCGGCCATCTGGACTGCTCTTTAATCACTATCATTCACAAAACTCTCAGAACTCTTAAGATAAACAGTAACTTATTTGCTTTAGAGTTAGAGAAAGAAAATACGTTTTGGGGGAGAAGTGGATGCGGGCAGCATGTATTGATCACACATGGTGTCCAATAGTCAGCAAATAACTCACCTAACAGTATTCTTTGATTGAAAACTTTTGCTCCAAGCCCATTTACCTGAAAAACTTTGGAAAATATGAAACATTTGGCTCTCAAACTTGAGAAAAAAATGCTTCCAGATGTCTCTGGATCTACTTTAGCAAACCAACTTCCAAGAATGTTCCAGAATCACTATTTTCGGCCAGATTACAGGTTGTGTTTTATGAAAGAAACACATTCTATGTACATGATAACTTCTTAATAACTGAGCCATTGATTATCGAAAAGGGGCTTAGTGAGGGAGAAGAGAGGGCGTGGAACCCACAGAGCACAGGCAACCTTCCCCACAAGTTAATATGGCATTTTTAAGGAGAGGTAGACTTAATAAATTTCAGCATTGCATGGACAAGTATGCCACTGGAACTAAAAAATGTAACTGATAATCATTTTGAAGGAAACGGTGAATCTGAGCCATTGCTGGTGGCAATTCTGAGAAATCTCTGCAATTAATATTTTAAAATCCTTAAAGTCCTAATTAAAGAAGCAACATTCTAAAGCAAAGGCAGAAGAAATGAACAATCTAAACAGAGAGAAGAGAGATAGGCGAGTATAACAGAATCTAAACTGGAATGGGACTGAGGGATTTTCTTTAGCCACATACGACAAAGAATTTCAGTAATTTCTTCAAGAGAAGGGAGTAGCCATAATATATGTATGTGGGTACATATGTCTTTGATAGAATTTCAGTAATTTCTTCATGAGAAGGGAGTAACCATAATATATGTATGTGGGTGCATATGTCTTTGTTAAATTTAACTCTATAGTAAACTTTGCATTCTTTTTGCACTTTTTAACTCCTTTGTTGAATCTTTTAGCTCCAGATTAAATATTCCCTTCAGATTTTTCTTTAGATAGGTGTCTGGATCTGTGAACTTCAAGGAACCACTGCAGTCAGGATTCTGGTGACCAGAGGGGTAGGCCAAGCAGGCTGCATCAATTTTCATATGATGCTTTGCTCAAGCTTGCCCTTCTTTTGGTGGATCACATGCCTTGAGATCCCATACAATTACCCAGCAAGCAATATGGCCACAAAGACAAATAAGCATGCAGAAATAAAACACCTACCCACCTGCCAGTGTAAGGTTAATGATGGTACCCCCAAGGGGATTGGAATATGGTTGGGTTAAAAACTCAGATATCACCAGAGCCATCTATGCTCATTCCAAGCAGCATCTTAAGGACTTATATCCTGTTCTGTCACAGTGATGAATATCCAACACTTGTTGCTTTTAACATATATATATATATATATATATAAAAATATATTGATATATATAATAGTATTAGCATATACTATATATATACTGATATATAATATATATCAGTATGGGACATAAAATTAGGACTTTAAAAAATTTACATACACAGAATTTTATATTGAATATATTCAAAGTTGTGACAGAGACTTCAGTTTGCCACCCAATGACCATTTTCTCATTCTTGTGAATACACTGCCCCACAGAGTTAACTCCGTCAAAAGACTGCGTTTCCCAGACATCCTTGCAAAGACATGTGGCCATATGACTAAGTTATGGTCAATGAGTGGTAAGTGGAAATGTTGTGTAATTCTTCCAGGAAGTCTCCTTAAAAAGGAGGGGTTTGGGTTATTTTTTCCTTCAAACTGCTGTGATGTGACATAGTATGATGTGATTAGATGATGATGTAATGTAACATGATAAGTGATGAGATTGTTTCCATCTTGGAATAAGATGAAAGCTACCATCTGAGAAGGCAGAATAGACAAGTAGAAGTAAGCTGGGTCCCTGAAAAGTTTGTGTGGCTTCACATCATCCCCGGATTGCCCACCTCTGAATTTCCCTACCTGAGACAGAAACATCTAATTTTATTCTATTTTCTATTATATGCAGCTTAACCTAATCTTAACTTATACAAGGGATTAAATGTGCCAGGATTAAAGGAGAGAGGAGGAATAGAATTAAAAAATGAGTGAAAATATTTTGTTCCCTCTCCCTTTTTCCTGCATCTAAGGACAGCCATAAATGTCAAATGAAGGCCAGAGCCCAGAATTACTTTCCAAAGGCTTTTGTCTTCAAATATCTAGCAATTTCAATGGGAGCTAAAACATGCTTCATCGTCCTAATGTTGATAATCTTTCTCCATCTTCATGGTTTAAGCAAAAGCAGAAGACATCACAGGGACACCTCAGATTTCTAGCTGGTAATCACCCTTAGTCATAGCAATAGAGATCCCATATTTCATTTTGATATCAAAATGCATTACAAAGCTACAGTAATCAAAAGAGTGTGGTACTGCCATAAAGATAGATATAAAGACCAATGGACTAGAATAGAGAGCCCAGAAATAAGCCCTGGTCTATACCATTAAATAATTTTTGACAAGGGTGCCAAGAATATTCAATAGGGAAAGGACAGTTTTTACAACAAATGATGCTGGGAAAACTAGATATCCACATGCAAGAGAATAAAGTTGTACACCTACCTAATGCCATATACAAAAATTAACTCAAAATGGATCAAAGACCTAAGCATATGAGCTAAAACCATAAATTCTTAGAAAAAAAACATAGGGGAAAACTTCATGATGGTGGGTTTTGCAATGATTTCTTGGATTCAGCAATAATTTATCAGATATAACACTAAAAGAAAGGACAGATACCATATGATTCCACTTATAAGAGGTACATAGAGTAGTCAAATTCATACAGACAGAAAGTAGAATGGTGGGTGCCAGGGGCTGAAGAGGGAGGATATGGAGTTATTATTAAGTGGATAAAAAACTTCAGTTGGAGAAGATGAAAAAATTCTGGAGATAAACGGTGGTAATTGTTGTACAACAATGTAAATATACTTAATGCCATAAAACTGTATACTCAAAAATGGTTAAAATGGAAATTTTAGTCTATTTATATATTTTACTGCAATTTTAAGAAAAAATGAATTTGTTGTAAACTTAGTAATTTACCCTCCCAAAAATGTTCATGCCCTAATCCCTGGAACATGTCGAATATGTTACTTTACATGGTAAAAAGAACTTTGCAGATGTGATTAAAGTAAAATGGAGATATTACTCTGAATTATCTTGGTGGGCCTTATGTAATCATAAAGGTCCTTATTCAAAGGAGGCAGGAGAATCAGGGTCACTAGTAGATGTGACAAGGATAATAAGAGGTTCTATTGATACAAGGAAGGGCCCATGAGCCAAGGAATGAAAGACAGATGGCCTCTAGAAACTAGAAACTGAAAAAGACAAGGAAATAGACTCTTCCGTGAAACCTCCAGATGGAACACAGCCCCACAGACACCTTGATTTTAGATCTCTCACTTCCAGAACTGTAAGGGAGCAATTTGTGTTGTTTTAAGCCATTAGGTTCGTGGTAATTTGTTACAGCAGTGATAGGAAACTACTACATAAATAGTCTCTGCCCTTCAAACACTCATCACTTGGTTTCAGCTACCTCTTGTCAGCAGGTACTAAACTATAAGAGCTCTGACTTTATCAAGAGCCAAGATAAACTTACAGAAAAGCTGTTGATATTTGATCTGTTGCCCCTCTCAATTCCTATGACTATGTCTTGGTCAAAGACGCCTGGCTTTTCTCCCCTCTCAGGTCTTACCCACACCCTCCTGACCAAGGATGAACAATTATGAGCTCAAAGATTGCTATGGCACGTGCTGGGAGGACTAGCCAGTATGGTCTGTAGCTCTGAGTGCCTCATCCTGGCAAATGGTCTATGCCAGATCATTCCCCTCAGTCCAGGCAGTCCAGTGAAATAGAACATGGCATTACTGACATCCATCTGACTCTGGACTCAGTGCCTGGT
Source organism: Aethalodelphis obliquidens (assembly GCF_003676395.1). Lineage (NCBI taxonomy): Eukaryota > Metazoa > Chordata > Mammalia > Artiodactyla > Delphinidae > Aethalodelphis > Aethalodelphis obliquidens. The sequence continues at coordinate 10,134,999 of NW_020837993.1, forward strand.
GCCACCTTGTGCAGATATTACCAGCAATCCTATTTTCCAGATGAAAGACACTGAGCCCCAAGGTTGCACAACCAGTAGTTGATGGAAGTGGTGTTTGGATTCAGTTGTCAGGCTTGAAGTCAGCCTCCTCATATCCAGATTCTCTGAACTGAGGGACTCCAAAAAATAAAACACATCTGCTCCACCCAGTCCTTGGCCTGTTATTATGCCCACTTGCCTATAACCCCACATTCTGACCATCATATACTTGGATAAGACCAGAGGTGAAGTCCTCTGCCATAGTTTCTTTTATGATACAACATGGAGCATCAAATGTGAAGACAAGAATGAAAGAGCATAGGGTTATCAAAGAGATGATCTTGTGGGAAAGATGTGTTTTTATCTCAGTCAACCAGATGGTCCATGATGTGGCTAAGGAAACCTCTAAGGAAAGAAGAAAATAATCACGGAGATGAGGCAGAGTCTTTGGGAAGTTGCGGGTGGGTATATTGGTGGGTTTGCTTTATTTCTTTTAAGGATTTTGACCTTTACTATTTATTAAATCAGTTTACTTTATCTCCATTTTCACCACCCTAATCCAGACTTTAATCACTGCTCACAAGACACTGTAAGACCTTAAAAGCCTGTGAATTGTTCTTTCCATATCTTATCTAGCCACCTCTAGCCCCCAAAATCTATTCTCCTTACTGGAAGCCATAGTAATCTTTTTAGAACTTTGAAGATATCATTCCACTGTCTTCTGGCTTCCATTGCTCCTGTTGAAAACTCAGGTAGAAAACTTATTATTGCTCCTTTGAAGGTAACGTGCAATATTTTTCTTTTGTCTTTGGTTTTTACTATCTTTTATTATTGTATCTTAGTCTTATTATCATAGTTACTTGAAATACAATACTGTGATATTGTATTTATACTTCTGGACATTACAGAGCTTCATGAACCTGTGGATTAATATCTTTCATCAGTGTTGGAAAATATTCAGTCATTACCTCTTTAAATATTGCTCCTGCTCTTTTGACTACAATTTCTTTCTGGGATTCCATTTATATGTTAGATCTACTGACTGAGTCCCATATGTCTATGTCTCTTTTCTGTATTTTGTATTTTTTATCCCTGTGTGCTGCAGCATGGAGATTTTCTGTTGGCCTGCCTTCCAGTTCACCAATTCTACTTTCTATTATGTCCAGTAACTATTACTGTTACTGATATTGTTTATTCAGTTCTAGAATTTGACATTTGATTTGATCTTATAGATTCAAATCTCTGATACATCCTCTATATTTCCAGCCATTTTCACCATGGTCTTACCATATATATCTGGTTACTTAAAAGTCTTATTAACTAACTCCTATAGCTGGATCATGTGTGGGTCTATTCCCTTTAACCATTTTTCTCTTGGTTTTCAGTCATGTGATCCTGTGTTCTGGCATGTCTAGTAATTGTTGAATTCATGTGTATTGTTTATAAAATTTGTAGAGACTCCAGGTGATGTTATTTTCCTCTATAGACCATTTACCCCTCCCTCATTTAGGCAGATAGAGTAGTTGATGATCTTAATGTAATCAGAGATTATGCTATTACAAGGCTGTGCTGCCATCAAGGTAAAGCTCAATCTATTTCCTGTTGGCCTTTATTTAAGGCACAGCCTTCCAAGATTTTCACCTAAAAGACTGGCATACTCACTGCATCACCTCCCCATAATGAGTTCTGAGCTCTAATCTTCATCTCTTGAAACTATGAAGACTGTTGAAATGAAAACTCTGCTGTGTTTTTTTTTTTCCAGAGGACTTGCACTTAGGTTTTTTGCCTCCCACTTCATGCAGCCTCAGAATTCAACTGAGGGGAAAACCGGTTGCAGGCATGAGGTCTCCCAAGTCTCTTCCACAAGCTCTACTGGTTTCCCTTTTCCCCAGGAACAGCCTTCCACTAGTGCAAATCTTGGATATTCAACCTCTTGCCTATACCCAGAACCAGCAAATGGACCCAGGTTAAAAGAGGCTGCAGAAGTCAGTTCACTTTTCCAGAGTCTTAGCCACCCTTATCCTCTTTGCCTCAGCAGTTCTGTGCTGCCTTCAAACTTATAATTTCTATACTTTATCCATTTTTTTTCAGCTGTTCTCTACAGGATGAAACTTTGCCACCAGCTACTCCTGGTAGTCACTCAGTGTAAACTTTTTAAACTCACAGACTTACAAATCTAAGTATTCTTCTGCTTCACATCTCCAAATGTTCCTCACTAGTAATTAGAGTAAAAATCAAGTTACTAGCCTTCTTTCTCCTGCATGTGTGCCTGCTACCTTCCCAGACTAACCTTGCATTCCTTGCACTCCCCACCCCCACTGCACTGCGGCCAAACTGCAGATTTTATCCTCAATCCAGGCCTTGACATACGAGCTGTTCATTACCTTGGATGTGCTGCTTGAAAAGCCTCCCTAGAAGAAGAGTCTGGCTTGATAGTAGTGATCCTCAACCTGATCCCTTGGTTTGGGGGGTAAGAGGTGGTGGCGAGGGATATCCTCTTACTCCCCAATACTCCTCAGGCAATTATTAGATGTACAACCTCAGAGAAAGTATTGCTCTCTCTGAGCCTCAATGCTCTCATCTGTAAAATGGGAAAAATATTCAAAGCTCTTTGTGAGGACTAAATTAGGAGTTGCATTTTAAAGTGCCTGCCTTTATATGACTATGATCTTCTCTCTTTATTCCAAAGCACATCAACCAAGAAGGAACATTTCCATCAGTAAGACTGGCTTGCATTTCCATGGCAATGGTACATTTCCCTTTTCTCAGCAGTCTGGCCTCAGCCATCAGATATGTTTTGAGACATTGTAATAACATATAAACATTCCCATCTTAACAAGAACCATGCCCCCACTTAAAGCCAAGAAGATGTTCTTGTTACAAGCTATTATTTCTTGGAAAAACAAGAAAAAAATCCTTAGAAGCAAGTATGTCTCATATTTTTAAAATATCCTAATCCTTGACTAACTTCAGTATGTCTGTAATTGCTTTTTTCTCCTCATGTTTTACGTCCATTATGTGGTTCTATTGTTCAAACATCGTTTCAAATGAAATTGTGCCATTAAAAAGACATAGCGCCTTTGGATCCTTTTAGTCCAGCTGTGAACTTTAGACTTAATCCTTTAGGGCACTCTTGTCTGGTAGGGTTTAATTTCTATTAAATTTTCTAAAAGGAAAGACAGGATGGTCAAAGCAAGATAGCAAGACAGACAAGAGTCTGTATTTCATAAATTAATAAGCATCACCGACCGCCTTTCTTGACCCTTTAAACTCTGTGAAATTAATATAAGTAGACAACCAAGGCCCAGTTGTCCCCTCCAGAGCCTTGCAAGTTCACTTAAGCAATCCAAGTTTACTTAAAGTTTTATAAGCCAGCTTTTAGAGCAAGTCCTTTGTACTTATTACTAGTGACAGTGAGCATTACAGCAGCCAATGAACCTTACTGACTTGCGACCCCAATATGGTCGAGCACTGTTATCAAGGGAAATATCAGAATCAATGCTTGTATATTACATTGAGGTCCTGACTTCTGAAAAAGCCCCCTATAGACCTTTCAGAATATGTCAGTGAAATAAACAGCTAATACTGTGAGACAATCTACAAATGATGGTAAGAAAGTGCTGTTTATTTAACCACTTTTCAACCATCTTAACCTTTCTATAAGGTGTATGTTTCCAAAAGAAAGAAATAACAAATTTTCATGCCTCCTATTCTTTTGCAATGGAACCACATTTATGCCCACTTTTTCAGGCGAAAACTCGTGTGGTCTTGCCATAGGGAGCAGGGAACGCCATGTCATCTTCTTCCTCGATTAAGAGGCTTGCATTATTAAACAGCTCTGGTGGAAGTGGTGAAGGTACCACGCCTTTTCTCCCATGGCACCCCCATGTGAGCTTTCATTTACAGCCAGCATTTGCTGGAAGAAAGCTGGGCTCACCACCATGTTTTACTTACTGTAATTACTCATGTCACTGCTTCAATAGTACCCTCTCCTGCATATATAATCACCAACTCTGTGCATGGAATTTTTATGTAACTTTTAAAAAATTCTATTTCAGTCATACTTAGGATTTTTTATTACTTAGTTGTCCTATCTGGCATAAAAGAATAATCTATAATTATTGTGATTTTTAGAGCATAAGCTTTTTGGGCTTTTTTCCCACTGTAGTTGATCAAAGAACTAAAATATCTTACCAGAATACCAAAAATGAATATGTAAGATACGTCATATATAAAGAATACACCCCTTCCTTTCCAGGTGATAAGAAAGTAAACCTAAATATTTCTGAAGTCCTTCTAATGCTGGGATTTTCTCTTCTATTTTTTGATCTTTTCTTTCCCCCCAATCACAGTGCACTGAGCCATTCAAACGTCCCCATCTGTAGAGTGCTGGTTCCTGAGACTGGAAGTCTTCAAGAACACCACTTGTAAACTTCAGCCCCTGGCAGTGCATTTGATCTGAGCTAACCTGCCCAGAATTCAATCCAGAAGTCAGAACTACCCAGAGGTGCTCAGCAGAAGATCAAAAAATTCTGCTTCTCCCTCTGCAAGTCCAATCATCTTGTTTTGGCAAAAAGTAATTCATATACATTTAAGCTTTTATTGAGAGGCAGGCACTGTTTAGTGCTCCTCAAAGGAACCTGTTTGGACCAATCCAACAGCTGACTTACCTTAGGCATTTTATAAAGAGATGGTGCCCTTTGGATGCCTGGGAGTGGGGTGTGGGCCAAGCCCAGGGGTAGGAGAGAGGTCTGCTAACAGGGCTGAGAAGGGCAGGTGTTCTGTCACAGCAGAACAAGGTAATTCCTTCTGGGCAGCCACAAGGGTCATGACTCAAAAGGCAGAGTTGCAAAGCCCCTGGATGAGAAGTTGGGCAAAACTGGTAGAGATGGAGAGCAGAGAGAAAGACCAAGCGCAAAACAGCAGGTCCTATGCAGTCTCCAAAGGCCACATTCAAAGGCCCAGAAATTATTCTTATTGATATCCAAGCATGAGTTCCAAGGGGTGGATTGGATGAGGGTAGACAATTGGCTCAGATGAGCCAGAAGGGCCTTCCTGATATAACACATTTACTAAGAAGATCCTTTTCCCTGTGAAAGGTACTATCCGGGAAAGGAAGCATCCTAGCACATTATCCCTGAGGCAGCTATACCTCTACATAGAAGGCCTAATGTCAGTAAGTAGAGTCAAGGTCATCCTAACCCACATCACCACTGAGCCTTGGACTCCCCAATACACTGACTATAAAGTATTGACTGTACCTTAGGATGACTTGGGAAGGGGGTGGCTTTTGCAAAAAGTTAGGGCCAGGGGCATCCCCCTAACCAAGTGAAACGGGGTGCCAAGGAGTACTTTTTAAAATCTTCTAGGTGATTCTAATGTACAACCATAGCTGAGAACCACTGACCTAATACAAACCTGACTTAAAGGAAAGATAAGGAAAGGAGATTGCAGGTCAACTTCATTAGACTCCCATGATGCCCACCAGCACCAGTGCCACCACCACAGTTTACGCCAGGCACGTGCCTGAAACTTTCTGACTCAACCAACATCCAGCCTGCCTGCTTCTCACCAGGAAAAAAAAAAATGCATCTATAAAACCAAATCAACTCTGACACCCACAATTAATCCACACTTCAGCATACCCCTCCAGAGAATGGGTCTAAAATAACTTGAACCACATCATCTTCTCTTTAATTTTTTAAATGCCCTTAGGGATTTCAGTTCATCTGCCTTACCCTTTCTCTCTGTTTGACAGACTCCTACTTATCCTCTAACAAAAACAATAACAAAAACAAAAATTATAGCCAGGATCATGATGACAGATCACATTTTTATGGGTGATTTGCTGGGTGCACAACTTGCATTAAGCATTTTGTTTGCAGACACATCTCATTCAAAGCTCAAAACACCACTATGATGCTGTTATGCTCATTTACAAAAGTGGGAATGGCCAAGGTCACAAAGCTAGAAGGTGAGGAAGCAAGCTTACAGACCCATGCAGCCCCATCCCAGCTGGGCTCCTCACCCTGCTGCTAAATGCCTCTGAAAATTCAGCCCAGATATCACTGTCTTCGGTTTTTTTTACAATTGTAATCATTGCTAAAGCCATACCAGCCACTAGAAAATTTATTACACTGGTATCAAAAATATATGTACATTTGAAATTTTTCATAACAGAAAGCTTTTTAAAGTATTATGTAAATAATAATATTTTTAGAAATTTAAAATCTAGAGTTCCTCAATAAAATATTAGCAAATTTTTAAAAAAATGTCACTGTCTTTATAAAGCCCATCCTTTTCCCTTTAAACAACCCAGAAAGGGGTCCTTCATTCCTGTAGTATTCCTACCTCCTCTACATTGTATCTCAAATGGCATTGCCACATTTTTTGTTTAAACATATGTATTTGCCACAAGATTGTGAATCACACATGGGGGAACCTCAATTTTATTCAACTTGGTTTATTCCAAAGACAGCTCAGGGTCCAACAGATAATAAGATCTCAGTATCTGCTCAATGAATGAATAGCCAAACAATTCATTCTTAAAGAATGGTTCCTTCACTGTTAAAACCTAAGCAGTCAGGGCACCTTCAAGATGGTGGAGGAGTAAGATGTGGAGATCACCTTCCTCCCCACAAAGACATAAAAACTACATCTACATGTGGAAAAACTCCTACAGAAAACCTACTGAATGCTGGCAGACAACCTCAGACTTCCCAAAAGGCAAGAAACTCCCCACATACCTGGACGCCCTCAGGCGACCTACACGCAGAGGCGGGGCCAAATCCAAAGCTGAACCCCAGGAGCTGTGTGAACAGAATAGAAAGGTAAATCTCTCCCAGCAGCCTCAGGAGCAGTGGATTAAATCGCCACAATCAACTTGATGTACCCTGCATCTGTGGAATACCTGAATAGACAACGTATCATCCCAAAATTTAGGCGGTGGACTTTGGGAGCAATTGTAGACTTGGGGTTTGCTTTCTGCATCTAATTTGTTTCTGCTTTTATGTTTATCTTAGTTTAGTATTTAGAGCTTATTATCACTGGTAGATTTGTTTATTGATTTGGTTGCTCTCTTCCTTTTTTTTATTATTTTTATATAATTTTTTCCTTTTTCTCTTTTTGTGAGTGTGTATGTGTATGCTTCTTTGTGTGATTTTGTCTATATAGCTTTGCTTTTGCCATTTGTCCTAGCATTCTGACTGTCCATTTTTTGTTTTTTGTTTCCTTTGTTTTTTAGAATAGTTTTTAGTGCTTGTTATCATTGGTGGATTTGTTCTTTTGGTTTGGTTGCTCTCTTCTTTCTTTCTCTCCTTTTTTTTTTTAATTTTTTTGTGGTATGTGGGCCTCTCACTGCTGTGGCCTCTCCCCTTGCAAAGCACAGGCTCCAAACACGCAGGTTCAGTGGCCATGGCTCGTGGGCCCAGCCGCTCCACGGCATGTGGGATCCTCCCGGACTGGGGCACAAATCCGTGTCCCCTGCATCAGCAGGCGGACTCCCAACCACTGTGCCACCAGGGAAGCCCTCTCATTTTTTTAAATTATTTTTTTTATTTTTAATATTTTTTTCTATTTTAACTATTTTATATTATTTTATTTATTTATTTCCTCCTTCTTTCTTTCTTATTTTTTCTCCCTTTTCTTCTGAGCCATGTGGCTGACAGGCTCTTGGTTCTATGGCCGGGTGTCAGGCCTGAATCTCTGAGGTGGGAGAGCCAAGTTCAGGACATTGGTCCACCAGAAACCTCCTGGCCCCATGTAATATCAAATGGTGAAAGCTCTCCTAGATATCTCCATCTCAATGCTAAGACCAAGCTCGACTCAACGACCAGCAAGCTACAGTGCTGGACACCCTATGCCAAACAACTAGGAATACAGGAACACAAACCCACCCCTTAGCAGAGAGGCTGCCTAAAATCATAATAAGTTCACAGGCAACCCAAAACACACCACCAGACATGGTCCTGTCCACCAGAAAGACAAGATCCAGCCTCATCCACCAGAACACAGCACCAGTCCCCTCCACCAGGAAGCCTACACAATCCACTGAACCAACCTTACCTACTGGGAACAAACACCAAAAACAACGGGAACTACGAACATGCAGCCTGCAAAACAGAGACCCCGAACACAGTAACTTAAGCAAAATGAGAAGACAGAGAAATACACAGCAGATGAAGAAGCAAGGTAAAAACCCACCAGTCCAAACAAATGAAGAGGAAATAGGCAGTCTACCTGAAAAAGAATTCAGAATAATGATAGTAAAGATGACCCAAAATCTTAGAAAAAGAATGGAGAAAACACAAGAAACATTTAATAAGGAACGAGAAGAACTAAAGAGAAAACAAACAATGATAAACAACACAATAAATGAAATTAAAAATTCTCTAGAAGGAATCAATAGCAGAATAACTGAGGCAGAAGAACGGAGAAGTGACCTGGAAGATAAAATAGTGGAAATAACTACCACAGAGCAGATTAAGAAAAAACAATGAAAAGAACCGAGAACAATCTCAGAGACCTCTGGGACAACAATAAACATACCAACATTTGAATTATAGGGGTCCCAGAAGAAGAAGGGGAAAAAAAGGGATTGAGAAAATATTTGAAGAGACTATAGTTGAAAACTTCCCTAATGTGGGTAAGGAAATAGTCAATCAAGTCCAGGAAGCACAGAGAGTCCCATACAGGATAAATCCAAGGAGAAACATGCCAAGACACATGTTAATCAAACTATAAAAAGTTAAATACAAAGAAAAATTATTAAAAGCAGCAAAGGAAAAGCAACAATTAACATACTAGGGAATTGCATTAGGTTAACAGCTGATCTTTCAGCAGAAACTCTGCAAGCCAGAAGGCAGTGACAGGACATATTTAAAGTGATGAAAGGGACTACTACAACCAAGATTACTCTACCCAGCAAGGATCTCATTCACATTAGACACAGAAATTAAAACCTTTACAGATAAGCAAAAGCTAAGAGAATTCAGCACCACCAAACCAGCTTTACAACAAATGCTAAACGAACTTCTCTAGGCAGGAAACACAAGAGAAGGAAAAGATTTACAGTAACAAACCCAAAACAATTAAGAAAATGGGAATAGGAACATACATAACTATAACTACCTTAAATGTAAATGGATTAAATGCTCCAACCAAAAGACATAGACTGGCTGAATGGATACAAAGACAAGACCCGCACATATGCTGTCTACAAGAGAACAACTTCAGACCTAGGGACACATACAGACTGAAAGTGAGGGGATGGTAAAAGATATTCCATGCAAATGGAAATCAAAAGAAAGCTGGAGTAGCAATTCTCATGTCAGAACAAATAGACTTTAAAATAAAAATTATTACAAGAGACAAAGAAGGACACTTCATAATTATCAAGGGATCAATCCAAGAAGAAAATACAACAATTGTAAATATGTATGCACCCAATATAGAAGCACCTCAATACACACGGCCAATGCTAACAGCCATAAAAGGGGAAATCGACAGTAACACAATAATAGTAGGGGACTTTAACACCCCACTTTCACCAATGGACAGATCATCCAAAATGAAAATAAATAAGGAAACACAAGCTTTAAATGATACATCAAACAAGATGGACGTAATTGATATTTATAGGACATTCCATCCAAAAACAGCAGATTACACTTTCTTCTCAATTGCTCATGGAACATTCTCGAGCATAGGTCATATCTTGGGTCATAAATCAAGTCTTGGTAAATATAAGAAAATTGAAATTATATCAAGTATCTTTTCCAACCATGTTATGAGACTAGATATCAATTACAGGAAAAAATCTGTAAAAAATACAAACACATGGAGGCTAAACAATACACTGCTTAATAACCAAGAGATCACTGAGGAAATCAGAGAGGAAATCAAAATACCTAGAAACAAATGACAATGAAAACACAACGACTCAAAACCTGTGGGATGAAGCAAAAGCAGTTCTAAGAGGAAAGTTTATAGCAGTACAATCCTACCTCAAGAAACAAGAAATAACTCAAATAAACAACCTAACCTTACACCTAAAGCAATTAGAGAAAGAAAACAACAACAAAGAAAAACCCAAAGGTAGCAGAAGGAAAGAAGTCATAAAGATCAGACCAGAAATAAATGAAAAAGAAATGAAGGAAATAATAGCAAAGATCAATAAATCTAAAAGCTGGTTCTCTGAGAAGATAAACAAAATTCATAAACCATTAGCCAGACTCATCAAGAAAAAAAGGGAGAAGGCTCAAATCAATAGAATTAGAAGTGAAAAAGGAGAAGTACAACTGACACTGCAGAAATATAAAGGATCATGAGAAAATACTACAAGCAACTATATGCCAATAAAATGGACAACCTGGAAGAAATGGACAAATTCTTAGAAATGCATAACCTTCCAAGACTGAACCAGGAAGAAATAGACAATATAAACAAACCAATCACAAGCACTGAAATTGAGACTGTGATTAAAAACCTTCCAACAAACAAAAGCCCAGGACCAGATGGCTTCACAGGCAAATTCTATTAAACATTTAGAGAAGAGCTAACACCTATCCTTTTCAAACTCTTCCAAAATATAGCAGAGGGGGGAACACTCCCAAACTCATTCTACGAGACCACCATCACCCTGATACCAAAAACAGACAAAGATGTCACAAAAAAAGAAAAGTACAGGCCAATATCACTGATGAATGGATCACACACCATGATCAAGTGTGGTTTCTCCCAGGAATGCAAGGATTGTTCAATATACGCAAATCAATCAATGTGATACACCATATTAACAAATTGAAGGATAAAAACCATATGATCATCTCAGTACATGCAGAAAAAGCTTTTGACAAAATTCAACACCCATTTACGATAAAAACCCTCCAGAAAGTAGGCATAGAGGGAACTTACCTCAACATAATAAAGGCCATATACAACAAACCCACAGCCAACATAGTACTCAATGGTGGAAAAAAAAACTGAAACCATTTCCACTAAGATCAGGAACAAGACAAGGTGACCCACTCCCAAAACTATTATGCAACATAGTTTTGGAAGTTTTAGTCACAGCAATCAGAGAAGAAAAAAAATAAAAGGAATCCAAATCAGAAAAGAAGAAGTAAAGCTGTCACTGTTTGCAGATGACATGATACCTATACATAGAGAATCCTAAAGATGCTACCAGAAAACTACTAGAGCTAATCAATGAATGTGGTAAAGTAGCAGGATACAAAATTAATGCACAGAAAACTCTTGCATTCCTATACTCAGAAAACTATAAGACACTGATGAAAGAAATTAAAGATGATACAAACAGATGGAGAGCGATACCATGTACTTGGATTGGAAGAATCAACACTGTGAACATGACTATACTACCCAAAGTAATCTACAGATTTAATGCAATCCCTATCAAACTACCACTGGCATTTTTCACAGAACTAGAACAAAAAATTTCACAATTTGTATGGAAACACAAGAGACCCTGAATAGCCAAAGCAAGCTTGAGAAAGAAAAACAGAGCTGGAGGAATCAGGCTACCAGACCTCAGACTATACTACAAAGCCACAGTAATCAAGACAGTATGGTACTGGCACATAAACAGAAATATAGGTCAGTGGAACAGGACAGAAAGCTCAGAGGTAAACCCACGCACATATGGTCATCTTATCTTTGATAAAGGAGGCAAGAATATACAATGGAGAAAAGACAGCCTCTTCAATAAGTGGTGCTGGGAAAACTGGACAGCTACATGTAAAAGAATGAAATTAGAACACCTGCTAACACCATACTCAAAAATAAACTCAAAGTGGATTAAATACCTAAATGTAAGGCCAGACACTACAAACTCTTAGAGGAAAACATAGGCAGAACACCTCATGACATAAATCACACAAATATCCTTTTTGACCCACCTCCCAGAGAAATGGAAATAAAAACAAAAATAAACAAATGGGACCTAATGAAACTTTAACGCTTTTGCACAGCAAAGGAAACCATAAAGAAGACGAAAAAACAACCCTCAGAAGTGGGAGAAAATATTTGCCAACCAAGCAACGGACAAAAGATTAACCTCCAAAATATACAAGCAGCTCGTACAGCTCAATATGGAAAAAACAAAAAACCCAATCCAAAAATGGCAGAAGACCTAAATAAATATTTCTCCAAAGAAGATATACAGCTTGCCAACAAACACATGAAAGGATGCTCAACATCACTAATCATTAGAGAAATGCAAATCAAAATTACAACGAGCTATCACCTCACACAGGTCAGAATGACCATCATCATAAAGTCTACAAACAATAAATGCCGGAGAGGGTGTGGAAAGAAGGAAACCCTGTTGCACTGTTGGTCAGAATGTAAATTGATACAGCCACTATGGAGAACAGTATGGAGGTTCCTTAAAAAACTAAAATTAGAACTACCATATGACCCAGCAATCCCACTACTGAGCATATACTCTGAGAAAACCATAATTCAAAAAGAGTCATGTACCACAATGCTCATTGCAGCTCTATTTACAATAGCCAGGACATGGAAGCAACCTAAGTGTCCATCAACAGATGAATGGATAAAGAAGATGTGGCACATATATACAATGGAATATTAGCCATAAAAAGAAATGAAATTGAGTTATTTGTAGCCAGGTGGATGGACCTAGAGATTGTCATATTGAGTGAAGTAAGTCAGAAAGAGGAAAACAAGTACCGTATGCTAACACATAGATATGGATTCTAAAAAAAAAAGGTTCTGAAGAACGTAGGGGCAGGACAGGAATAAAGACACAGACATAGAGAATGGGCTTGAGGACAGGGGGAGGCGGAAGGGTAAACTGGGACAAAGTGAGAGAGTAGCATTGACATATATACACTACCAAATGTAAAACAGCTAGTGGGAAGCAGCTGCATAGCACAGGGAGATCAGCTCGGGGCTTTGTGACCACCTAGAGGGGTGGGATAGGGAGGGTTCGGGGAGGCGCAAGAGGGAGGGGATATGGGGATATATGTATATGTATAGATGATTCACTTTGTTAAAAAGCAGAACCTAACACACCATTGTAAAGCAGTTATACTCCAATAAAGTTGTTAAAAAAAAAAAAAGCTTAAGCAGTTTATTCATCACAGAAGCTCAGTATTCACTCCCACGTTGTTTTCCTTTCCCTGCTCCTCATTTGGACAAAATAAAGAAAAATGCATTTTTCACAAAATTCCACACACACACTTGCAGTTTTTTTCTGCTTGGAAATGACAGTGTGGGCATGCAGAAGCCAGTGGGATCTAGAAGGACATCAGTCACCTTCACAGCTGGAGTCATAGCACTTTCCTTAGGGGAAACTTTCTGCAGCGAGCAGAACTTGTTTCATCCTCACCAGGACAGGACAGAGGTCAGTAGTAGGAAGAGCCAGCATCCCACCCACGAGACTTTTATGCCACTCTTGGGCCTGGTGGAGAAGACTTAGTCTTCTACCCAAGAATGGTCTGTATGCCTCCATTTCCCTTCTGAATTCAAGGAGGAGTACAGAAAACGCCATGAAGCCAGCTCCGAACAGAACAAGGACTTAACTCCAATGCTATTCAAAAGTGGTCCCAGGGGAGAGTTCTCCAGTGGTCTCTCTGTCCTTCCTTCCTAGGTCCAAAATACTTGAGTTGACCTCTCAAAATGCAAAGAAAAGGAAATCCTGAGTGCAGACATCAGGTTCTAAATTACTGAACATCCCAAAAGAAGTATAGTCTTGCTTCAAGCTTTCCTTCAAGTGGGAAACGATTCACAAATCACGAGGCCATTGGGAAGGGTTTGGGCAGACTATCACTTTCAAGCTTCGAAATCATCAATCCTATCTGAGAGCTATTTCATTCTCGACAAAATCCTGTCAGCTCCCAAGATTACACCTAGAGACAATGAAGCCACCAGCCCTTTGGCAGATGGCAGAATCAACCTTTACCGGCCAGGCACTGAGTGCTGGGCTCTAACCCTTCCTCCATGCACTACCCTCACTGACTGTTGGCCAGAGGCACATTCCACAGATGGGTAAAGAACCCACAGACCCATCAGGAGTCATATTTATATGGCCAAGGGCAGGGCCTTTGTGGACAAGTGGATTTTGATTCCAATCCCAGTTGCTTCTTTACCAGGTAAGTCTCAGTTTCAGCACATGGGCCCCTCATACACGGTTCATAGGAAGAAGATCAACTGGAATTGGAATATTTGTTTAATTATATGCCTAAATATAGTTTCTAATTACCTTATTGAATAAAGGCCGTTAAGTCCAAAAGGAATCCTGCAAATACCCATTGGTGTTAATCAATAAATCTTAAAAATTCTGGTAGTCCAGAGAACATTATTTTTAGAAGAATACCATTGCTGTCTTATACAACTTCTGCTTGTCTGAATTTAGAGCACCCTAATATTTTCAAATCCTATTTCTAACACCTTCAATAGAAATGTGTGTAAAACAGGAGAAATCTGGGAGTACTGTGTGTTATCAGAGCCTGATTATTTCTATTTATCCTTTTATTTGACACACTAGGGGTTTTCAAATCCCAGCATAGGGCAATTCATCAAAGTGAGATTTGGAAGGGGTGAGAGGTGTATCTTTCTATTCGAAAGTGGAGAAGGGTTATTGCACATATGGACCTCTCAAGCAGAACAATTCTAGGGAAACACATATCTGAATGTGGGGGATTTGGAAATAGATTCCCTTAAAACTGTCTATAGATGTGAACTTCCCAGAAAAACTTCAGCTACCAGGAGTACACACACACCCATTTAAAGATTGCAGCTTAAGATACCATGTGCTTTTACTAGTCTTATAGTTGCCATTAAATCTGTTTTGAATAGGTTTCTCCCACTTATATACTTAGCAAATTCATACTCACCTTTGGGGACACAGTTCAACTATTCCTCAGTGAATGGCCACAGTTAGTTGCTCCCTTTTACTCTACTTTCCACCCACTTCCACTTTAGCATGTACCTCATTGCCTGTTTCCATGCCTGTCTCCCCAAGGGTGGGGTGCCTGCTACACACAGCATCTGGAATACAGCAGATGATCGAGGGAAAAGGCTGTGACATGGATTCAGACACCACTACAGAAATCTTGGCTAAAGTAATGGTCGTTTGGACAACAGTGGGGATGGAGATGATAAGAAATAGCAGGATTTGCTCATGGGTCCTATGTGATTTGAGGAAGAAATAAGAGCTAATGATAACTACTAGATCTCTGGCTTCAACAACTTCTCTGCTTGAAGGTGGTACAATTTCTTGTTGCAGAGAAGACTAGAGTGGGGAAGATTACCATGTTGAGTAGGCCATTGGCTATATTAGTGTGGAGGACAGGGCTGACAGGTCAAGGCTCTAAATATGAATTTAATATTTAAAAGCATATAGAAGGTATTTAAAGCCAGAGGACTGGATAATATCACTGAAGAAGAAAACTGTACAGTAGAAAGAGATGAGAATCAGGGCTGGGAAATTCCAACCAGTTGAAAGAGGGTATCGGTAGGAACGACACATTCAGGTATGAAAGGCATTCACTAAGTAAAATATATCACATTTATCTGAGCTGGAGATATAGAATTTTTATTTTTTTAATGTTTACTCTTTACTTCTTTTTATTATTATGTTATTTGTTTATTTAACATTTTCCTCTTACAGTTAACCGTGGTTTTCACGTTTTTGCAGAGAAAACAATACTTTCATTCCAGTAAAGTAAATATCATTTTTCTCACTTATTGTCATGGTTTAGCCACAAAAACATCTTTCTTCATGCATATGTGCCAAACTCATACACAGGAATAGGCAGTCATGCGATTTTCTAACACCACCTGTGAACATTCATTATCAAATCATTACTCTGCCTACAACTACGTTCACTCTCCCATTCCCAAAAAGCAACAGAAAATAGCCTTCTGTGGAATTCTACTTATACTGCCTCCTTTTTTAGTTTGTTGTTATGATCTGCTTGTGCATTTCACTTTGAACGGCAAAACTTTGTCAAACGAATATTAGCCAGTTTTTCCCTTTGCCCACGGAGATGTCAAGGCTCCATAATTAATGGATGGTATTTACTTGACAACAATGTTTATTTAAGTCAGTGACAGATCCTAGTTTTGCTTCTTCAGATCAGGAAATCTTATGAAATCTAGAAAAGCCTTGGGACTTGGCTACAGAAGAATAGGTCTTCTGCAGATGACACTTCATCTTAGAAGCTGAAAAAGGAAAACTTATGTTATCAGTCCCCCAGTGGTTAATTCATATTGAGAAGAATCTATCCTTGTCCTCCTTTTTCAGATTCAGGTTTTGGAGTCCGAATTAGGACTAGTGGATTGAGTTCCTTCCACATACCTCTCCCCACCCATTAAACAATTAACATTACCTGAGAGCTTATGAGAATCTCTGTGCTGGAATGGCCACTATTTGTTACTTTGCTGATTTCTTCCTTCTGATCTCACCAAGTTTGAAAGCAGACATTCAGCAACTAAGGGTAATGTGTAAAGACTTGAAGTTAAAAATTGAGAAGTAGTCATTATCCATCAGTTGGAAAGTGATTAACTTTCCATTAAAATTATTTTAGATCCCCTAACCATTATTATTTAGGTCACCTAGCACCCAGGTTGTGGTCTCTAAATACCACTTCCCATTAAAAAATAAACCAGGGTTCCTAATCCCAAGTCTGGAGCAGGAAATGGACAAAATGAACCTAGAACATTTTGTATCAGAAAGTTAAAAAACACTCAAACACCAATAGAATTGTGTCCAAAAGACACAAAAGCCAGCTTGAAGGACCTTCCACTGGCCAAGGAAGGTACACCTTAAGCATAAGAATAACTGCAATGGATTAAAAACTACCAAATGTATTAATATAAGTTCATAGTAATAATTCTTTCTTTAAAATTTACTGGTCGGGCTTCCCTGGTGGCGCAGTGGTTGAGGGTCCGCCTGCCGATGCAGGGGACGCGGGTTCGTGCCCCGGTCCGGGAGGATCCCACATGCCGTGGAGCGGCTGGTCCCTTGAGCCGTGGCCGCTGAGCCTGCGCGTCTGGAGCCTGCGCGTCCGGAGCCTGTGCTCCGCGACGGAAGAGGCCACAGCAGTGAGAGGCCCGTGTACCACAAAAAAAAAAAAAAACTTACTGGTCATCTTTGGAGGATGCTTGGTCATTAACTCATTGTTTTTTTTTTGGTTTTTTTTGTTTGTTTGTTTGTTTTTATGTGGTACGCGGGCCCCTCTCACTGTTGTGGCCTCTCCCGCTTCAGAGCACAGGCTCCATTCGCTCAGGCTTAGCGGCCATGGCTCACGGGCCTAGCCGCTCTGCGGCATGTGGGATCTTCCCGGACCGGGGCACGAACCTGCGTCCCCTGCATCGGCAGGCGGACTCTCAACCACTGCGCCACCAGGGAAGCCCTAACTCATTCTTTTAAATGTTAGGAAATAAAAGGAAAGAATCAAGTATTTTATCCAACCTTTCCATATGAATGATACCTCAAGGTAATCTAATAACTGATAAGGGGAAGTATCCTTTTAAGAGGTATTCAAGCTGCTAAAAAAAAATTTTAACGATAACATTAGAACTACATAATTTTTCAAACTCTGATGAACTAATAGATCTAGGTGACAATCATCAGTGGGCTGCTAAAATCACAAAAAGAGAGACAACCAGTTTTTCTGTAACCGCTAATGGAAATACACACCACCACTGACAAAATACTTTTGAAAAACAAGTTTGAATTTGAAACAAATCAAGCCTTTAGAATTATCAGTTTGTGGGAAAAAAGTGGATACAGTAGAATATGTTAAACGACACTAAAAAAATGTAATCAACAAAATGCAGACTTGAAATTCTACAGCAATGCTATTCAAAGTGTGATCTATTGACAATGTAGTCCATAAACTGTTTATTACTGATCCATGATAAGTATAGAAATTGAAAGGAAGCATTTAGAAATGTTTATAGCAATTTAACATTATAATCTAACATCCAAGCCTCTGGACAGTGGACTCATCTTATTGAATAGAGTATAGCTATATTCAGGTCACCCGAAATCAGATCTAACTTATATGATGAATCGTATGTACTGTGAACTATTTATTAGTCAGGAGCAATAGGACCATGTTACAGTTTATCTCAGTTTAAGTATAATTGGTCAACGGTGACCCCAAAATGTATAAAGTCTGGAATCTATTTCTTTCACCCAAAGATAATTTAATGTCAGAAAACAGATCAGTTGTTGCTAGGGTATGGGGTTAGGGGGAGGATAGGATACATTATAGAGGGTACAAGGAAACTTGATTAATATGGTCATTATGTTGCCTATGAGGATTATTTCACAGGTGTACACATATGTCAAACTCATCAAATTGTATTCTTTAAATATGTGCATTTTATTGTACATAAATTATGTCTTAAAAACTATAAACTTTTTTAAAAAGAAAAAAAAGTTTAGGGATATCTGCTTCTGTTTAAGATTTAGAAAACTGCAAAGAATATTACTCCGACATTAAAAACAAGAAAAAAGCTGAATAATCTACAAAGGCAGAACTTTTCATGAACCCATCATTAAGCTGTGGTCACTAGGCAACCAACTGATCCATTTTTCACAAGCGACTAGTCCTTCCAAGGGGCTATGAGACATGTGAACTGTTCATATTTGGCAGTGCCTAGAAGAAAGAAGTGGGCACCACACAAGCCTGAAAGAAAGAAATCAAATTTTAATGAATTCTTAAAGGCAAGTATGGATAAGCAGGTCACTGTGGAATGGCTGGGGGGCCCCAGACATAAAGAAAGTTTGCAAGTGTTCACAAGTGCTTCTCTACCAGCTTTTGATGAGAAAGATTGGGGGTTGGACAGGAGACTGGGGAAAGACTCCCTCAGTAGCATGCAGGCAGCAGGAGATGATCAATGGAAGAAAAAGACAGGTAGGAAACCTCACCTTCATTCCCACACCTTCCCCTCCTGTGAATCAAAAGCCTAGGCCACTGGGAAAGGGGCATAAGCCCTTTGACTCACAAGGGCACAGACAAAGATCCATAGTTCTGGGAGATACATAGAAGCAAAATTTGTCTTCTTTGGGGGAAAAGATAGGAAACTCTTTCCAAAGTACAGGCAAAAATCCCTCACTGCTGGAGGAATGGTAGAATCAAATCCTCTACCCCTGGGAGGGCCAAGAAATATTCACACTCAGGATCTTACACTGATACAAAGCAGAGGGTTTTGGGTTTTAGTTTTTTAGGTTTGTTTTTAGCTTTTTTGTTTTGTTTTGTTTACCACTAAGGAAGGATTATCATACCTTCCCACTCAAGACTAATTCTAAATGTAAGAGGTAATGTGTTGGTAAAGGTTTAAGTACCAGTGCTCCAAGGCTAGAAAGTCCAGATTTGCAGTTTTGTGGGAAATTTGCCTGAGGATTTGTAGGAAATCTGGCCAATCTCCATGATGCAAGTATGACCATAATCTCCTGTTTCAAACTATGTCCTATGACATCACTGAACATGGAGTTAGAAAGAGAGGTGCACATCTGGCTTTCATGAGCCCATATGAGACAGCTCCAGCACATCACTGAATACAAAGAAGAGTTTAGAAGACTGCCTTTCACCCTCCCACCATGCTTCAGGGGTACAGAGACAACTTATAGCTAATTCAGAAGCAGGAACACTGAGAAAAAACCTCCAACACTCAAGCCCTAACACTAAACACAAAGTAAGAGCAACCTACTGCTACAAAAATTTGAAGCCTTAGATGCACTAAAGATAACAATGAAAAGAAAACCCACAGAATGGGAGGAAATATTTTCAAACAAAGCAACCAACAAAGGATTAATCTCCAAAATATACAATCAGCTCATGCAGCTCAATATCAATAAAACAAAAAACCCAATCAGAAAATGGGCAGAAGATCTAAAAAAAATTTCTCCAAAGAAGACATACAGATGGCCAAGAGGCATATGAAAAGAGGCTCAACATCACTAATTGTTAGAGAAATGCAAATCAAAACTACAAAGAGGTATCACCTCACACCTCAGAATGGCCATCATCAAAAAATCTACAAACAATAAATGCTGGAGAGGGTGTGGAGGAAAGGGAACCCTCCTACTCTGTTGGTGGGAATGTAAAGTGGTACAGCCACTATAGAGAACAGTATGGAGGTTCCTTTAAAAACTAAAAAGAAAACTACCATATGATCCAGCAATCCCACTCCTAGGCATATATCCGGAGAAAAATTCAAAAGGATACATGCATCTTAGTGCTCACTGTATCGCTATTTACAGTAGCCAGGACATGGAAGCAATCCAAATGTCCATCGACAGATGAACGGATAAAGAAGATGTGGTACATATATACAGTGGAATATTACTCAGCCATAAAAATAAATAAAATAATGCCATTTGCAGCAACACGGGTGGACCTAGAGATTGTGATACTGAGTGAAGTAAGTCAGACAAAGACAAATGTCATAGGATATTGCTTATATGTGGAATCTTAAAAAATGGTACAAATGAACCTATTTACAAAACAGAAATAGAGTCGCAGATGTAGAAAACAAACTTATGGTTACCAAGGGGGGAAGGGAAGGAAGGATAAATTTGGAGATTGGGATTGACATATACACACTACTATAAATAAAATAGATGACAAATAAGAACCTACTGTATAGCACAGGGAACTCTATTCAATACTCTGTAATGACCTACATATATGGGAATAGAATCTAAAAAAAGAGTGGATATATGTATATGTATAACTGATTCACTTTACAGCAGAAACTAATACAACATTGTAAATCAACTATAGTCCAATAAAAATTAATTTTAAAAAAAGATAACAACAGCAACAACAAAACTCAACTCCAGATCAAGTTCTAACTATATTGGCTCAACACCCCACACTAACAGCCTAAAAGCCTAGATGTAACAATTTCCAGGCTACTATTACCTCAGAATTTACTGTTCTTCTAGACATAATGTCTAGCATTCAGTCAAATTTACACAACATACAAATAAGTCAGGTAAATCAAACCATTGTCAAGAGGCACAGCAATCAATAGAACAGATGTTGCAACTACTGAACAGTGACTTTAAAATAAATATGATTAATATGGTAATAGGCCCATTTTTAATGGTGGACAAAATATTAAAACAGGTAGGAACTTTCTAATTCATTATCCTCTTTTCATTATAGAAAAGAAAAATATCTTTTGCCATCAGTAGTAAAATATGTGTGTGTGTGTGTTTTCCCCCCTTCCTTCCAATTTCTGGTATTATTATTTCTGATATTATAAAACCAGAAATTGGAAGGAAAGGGGGAAAACACACACACGCACACACACACACACACTTTGGCTTTGGAGCCAGAGAGGAATTTGTCACCACTAACTGTGTAAACTTAAGCAAGTTCATTTAACCTCTGAGAATTTCTTTTCCTTATTTCTGAGTTGCGTATAATTCAGAGAGTTGTTAAGTTAAAACTACATGGTACATGTAAAGTCTTTAGCACATATTAAATGCTAAAAAGAAAATGCACAGTAAACAGTGGTTGCTAATGCGGTCATCGTTAGCAATTACTGAGTTTGAGTTCATTAAAAAGCAGAAATGGTTGACTTGATAGAATAAGTGCTATAGTCAAGAATATTAATATCACACATCCAGTTTGGAAAATACTGCTTTGTGTCCAATGAATTTGGTGAAAACAACACAGTTTGAGGTAGTGAGAGAATGGGCTTTATGTACAACAGATGTCCGGGGGAAGCCCAGCCTTCCCACCGACCAGTGGTGTGGTTCCGGGAAGTCCCAAGGCCCCAAGGCCTCCAGGCCCCTTGAGGATGCTGCAGGAGCAGGCTCAGTGACACACGTAACCCATGGTAGTGCCTCTTCTTCTTGCCTCCCCCCAACCACCAATCACCTCTGACCTCTGACTTAGCATGAATTGTAAGGGACGCTCACCCTGACGGGCCCCCCTAAAGGACAAGCCTCTTCCTCCCTGAAGCTTATCAGTGGAGGACTAGATGAGAAAAAGGAATTTAGTCCATCCGGTGAACTGAAAAAAACACACAGATAAATGACAACTCTCAATTTTCTTATTAAAAGCAAAATCTTGTGTTTTGAAGTTTGATGAAATATCCACATGCACCCTTAAAATAACTGTGTTTACCCAAAAGTTTCCAAATCCAAAGAAAACGTGAAGAGCAGTCACCTGAACGCTTTGATTTCTTTATTCCAAAGACTGAACTGATTCTCAACACTTCTGTTTTGAAATGAGCAACTGTAATCCACCTCTAGTGGGCTGGATGAAAGGGGCCAGAAACAGTTCAGTCATCTCCAGAGATTGCCATAATTTAAAAAGACAAAACAAAACAAAGAACTCAAGATGTTCAGCCATGTAGGAAGACATCCTCTTGGTAATAGAATGATCTCTGTATTTTCCATATGACTAATTTATAATTATTATCATGCCAGAGTATTATACTTCATCAGTAATAACAATTATAACAACAATAATAATAATACCAAAAATTGGAAGGAAAGGGGGAAACACACACACACACACACACACACACACACACACACACACACACAGCTGTAAACAGCTTTATTACCTGATTTTTTTGGTTGTCTTCAAAACATTAATGATTTTTTTAGATGTCATGCTTTTCTCTAGAAAATGTTCTTAAGCATTTGGCGTTTGCTAACAAGCGCAGATAATAAAATGAAAGAATAAGCAGCCAATTAATTTAATAGAAAAACTCAGAAATATTAATTCTTAGAAAGTGTTGGGAGTTGCAGAGTATCTCTATGCACTTCTGGCTGACTTACTTTCTTCTAATACAATCATTTCTAGTTGGTTGGAATTACATATGTTAATGTTAAATGGCCCCTCGGCCCGAAGCAGTTGGAAATCTTTGGACCAGACCTGGAGTTCACATTCAGGGAGCATCTCTACCAGAAAACTCTGCCCACCTGGCCCCCTTGTGGCCGCAGGAAGAAGCTTAAGAGAGGGAGGAAATGGAAATGGTGCTGGAAGCAGAAGCCTTATCTTCTTTCCTGCCTATCCTCCCTTCTTTCCCCTACCTTCCCTCCCGCCTGGGAGAGGATGGAGAAAGAGCCAAGGTGGATGGGCCCTAATGCTGGGCCGCCTGGGGCCACCCCTGCGTCCTGACTCCCGTGCAATGGAGCCTGGCCCAGGGGACACACGCAGCCCGGCCATATATCACCACATTTTTGTTGTAGTCCACTTTGGTGGAGACTTCTGCCCTCAACTTTATGCCAGTGTCTCATAAAATTTAACTTAAAACCTAAGAAAATGAAAATCAATCACTAAATGGGAAACCTCACTTGACTAAACTATTCTAGTATATTTCACTTAATGAGCAACATCTTTTCATGAGAAAAACCAGACCATATATTAAAATGACCTTAGAAATTTAAAAAGCATTAAAATATAAGTGCTGAATTGGGGTTTTTTTCTTTTAATTTCCTAATTGGAATCAGTTTTTCACTGGAAAGGGAAGAAAATCATATATATATATATATATTTTAGCATGCAGGATCTCAAAATTTATGAAAACCTTGAAGATCTACCAACAGTCTGGTCTACAACTGAGAAATGAGGAGGAAAGGAGGGCACACTGTCTAGAGTCGTGTCCGGGCCCTCCGACCCCCAGACACAGGCTGGTCACAGCACCTCTCAGAATCTGCATTCCTAAAACTAGAAGAGACGGCTTCTGTGCAAGACAGAGAACAGCGCTCCTGCTTGGGAGTCATCATACTGCTATGGTGGGAAATACCTGCTCTAACACTCACTGTGCAACTCTGGACAAGACCATAACCTCTCTGAGCTGTTACTTCCTCATCTATAAAATGGGGAAAAGAGTCATTACAACATGGTGCTGTAGAAAAGATTAAACGAAATACTGTAATGGGAGACATATGGTACAGATCCTGGCATCCTGCAGAAACTCCATCCGTGGTTATTAATGACCCCTCCCTGAATTAAATAGGCATGGTGAGAGCAGACATCTTTGCCATGTCACACCTCAATCTTAATTATGATGTCCACTGTCAATTTTTCTTTGTTAGCTAGATTTTTGTTTTACAGTAAGGGAGCTGTCACCTCCCTAACTTACAAGATTGTTGTGAGAATCAATGAGAGCACTTTGTAATCTACAGGTTATTGTTCTTTAGTTATCAGCATTCATTAACTCCCAGGAAGCAAAGGAACAAAACAAAGAAGTATAGAACAGTCCACGCAAATACAATTGCCGAAATTATGTATCGCAAAAATACAAGTTGAGAATAGATAGCGATTATTGTTTTTACTAATTAATAAAGTGGACCTATTATTTCCTCCACTGGTGGCTATTGGAAATTGATGATCCATTCAGAGCCAAATACTTTTTTTCATCAAAGAATGTTGTAATTTTTAAAAGCCACTTTCTATCAACCCTCCGCTAAAGAATACAATTTAAGGCCAAGTCAGAGTTAATCATTTTGGGGTATCTGGCATGCCTTTTCTTGATTCGACATTTGATGAGAAGTCAGTGTCTGAGCGGACTCTGCACAGGAAGAAATGGTCACCTAGTCCTGGACCTGATCTTAGCATGAGACATGCTTTCCCTTTTTATCAGTCTCTATCTTAAGGCCATATTTTATCTCAGTAGAGCAACATTCAAACTTGTCTACACACAGGAATTTGGTGTTTTCTACTCTCTCATTGCCTTGGTGAAACTTTACTTTCAAATCTATATATTTTTTTCCCTTCTTACATAGTTGGTAACAAAAAGCTCTTCTTTCCTTAGAAGGAGGAAAATCTCTTTGATGTCCAAATTTTCATTTGTGATTCAGAAACCTCCATGGCCCCAAGAATACTTTTAAATTCAAAGAGAAACTAGTTTGATAGGATTTTGCCTGCTTTTGTGTGTGTGTTGGGGGGAAGGAAGAAACTTTTTTTAATAATGATCAAACACAGATATAAAACACTGTAATTAGCTAATTCAATACCATGCCATCCAAGTGGTGCTCGCTTTGAATTTTCAACCTTCATAAGGCCATATCTTCATGGCTTTATAAAATTACCCATTCTCACTCGAATATGCTGCCTTGATAACTAATTCTGCATGATCAGTGAAACCCGTCGTGTCATTACTGTGGTTATTAACAGGAAAGCATGCTAATTGGCAGCTGCAATCCAGAAATGAGTAGCCTAATGAAAACAGGCACTAAAAGGTAAAAGAGCTACCTTTCTGATGCCGCCAGGACAAAGTCTGAGAAGGCAGTGGAGGGAGGTGACTGGAGCCGCGACATCTCAGCAGCACAGGTGTTTCTGCTGGACCTGCCAAGGGGAACGTGTGCTTCCTGGGAGGGAGTCAGGGCTCAGTCTATGCAAAAGCTCTCCCAGTGCTATAGCGGGGCCCCAAGAGCAAGCACTCCAAGCTGATGACGGGGGCCGGGGCTGGCATTGGCAGGAAGTACACACTGGAGGAAAGCAAGACACTGTGTGTTTCAGGAAGGTCCCTCAGCACCTTGAGTCTGGGGACAGTTGCTATTAACTGTAGGTGGAGAGACTAAGGATTCCCCACACTGGGTACCAAAAGTACCAAGAAAGCAATTCATGCACACTCAGACTTGCACAGGAGGTGGGTGATGACACAGAAGACCAAAAGAGGCTTGGCAGAAATATCCACCAGGCTGAGTTCTCCATGGGGCCAGGACAGTCCTGGAGCCACAGCAGGGACTGGAACTCAAGAGGGATCCATGGTTGATAACAGAAACAGCTAAGCACTTGCGGGCCCAATATTTGTTGAGTGGAATTTATTCTGTTTTCTGAAGTAATAATTAGAAAGCTCCAAACTGCTCCAGGTGTTGACAAAAATAAGCGCTTGGGCCATCTGCCAACTGAGTCAGTCTGTTAACGTTCCCTTCTGAAAAATGTTCAGAAGGGACCTCAGGGCTTCCCTGGTGGCGCAGTGGTTGAGAGTCCGCCTGCCGATGCAGAGGACACGGGTTTGTGCCCCGGTCCGGGAAGATCCCACGTGCCGCGGAGCAGCTGGGCCCGTGAGCCATGGCCACTGAGCCTGCGCGTCCGAAGCCCGTGCTCCACAACGGGAGAGGCCACAACAGTGAGAGGCCCGCGTACCGCAAAAAAAAAAAAAAAGAAGGGACCTCAAATCCTGGCCTCTCTGGATGTTTCGTGGGTTTCGAAGTCATTCCCACTGAAAGCTCCCTTCATGCTCCTGATGGTGGGAGCGCAGGTGTCACCTGGCCCTTACTTTCTCAGCCAAGATTCAGACAGGATTCACGGGAGTTAACCTTTCTCATAAACCCCTCAGGGAAAGGTCCATGGGAGGGTCTAAGCAGTTCCAGGTGGAGACCCCACACTGCAGGGGTCAGGGGGACAGCCCTGAGGAGTTGCCCAGTGCACGGCCTGACAGCCACCACTCCCACTGCACCGTCGCAGATGCTGGAAAGCAGAAGGCTCCTAATTGTAATGTTAGTACAGTTAGGAGGATTCAAGGGAGGTTTCAACGTGGACCCAGTTTGTGCCCATGAATGAATCTAGATCAGCCCAGAAGACAGTGTCACGTGGCTCTAACCGGTTCAAAACCCTTATTGGCCTGGAATCAGCCAAAGGAGGAGACACGCTTAGCAAAATTGAACGGAGCTGGGAGGGAGAGGAAATATATAAGTGGAATAGAACCAAAATCCAAAAATGAATGTCCATATAGACTGTCATGATTGCATACAATGAAGTCTAAAATATGGATGAATACAAAGTTGTTCATGGGAATGTGAAAAACAAGGACACAATCATAGGAAGGGAAATGGGGGAAGGAATGGGGTCTCCAAGGAGGATGCGTGAAAAAGGCTCAAGGGCTTCTGATGTTAGTGAACTGCAAATCTAATCATGCGACTTCCTTCTTACAAGGGCCTCCCTGGCTTCAGCAGAAGGCAGAACGCTCTTCTGAACTCACAGGCCCTCCCAAGGCCATGCTGGCTCCAGTCTCCTGCCTCATCCTAACTCCTCCCTTTGGTCCAGTTACTCCTATCCAGGACCTCTAGCCTTTTGTTCGGCACTCTCCACCCTTCCTCACCTCTGGAGTTTTGTACGTGCTGTTCCCTCCCCAGGAGCACACGCCACACGTCACTTACCACCCCTGCTTCACCCAGTGAGCACCTGCACAGCCTGCAGGTCTCAGCTTGAACATTTATTCCTCAGGGGGTTTTCACGCTCCACGGAACCTCATCTGAGCCCATGCCCCATAATCCCATCAATGCCCAGACCTCTCCTTCCCTAATGCCCATGACCGATTCCTCCACCCACGTGAATCTTCCTCGCCATACTGTGAACTCCATGCAGGCAGGGGGCGTGTTTGTCTTGCTTGTCTCATTATTTCCAGTGCCCAGCACTTCACAGGACTCAGTTTAGAGGGAGTAGAAACTGATGATGTTGTTCAGTGCAATATACCTGGCAAAGAAATCAAGATGGTTTTGGGATACACTAAAAGAGGTATGTGTTCTATGACAAAGGAGGTGATAGAAAGGCCATTTTTGTGCCAGTCAGGTCACACACCAGGGTTCCTGCTGGGTGCTACACCAAGATGATGGTTAAACTGGGGAGCTCAAAACCATGGCCTCCCTAGAACATTAAAGGAACTAAGCACGGTTAGGCTGGAAACAAGGCAGGGAAATTATGGCCAATGGATGCAGATATCTGAAGTGCTTTTACGTGACAGTGCAGGTTGTCTACTCAGCAGAGAGAGGCATGGGTGTGGGATGATACAATAACACCTCCTGAGACTCCCTGTTGCTGAAAGTGTTCAACCTGAGTCTTCCAGACACTTGACAAAGTTCCCAGTGTGGGCTGGTCTATGAGACAGTTTCTCTTTTCCAGTTCGTGGGGTCTATGCATTTCCAAGGTACTCCATTCTGGACCTCAAGATCTAATCAGATGAGAAATCTGGGCCAAATTCCCCCTGCAGTGTTCTCTGAGCTCATGCATCCGGTAGGCAGTGATTGGGGATTTATAATCTAGCAAACTGAAATAGGCACTGGCCACTCAAAACTATCCTCACATTTAGAGGATCCTTTCTTTAAATGGCCCATTTGTATCTGGTTTCTGGGAATTAATATTTGAGGAAGAAAATGATCAACTTGAATCCAAATCTCTGACCAAAAAATGTGTCCCCACTCAACATTTGCAAAGCATGACAATGAGGGAAAGCGTTCTGTCTCTGTTACTTTCTGGCCTATGAAGATTTGGACTCATCCTCCAAATCCCACATGGACCTCCAAACTGAGAGGGCATCCAACTGAGAAGCCTCAAGGCAGAAGCCCAAGAATGCTCTCGTTTCCAAATCACAGGAAATTTCCCTGCAGCTTCCTTCACTTTTGCGCAAAAGATTGGGAGCGCTTGAAATCATATTTTGATTTCAAAGCCATGTTCCCTACCAGAGATCCAGTATTTTCTTCTCCCCAAAATGTCACCGTCCATTTAAACCCTGGAGATTTGCTGGTCGGTTTTCCTATCTGCTTTGTCTTCCAGCCTGCAAGCCAGGCAGCCCTTCCTAAAAGCCTGTACACCTGACCCAGGAGATTTCTTTACTCCCCCCACCCCTCCCTGTAGTGTTAAAAGGCTACACTCTACTCTGAGACCCATCTCTCTCTTTTCCCCTCTTCAAGTACTTTCATCCCCATTTGTAACAGCCGCTAATATGCACTTCTATTCGATTTTCCTCACCCAGCTTGAAATCCTCTCATTCTAATTACCGTTTCAGTTTTCTTATATTTCTCCCTTGAGATGTCTCAATTAGTGTACTTTTTCATACCGCCTGTCACCTCTGAGCCACAAGGTGGGTCTAACTCCAACCAAAACCAGGCAGAAAATAAATGAGGAGCCGTTCTGGACGGCCGGGCCGAAGGTGGGGTTACTTTACAAACTAGTGCACTCTTAATTGATGATAAATGGACAGGAAAGTAGCCTTATTAGTACGGCAGCCCAGATTCGGTTGGCATGTGATGTCCTTTCATTATTCAAAGGTACAGGAGAGGCAGGCCACACTCAGTCCTGGGTGAGGAACTTCCATTCAGAGAAAGACAGAGCATGAGACTAATTAACATAATTCTGGTCAAAGTCGGAAATTAACTCACCTCTTTAAGACCACAGCTCCAAATGCCGTTTGTCTTCTCTGTAATTACACTTGCAGGTAATTATACCTGATTGTAGCACACAGCAAGTTAAATGAAGTGAGGGCTCCCCCACCCCACCCCCATCACATAACTCTTTTCATTCCAGCCCTGTCAAAAGACTAAACAAAAATAAAGGTGCCTGCCTTGGTATATTTCTTCCATTAATGAGTGCATTTTTGTCTTTTTTTTTTTTTTTTTTTGATGTGGACCATTTTTAAAGTCTTTATTGAATTTGTTACAATACTGCTTCTGCTCTATGTTTTGGTTTTTTGGCCTTGAGGCTCATGGGATCTTAGCTCCCTGAACCAGGGGTTGAACCTGCACCCCCTGCATTGGAAGGCGAAGCCTTAACCACTGAACCGCCAGGGAAGTCCCTTGCTTTGTTGTCTTAAGGCTTCTTGAGGAAGCGGCAATTGTGTGGTGTTTATTCCCTCACTCCCCTGGGAGTCCAGAGTCCTTATCTGAACCTTTCAGAATTTAGAAACACACAGAAGGCAAGTTGAACTTGAAAGCATTTTCCATTCACTAATACTAAGGGACAAGGACCAGGAAGTTACCTTCCCTTCTGTCCGTGGCTGTGCAGTAATTAGGTCTTGCTGACATAGCATCTCTAACTGAAACCGGGGTACAACCCCTTCCCATCACCTTAACTCTCTTCTATCACTATTATCTTTCTAAGGATCTCTGAGGGGCCAAAGAAATGAGAATGTGCATACAGACGAGTGGCATTTAGCCCCATTCCAGCTGGCTGTGTGCACACGGCCCTTATATCTAAGAAACTAGTGTGGGGCTCATTAGCCGTGGCGGGGCTCAGCCCTCCGAGAACCGTGGCTGGCAGGGTCCCACTCCCCATATGCCACTAGGCAGAGAGTGAGAGGCCCATTTAGAATTCCACAGCTCCCTAGAGGATGTGGTGGTATCCTCAACTAGTCCCACAAATTAGCCCCTCAAGAATTGAAAGGGTGCAGTTTCCAGTGGTAAATCCTCAGAAGAGTTTAGGAATGGGCAAAGGTGACTTTGGGGGCTCCCACATGTGTCTGTTTCCTGCCTATTTCACCCTCTCTTGCCTTCTCCTTTGTTTCACACTGTCAGGATTTCTTCCTCCGCTTGCTTTCCTCCTGCTCACCCACCCCCAGTCCCACCCAGGTCCTTTTTGGCCTCTTCTATACCTTTGCAGATTCTGCCGATTGACAGTGAAGTTTGGGCTGAAAGATCAACTTGGGCTTGTCTAAATCCCCACTTGCTTTAAATGTTGCCCTGAAGCCACTTGGCAGCCCAGAGGTAGCATTCTTCGTGCCTCTGACTTTCATCTCCCTGAGCTGAGTGATTCCCATGAAGAAATCCAGAATTAAAAAATAAACATCTCTAGTCACACATTTGCTGGATAATTATATGTATGGCCCTCTCACGAAGCAATTTGGCAATATGTATTAAGAGCAATAAAAAATATTGACTGTGAAACTTTCATGAGGAAATAATCTTTAATTCAGAAAAGCGTTCAATACAGTGTAATAGTATTACACAAAAGCCGTGACAAAAAAGAAAATAACCTAAGTGTTCAAAATTGGAATATGTTCACTTAAGAGGCACATTCACTGGATGGATTGTTATGTGACCATTAAAAAAGGATGATTATGGAGATTATGCAAAATCTGAACAATTGGTTGCAATATTAGGTTTCAAAATTCCGAATAAAAATCAGAAAAAAAAAACTGATCATAAAAGTCATACCAAAATACAAATAACAACTGGTTTAAAAGAAGAGGATTTCCCTTTCCTTTATTGTCCAAATTTTCTGCAATGTGTTTAATATTCCTTCTAATGGAAATATATATATATTAATCTGGTATGAAAAAGAAGAAAATCCATTACTCTTGTAAATGTGGCTTGTGCGAGCCTGTCAAATGAATCTAAACTGAGGGGTTGGTTGATGTATCCATCCCTGAACTGGGATTGCTGAGACCTGCCTCCTCTTCCACTGACAAGCTGGGTGATTAGAGGGAATCATTTAACTCTCTGAGCTTCAATTTTGTCATGAAAAGGAACAAACTCTTCTCAAAGGTGGTTGCACCCTCTCTGACTCTCCCTCAACCACCTGGGCTGCCCCTTCCTAATCACCTTCATGGAACTCTTTCCTCTGTCTGCCAGTTAAAAGTTGGGATCCGCCAGGATTCTGTCCTTTGCTTTCTCTCGCTCTTCCCATGTCCAAGGTGTCACCAACCCACCACCTACAACCCATCCACTCTGTCATCTCCTCTGTCACAGGCCTCCAGAGCATCAGACCTGAATTTCCAGAGGCCATCTGGCGATCTGCACCCAGCATCTTCAAAACCAAACTCCTGAACTTTCCCCAGCAAGCCTGTCTCTGACCTCACATTCATTATCTGATGACAGAACCACTACGCACTTTCTCATCCCACTTGGGTAAGCTGGGATTCCACTCGGTCCCAACCTCATCACCTCTGAGACAGCCTGCTGACAGTCACATCATGTCTGCCCCTCATCTATCCAGTCCTCTTCTCAACTGTCTCCAGAGGAAACCTTTCTAAAGTACAAATTGGCCTTGTCGTTCACCACCCAACACCCTTGGGTATTTCCTGATCACATGCAGGGGGAAATCCAAGGTCTAGGACATGAAATCACAAGGCTCTTCCTAGATTCCCAGCCCTCCCACCTCTCACCTCTCAACCCACTAACCTGGATGGTCTCTCACCTCTCTCACCTTGTGTCTCTCATCCAGCTGGTCCTCCTGGTGCCCACCAAAGGCAAGGCAGTCCCGGATATTGGAGATAGTGCTGTAACGGCTTGGCCTCCTAACAAAGCCCAAGTGAGTACCCAGCCACCTCCCCTCCCCAACCCAGTACTCTTTCCCATGAGAAGATACTCTGCCCAGTCTCGCCCCCTAGGAAATACCATTGCAGAGTAGGTCTGTGCCTTCTCAATGACGTCACCTCTCTGTGACCCTGGGAATGCACCATCCCCCAAGGGTGGAATCTTCCCAGTGGTGCCTTAGTCAGAGAGACAGCCTGAGTGTGGTGGGATGCTCAACAGGTCCCATCTTCAGGGTGGAACTTCAGGGAGTCTTCGAGGGGCTGGTCGACACAAGCGTGGGCCCCTCTTCTCCAAAGTGATCAGCGCAGAAAATGGAGAAACAGGAGGACTAGCCCCTTCCCTGTGACCTTTTCTGTACCCCAGGTACCTTTGCAATGAAGATGGGGCTTTACTACCTAAAATGCTTGGGCCAGTGCCTGGGGCAGGAGAAGGGGAGAATCTAGTCCTAGAATTCTCAGGTCACATAACTGGTCATTTTGCCACTTGGGTCTTGAATGCAATTCCATCCCCCTTCTAATGCCCATGTCTCTCTTCCTCATGACCCTGTTCTAGTTTTTGTAGCACTCCACTAGGAATGGCTCTGATAAAAACTTACTTACTTGTCTGTTATTCACCCCTATTCAGTGCCTAGTAGGGGCTCAAATATCTGTCTGTGAACAAATATTCACTGTCTCCTGAAAACAGGCCACTCTCTGGTCACAAGCCTTCACCCCTATTGCTTCTTCTGTCTGATGTGCCCTTATTACCCACTAAAGAAAGTTCTACTCATCCTGGAGCAAACCCAGATCAACCCCTATTCCTCAGGGAGGCTTTCCCTGTGCTTATTCCCCAAACGGGATTCCCACTATCCCCCCTGCAATCTCCTGTCACCTACAAAGTGATACCCCACGTCTCAACCCGGGCCACAATGGTGGCACTTCAAACAGGGTATCATAACTCTTTACTTTACGTCTCACCTTAAGTAGACTATGAACCTTGCCGGGCCAGTGTGTCTTATTAGGATGTCCCCAGGACCTGGGGCACATCAGCCACAAAGCAGGTGCTCACTAAATGGGGGTTGAAGGGGTTAACAGCTGACTCAGTTGGGGTGGCCACCTCCCCCTGAGTGCAGGGTGCTGGGAACACTATCACTTTCCAGCTAACACAACAGAATAACAGGGAAGCGGTTGCCATTTGAGGTCCTGCTAAGCAACAATCACTGCTTTAAAAATATCAGTCCCTAGAAGAGTCCACCATGGCCACCCTGCTATCTACAGCATCTACACAGGGCCAATCTTTCCTTGGTAGGTGATGCCAAGGAAAACTTCAGCCTCAGCATGGTCAAATTCTCAGATTCCAGATTAATGAGGTCTTACAATGCACAAGGTTAATCACCTCCCTCCTGAAGATATTCTGTTTCATCTAACACATGCTTTCTTAGGAAGTGATCAAGGTCCCACCTCCTGTAGGACACAGTGTGGCTCGTGGAAATGGTGTGGGCTCTGAAACAAGACAGATTTGTGTTCAGATGTGCTACCTGTATGAGTTTGGGCAAGTTACCTAACCTCTCTGAGCCTGAGTATGTCATCTGTAAAATGGGGATAATACCCACTTCAAAGGTTCATTGTGAAGACTGAACATGGCATGCACTAATCTATGAGGAGTCTAACACAGAGCAGGTCCATGGGTGATCAATACAAGTCAGTTCTCACCATTTTCCTCGCTGTGCTAAATCTTTATTTTTTTCCTTCCAGAAAAGAGAAAGCCTAGAGCAGGGTTTCCTAACTCCAGCACTATTGGCATTTGGGGCCTGATCATTCTTTGTTGGGTGGGGGAGAGGGAGCCTGTCCTGTGCATTATAGGGCATTTAGCAGACTCACTGGCCTCAGTAGTGCTCCTCTCCCCAGCTATGACAACCAAAAAATGCCTCCAGACTTTGCCAAATACCCTTTAGGGGGAAAATTTCCCCCAGCTGAGAACCACTGGTCTAGGGTTCCCTAACTCAAATGTCACCTAGAAAGAAAAGTTCCTTGATTTTCCTTTAAGACCTGTTCTGAAGGGTGCTGAAGGCACATGTGATGGAGTCCCCTCCTGTCAAACTTCAGGACAAGAAAGGATGCATTCTTGATGTCACTGCAGTAGGATACCACTGCTGTCAACAGCAACATCATTTGCTATGGACTGAATTGTGTCCCCTCAAAATTCATATTTAAAACTCTAGCCCCCAGCGTGATTATATTTTGAGATAGAGCCTTTAGGAGATAATTAAGGTTAAATGAGGTCACAAGGGTGGGACCCTGATCTGACAGGGTTAGTGTCTTTCTAAGAGACAGCAAAGAGCTTGTTCTATTTCCATGCACACACCGAGATTAGGCCATTTGAGGACATGGTGAGAAGGTGGCTGTCTGCAAACCAAAAAGAGAGCTTTCACCAGAAACCACATTGGCCAGCACCTGATCTTGGATTTCTCAGTCTCCAGACTCTAAGAAGATAAATATCTGTTGGTTAAGCCATACCACATATGGTATCATGTTAGAGCAGCTCAGGCAGACTCAGACATCATCCTTTCAAACTGAAGATCGAATCACTCCATCCCATGTGTGCACCCCCAGAGACGGCTATATTTTGGTCTTACCCACAGGTTACTCCTACTCATAGTAACTAAGATAGTTACTAGAGACAAGAGGGTCCATCAGAGAAAGAAAAAGTCTGCATTGTCCCTGCACCCACCCTGCAACATGTTGGTGGTACCAAGCTGTCAAAATTATCTTAGGGAAAAAAAACTAAAAAGCACACCAGAGTACATGGGTGCCAGTCCATCCTGGTTTATTCAATATAAAGAATATCATAACCATAGCTATACTGTTTTTTAAAAAAAAAAAAAAAAAGTGGAATTAACAGTTGGCCTGCTTTTGATTGGTGGGATTATAGTTGAATTTTACAAATTCATTATATCTTCATTGTTTAAAATGTCTACAAGGAGCATTATTTCTTATAATTAAAAAGTTTCATAAACTTTCTTAAAAGCAGGACGGGGTGGGGGTTTCTACCATGTCTGGTTTGATACTGATTTATAACCAGAGATTCTCATCGATGGAGGAGGTTGCCACAGGAAGGAGGTGATTTACAACAGAGCTTTGTAATGTTTAAACATACAACATAGAAATGGAATTTTTAAAGCTTGAATTATTGGGTCCAACCCAGTGGGGCCATTCGAGCCAGTAGTGGGAAAACAGAGGGCACTTCTTAAAGTCTTTTGATCTGAAAGATTCCAGTGTCTCCTTTTGAAACTATTGCAATGACAACTTAAAATGTAAACCTTTCTTAATTTGCAAATTATTGACCCCAGAGCACCTCGGGGTTGCAGGGCAGTGTCACAGACAGCCCCCAGTGCAGGCTCGAGGCTGGGCTAGCAACCCCAGAGGGGTTCAATCCCACACATATCCCGCTTCACTCCAGGAACAGGACAAGCGTAGGGCCTCACCAACCCAGCTCCAAGCTGAGAGCCAGTATGCTTTTTTTTCAGGAAACAGTGTCGCTCCATACATACAGTAGCCATTGGACTCAGAACAGCTTCAGTTTCTGTCCTTCTTTTCAACTGCAGATAACATTCTACTTCACAGTGCAGACTAAAGGATAAAAATGCACCCTCTGAAGTACAGAAGGCGGAGGACGGAGGGGAGCACCGTCTTTGACTTGTAACTTCTGCCAGTTTTTCTGTGCCTGGCCAAGGCGCTGTGCCTGTGGCCTGGGGCTGTAGGGCTCCTGATATCAGGCCTTTGGTGGTGACCCCAGGGCCAGGGTCCCCATGGTGGGCTGGGGCATCCAGGCTGACTGTCTTTAGGTGTATACTCCCCTCCCCCCACATGCAGTTCCAAGAACAGCTTCTGGGTTTACAGGCCACATGTGGGCAGACCCTGACCCCACCTCCTTCACCTGCTAGCGTCTGAGAACCCCACTGCGGAAGCAGCTTCTCCTCTCCACCCGAGTGGGGCCCTTGGGGACATCAGAACCCAGAGGCTCTGTGCTCTGTTCTCTGATTCCTGTGCAGCATCCCAGCTTCTAGTCTGCACGGGACTGTTAAGAACATAATTATTTTAAGAATAATTATGCACTTCACAGGAAAATATCAGTACAAATTATGTCAAGCTTTGCGAATGTTGCTGGCATGAGAGAGAAAAAAATCAATTTTTTTTATTACTGTTTCCCATTTACCTCCTCATTTTCTCTTTTTCAGTAATTGGCCAAAAAGAAACTAAAATGAGCCCACTTTTTAAAGTTCTTCAGCTGTGATGTAAATTTCTTGCCAACCATTGCTCTTTGTCTCCCCCTGACTGGACCCTAATTATTCCTTTAGCTTGTTCTATAATAATACAGCTCTGTTGACAACTCTCTAATATTTTTGGCTTTGTGCTTTTTTTTTTTTTCAAAAAGCATCCTCCCCAGAAGATTTCTTGCAATCACTCTGAATCTGGTAGAGGTAATTTCTCTTAAGATCAACTGTCCCTTCCTCTCACACCCAGAGCATTTTGCCCCTAGAGCCACCGTCCAGTTCTGTGTGGCATATGAGTCATTTCCAAGGGTGTCTTTCCACTAAACCAGGATATCCTTGAGGGAGAAGCTTTGCGGATTCTCCATGCCAAAAACAAGTTCTGATGAACAGAAAGGGCTCAAAAGTAGCCAAATGAACAAATGCTCAAAAGAGAGAGCCTTTGGATTTCCTTATTTGAAATTGACAATGTAGTGGATGCTATTTTGCTACAAACAGCAACGACAACAAAAGTCACGTTTTTAATTAGAAGAAGCAAGGTGAGATTATTGCCACCAGATGGAAAAGGCTAAAGTGCTACCAGAGGAAATGACTCTAAACACTCATCTCAGCCTGGTAGTTGCTGCAACCACAGGGCTCCCTCCTCTCCACAAGGACATTGGATCCATTGCCTGAACTCGGAGGTTTGACCAGGAGCTCCAGTCCCAGCTCTCTGGGCAGCTCGGGTTGGGGTCACACTGACTCCGTAGGAGTCCAGGCAAGTGCTAAGCCCCAAGCTTAATCCCAACCATAATCACTGAAGTTCATTCCTAAAAGCCACAGAGTGGAAGTGAAAAGAATAGAGGCTTGGGGATTCAGCAGATACAGGTTCAAATCCCAAGTCTACCACTTACAGAAGTGGGCCC
The DNA here is from genome assembly GCF_003676395.1 of Aethalodelphis obliquidens. NCBI lineage: Eukaryota > Metazoa > Chordata > Mammalia > Artiodactyla > Delphinidae > Aethalodelphis > Aethalodelphis obliquidens. Next base: position 10,172,179 of record NW_020837993.1, read on the forward strand.
TCTTCTCCATGCCCCAGCTTCCTCATCTATAAAATAGGATAACAATGCAGGATCCAACTTTCAAGAGGTTTCCAAAGGTTGGATAGACCATCACACTTGTCTGACATAAGTGTCTATTTCCATCCCATGAGAAGGCATCTGGGGTGAGGCTTGAAGGCTGAGTTATGAGGACATCAGGTAAACCAGAGAGAGAGGGTGCTTGACATGGCCCTTTCTGCCCCAGAGCATTTAGATCTGCACCAGTGCTGAGATGTAGGTGAGGACAGGGGCGCTGCCTCTGAGTAACTGGCCACAAGAGGATGTGCAGTGAGCACGTGGTCAGTAACTGACCCTCCTCCTGTTCACAGTTCAGAGGGCAAGACAGACAAGCGAGGGGGGATATAACACAGCACAGCACGGTGAGGGGTCCAAGAACAGTCCATCACAGTGTCTGGTGGCCTTCGTTAAATCCACAGTGTCATTTTCCAACCTGTCAAATGCATTCTTGTCATACAGCTGAGGGTAGAGCTGCAATCACAGCCACAAACTTGAAACTGGTCCATTCATTTCATCATCATCGTGGTCAAAATGAATCACTAAACCTAATCTACATAAACATCGAGATCATTAAAACTGCCCATATTTTTTTGCCCAATAATTTTTCTTGTAGAATTCACCTAGAGGAAATAAAGTGTTCACTCAGAGATGTGTGTATAAAACTGGGTTTCTTCTCATCATGATTTATAAAATGAACCAACACTTGGAAAGAGCATATAAATGCCTGAAGTTAAGAGACTGATTTTTAAAATATTCCTGTACACCTCCATAGGAAGGAATACTATATAGTCATCAAAAACTTACTTATAATAACAATACGTAAAGTTATATGACAAAGCACACTGCAACCCAGCACATAGGATATGGTCCTGAATTTGTAAATATGTATTATGTTTATATTCACTTTCAGAGGAAGAAAACCACATATTGTCTGTAGTCTCCCACAGAGATACTAGAGCTGCGTGGCTAAAAATGCAGGTTCCCAAGCCAGATATCCAGGGTTGAATCCTGACTCCATCACTTCTTAGTGGGAGACCCTGGAGAAGTTGTTTAACTTCAGTGTCTCGGTTTCCCCGTATTAAGAAAGTGGTTGCTAGTTGTTTCTACTTCATGGAGGGTTAGATTAATGTGCTAATAGAGCAATGGTCCTAGACAAAGCACGGCACCTACAGGCACTTGTACATGTTATCTATTGTTATAAATTATTATTCATGGTGAGATTACTGGTCATTTCAAGTCTCTACTCTCGTATATATTTTCTGCATGAAACTGTATGACAATCATGGAAACGAAGGAACTTTTTAATCCATTTCAGTCAATAAGATGAATTCAATGAAGAGATTAGTGAGAACTACTTTGCAGTAATTGACACAACAACTGCTATTTCTAGGGCTAAATCAAATAAAATAAAGTCAACTTTTGATTCTACGCAAGGCACGTTCATTTATCTGCGGCTAATCTTGCTTTCCTGTTTTTACTGGCCTCATTAAACAATGGATAGAACATCATATGTTTCAGCTCTATCTAGCGTCTATTTACTTTCTCTCCCACAGCCAACAGCTCAGCAAGAGCCTTGCAAACCATTTCTCTTAATGATCTTTCCAGTTGGGGAAGGTGTGAATCAATGAAACAGGGAACTCGGAGGCAAGGCCAGCGGCTCTAACTCAGAGAAGGGTCGCTGTGGCATCAGTTCATAGGGTTAGGACAGAAGGCTGAGTGTGGCACTTTGTAGGCACCTGTCAGAGCCATCCTGGTCACGCCCACCTGGCCACACACAGCAGTGACTGGAGGTAAAGGGTTTTTAACTTCGTGCTGTATGGAGATAAAGATGGAGAGGAAATGATTGACCCCACAATCAGTGATGAAGCTCCACGCTATTTACAACACATGAATTTTTATAAAGCGTGTGTTAAAATGAGCAATTTCTACTGAGTTTCTGATATCAGTGCTCCAGCCTTCTCTATTAAGTACACAGATCCCCTGCTCCTGGAGCAGACCTAGAAGGGGGCTGTTGCTTCTCATTTCAGAGCCCACATTACCGGATTTTCCATCTTTGTATCATCCACAATTAAGGTTCCCTGCAAAAAGAGTTTGCCTGGAGATTTACTTCCCTCCCTCCTCTCCGTCCACCTCTTCCTGATGGAAGAGGCCAGCCCTGCATCTTGGCCCCCATTGCTGTTCTGTGTGCTGTGGAGATAAGGGAGGCTGTTCAAGACTGAGTATCAGACACACCACACTCTCCTTGAAGTCAGTATACACCTCCCCCTGGCTGCAGCAGCCTCGCTGGATTAACTACCCTCCCCCACAGTGCTGGGCTGAGCATCTCCTCTTGACAAGCAATAGGGACAAGGGCTCTGGAGACAGATAAAACTCACTGGAGATTTGATTCTTATGTTTGGTAATTGGTCCTTCACACTAAACTAGTTGTTTGAACAAGGGACAATTATTCAATCCCAGTTTTCTCAACTGAAATGGTAATAAGGACACCAGCGTCTCTGATACTGCTTGAAATAACACGAGTCAAAGCTCAGTGCCTGGCTCGTGGTAGATACTCCAGAGAAATATGGTTTTCTTCCTGGCTCTCTCCTAGTCAGCTTCTCACCATAATGTTCCACTTGAAAGTGTATTTGTTAAGAAATATTTGCCTACAAGTAACAGGTAACCTACTAGTGCTTTAAACAAATAGAGGCTTTCTTTTCCCCCATAATAACAAATCTAAAGGCAAGTCACTTCTGGGGTTGACTTGTTTAATCCATGGTCTCTCCTTTTCTCTTAGACTTACCCTCAAGGTTTCAAGATAGCTACATGAGTTCCAGGCATCACATCTACATTCAAGGCAAGAAGAAAGGGAAGCAGTGGTAGTCTTCCACATCTCTTTTAAGAGGAAAAAAAAGCCTTTCCCAGAAACACCCAACAGTGGACTCGTCCTTACATTATGTTGACTAGCTCTGTGTCACATGGCCACCCACTGCATTTATTTTGTTTCCTTAGTTTCTGTACTAGGAGGGGTCAAGGCAGGGAGTGGCTGTCAGGCTAGGCAACCTGCAGGGTCTTCCCAAAGGATTAGACATTTTCAGATTAGAATTACCCAGGTAAACGTTAAGTAAAGTAAAAATAAACACACAAATAATAAACATGTCAAAGCCGAAGTATATGGTTTACCACCTACCAAGTGGGGCTCTGTCCTTCCTTGTTCTCAGCTCAGGAAGTTCTCCAGCCAGGATGCGTTTTATAATCACCCGTGGAACTTGTAAAACTCACTCACGTCTGGGTCTCCTCTCAGACCAACAAACCCTGCGGGCATGGCGCCCAGGGATTGTGACTCAGCGTGAAAGCTCAGGACCATAGGTTAGGAGCCCACAGAGAGTGTGTAGGTGAACCACCAGAGGGCGCAAGAGATAACTCAGCCCTGAGGAATCCTCTGTCAAGGAGACTGCAGAGCAGGGATTCAGGTCCCTTGCGGCTTCCCATTTCCCTAGGGACAGTATCAAAGACACAAAAGGCATTCTAACCTACATAAATTCACCCATCTTCCAGAACCCCTCACTAAGTCTTACTGAAGACTTACTGAAGACTGGCCTGCGTTGTTATTTTGTACTTTTGGTCATTTGGTAAACTAAACCCAGAAAGGCTCAGAAGCCTACCCCACATGAGCTGGAGCATCAAGCAAGGGCTCCAGTTAGCAGACATCCTCTCTTTGATGCCTCCCCTCCATCCCACAGAGAGCAGCCTGTCCCCTAGGTGCACCCAGCCGTGCCTGCTGTTCCTGGCTGCGTCCATCAGCTGCAGATTCAGCAGGGCAATGGGTGGCTTCCCTACACAAACCACCTTCATCTCCATCATCCCCACCTCCCTCAGAGGCAGCTAGTTTGCTAATGCTGCCTGGAAGCTCACCTCCCAGTTTCTAGGTGTAGTTTTCTCGAACAGAGAGAAACGGGTGGTAAGAAGCCTTGCTCAGCACACAGCACTGTTTCTGATACGCAGGAAGCTCCCAACACTTACGGTTTCTGTGAAGCTGCAAAGCCAGCATGAGAAGACCTAATTACCACGTGAATGAGTCAAAAAACAGATGCGAGGTTTACAGAAATATCTGCGAGTACTTAGTAAATGGCCACAATTAATAGAGATATTGCAAAGACACACTGGAAACAAAGGCTGGCTCAAGGCACCGTCGCAACCTGAAATGTGCTGTCAACAGAGGCGCACTCTCAGCCCCCACCCCCACCCCCAGTTCTGTTAAGTGAAAGAACTGGAAAATCGTCTGCAGGCGGCCATGTAATAGTCTGGTCCATGTGAACTGCAATTACCAACAACAAGCGCCACCCACAGACTCTGCAGGAACATGTTCATGGTTAATCGATTCGATTGATCATTGTTTATTAAGTAAAAACCTGCTTCCTAAACTGTTCCTCCCTGAATGGTGTTTTTACAGGCTGCTAGAAAACAGGAGACTAATTAGAGCTTTTAATTTAAATCCAAGCAGAGGGATGCAAGAATGTACAATAGTAAAAGCTTTAGGAGGGGGGCATGGAGATGAGCACCACCCCCCAGCTCTCCAGAGTAGCAAGGCTAAAGCTGACACGCTTCCATAAAGATCTCCCAAAGCTTCCTTTCATTCTTCAGATCAAGAAGCCACTGTGACCAGGTCAGATGAGGACATCAAGAAGGCAGCCCACTGGTAATATAGATTATAGGAATGTTTGAGTTGCACCAGCGCTGTGAAATGGATCGGCTCCATTCAGCACCTTGCTAATCAAGATAGGAAATCAATGGTTGGCAGATGGGTAGGTGCCGAGATAAGTGCCTATAGAGTACTTTTGTTATCTCTTTACAGAGAGTAATGATCTCAGCCTCCTTGAGCTCTAAATCTAAGCAAAATATACACACAAGTCCAATCCAGGCTTGGATGTGACACAGAGAGGTCAGGGCGATTATGTGACTGTGGCGCAGTCCATAGTCTGGCTTGCCCATGGTGAAGGTCTTTCTAACTTGGAAGTGCATGTCCTGTGCATTACCTGCCTCTCCTGCGAAGTCCTCACCTACAACTCACAAAGCTACCACAGAGTGACAAGCTTCCGCTGTTCCCATTTTTTCTCATGAAGTTTGGTATTGAGGTCTTCGATGCCTGCCCAGCTTGGAAACCCCACCCTCCCTGAATGAGGATACTGCAAAGTCCCTCATATGTCCCATCCATCACAGATAGAACACTGATGAATAAGAGGCATTAATAAAAGGAAGCACAAATTTTTGCCTGCAACTGTACATGAAATTTCTGCAAGGACAAATACCCAAAACCTCAAGAATCCAAACCAGAAGCAATGTTAGTTACTCTGAAAAGGCTCAAACCAAAGGAAATTGAAATTTTCTAGTGATGCTGACGTAAGTATTTTAATTTCCAATTGATAAGCCGTTTTGAGGTTCAGATTCCCAACTTCAACCGCCTCAGATGCAAATAACACTATTCCTTATTTGAGATACTAGTAGTAGTGTACTAGTAGCTAGTCCAAAAACAGGAATGAGAAACTCTGAAATTTCTAGACCATTGTTTCCACACAGTTTGGTCCTCCTGGGGTCTTTGCCAGCCCATATCTAGAGTTGTATTAAATCCATCTCTACTTCAGTTTCATAAAGAAATATAAACCAAATTATCACCATTTGATATCAAAGTGACAGGTACTTTTCTCCAGCTGGAAGAATGAACATCAAAAAATCTGGAGGGTAAGGAGAGGAGCATCCTCAGTTAAACTGCCTGAAATGTGACATTTTCGCTAGGAAATTGTAGGGCTGGGGTTGAAGTATACACGTCACACTAACGACAGTTCTGCCGGAAAGAGGGATACTTTCAATAGGAGAGAAGCTGCATCAAAGCAACTCATAATTAGGTACAAATTTGGCTCATGGTTCAGCAATTTATACAGATTAGTTGTGCTGACCTTCCCGGCCCCAGGGTGCTTACTTCACATCTGCGGTGGCACAGTGACCTCTAGTGTTAAAAGGGAAGGAATTTATTTTTAAAATAACATCCAAATTCACCATCTCTTACAAGCTTACTGTGCCTAGGAAATCTTCATAATGTACTAAGATAGAGATGTGATCTTTTCGTTCAGTGTTGAAATCATCTTTAGTTAGAGAATGTTCTAAACCTTCTGTCATGGAAATTTCCAAAGGGTTTGTATAGTTCTTAGAAGAACTATATAATTTTTTCTCTTCATGATGTGTTGAGGTTATGTGAAATTTTATGCTTATAAATACACATGCCTAGAGTACTGTGGCCTCCAGACAATTAGAGGCCTTATTATTCCTTCTTAAGGAGAATTGACACAGCTCTCACCCCAAACTAAATATGATGTTAAGGGAGTGTTTTGAAAATTCTCCTAACCCATTGAAAATAAGCGTGGAGTCGGGGTAATCACAGGGGAAGCTCTCCAGGACAAGGGAGACTCCTCTATTGTCCTGACCAGGCCTTTACTGGAAATCCCGCATGAAACAAACACTACTGTTTTCATTTCACTCCCTGATATGTGTACATTCCACCCAGGCTCTCTGTCTTTGATGAGTAAGGCAGGCTTGGAAGAAAAATCTGGTTTCCCTTCATGCCATAACTTCTCAGCACAAATGATTGGCTAACACAGCCAAGCAACAGGGGTTAGAAAGTGTATGATGGGTTCCTTGGCAGTTGGTGGAGAACATTCACCTCCTTTCTGTGTTCAAAGCAAGTTCTGGTTCAAACAGAAAGTGTGGCCTCTTGGAGCTGTCAGTGCCCCATGCACTAGGTCACACGTAGCAGGCGAGGGAAACCATTCCTTCCTTTAGCAACCTTGTCTGATAGCAAACGGTGAGAGTGGTCCCAATCCCCGCATCCCACCTGCACCTTGGTCCACCTGTTACTAAGCCAAAGAGAGAAGGCTGGCATTAGGTTCACCGGATAGACTAAATGACATTGCAGTGGATTCTAAATGAAGGGAAGGGGCAAAAAAAGCATAAAAATACTGAATGCCTCTGGGAACACCAAGTGCCTCTTGGGAGAAAGAGACAGAGAAAGAAAAATCAAGAGTGCTGGGGGCAGAGAAATGACCAACTTCACCTGGGTCAAGTCCCTTTCACTTTCTGTTTTAGAATATACTTGGGATTTGTTTTAATCAGGTATGGTAAGACATTCAGACAAAGAAATGTTTGTCATGAAGAAGTTGTTACTCACGATTTCCTAGAAGGAGTGCTAGGTTTACTCACAACACACGGGGTCACAAGGGGAAGCACCAGGGTTGGTCAGGAGGCAGAAGGAACAAAAGGAAAACATGGGCGAGAGTCTTTACTGTGGTTTCTGCTGGGAGGAATGGGCGAGGTGGGGTAAGCAGTCTTAGGACTGGCTTGTTAAAATAATTTCAGGACTCTGGGTGTAGGCCTGTCCCTAGCTGTCTGGCACTTGGCCCTGGGATGTTAGGAAACGTGGATAATGGCCCAGAGTATAAGAGCCTAATTGTTTGCGGGGCCGGGTGGGGGGTGTTCTGAATTGGTTGGTTTGCACATGAAAGATGCACTCACAGGTGACTCCTCCACTATCTCTAGAAATTACCTAGTCTTGGGAGAGTCAGGCTCCTCAGGGTCAAAAAGTCCCCAGATGTCAAAACATCAGAATAAAAAGACATGCTTGATATACATTCAGGGTGCCCAGGCATTCCCCCTCACCTGGCTCCCACTAACAGGCCATCGGGTTCTTAGCTCTGCCGGGGGTGAGTCCCTTTCTCTGGATCCCACTCCACCCTCTCTTTCCAGGTCCATGCAGTCCCTGGGCCCTGCAGACCCTCCTCTCCAGGACCCCCACTCTCTTACTGGACCCCACTGAGCTCTCCTTCAGCTCTTTAAACCCCTTCAAAATATCTCCAAAGCCACATTTCTTCCCACTCCCAACCAAGTACCCCCAATGCTACCAATAAGAATAAGGAAAGTGGGCTTCCCTGGTGGTGCAGTGGTTGAGAGGATGCAGGGGACACGGATTCGTGCCCGGGTCCGGGAAGATCCCACATGCCTCAGAGCGGCTGGGCCCGTGAGCCATGGCCGCTGAGCCTGCGCGTCCGGAGCCTGTGCTCCGCAACGGGAGAGGCCACGACAGTGAGAGGCCCGCATAAAGCAAAAAAAAAAAAAAAAAAAAAAAAACCAATAAGGAAGGTGCCGTTTTATCTAAATATCTGTTCAGGAAAATGTCCTTCTTCTCCTCAGGCTTCCATTATCTGTTTTACAGGTTCATGCTCTTCCCTTCTTCTGGGGTGGGGGATAAAGTTGGGGGGCTGGAGGAAGTAGAGAGGTGGACCTTCCATCGAGGCTGCCCCCATCCCACTGCATCCCATCCAAACTCACTCCCCACATACACACAGCTTGCTCTGTGTCAGCGTGTGCTGCGTGTGTATGTGTATGCATGTGTGTTACAGGAAGAATTCAGAAACAAAATTCTGTTCAAACAGTTTTGTCCAGCTGTCTCCACCACTGGCACCTTTTCTTATTTTAAGCAGTTCTACTATAAGGAAGAGATTCTTCAGCCATACTTTCCATGAAGGCAGCAGAAGACAGGGCAGGGCCTGGTTTTTAGAGTCGTCTTCCTTGGGTGTCCGGAGGGAAATGCAGGTTCATAGATGAATGGTGACTATACTGCTTTTTCTAGACAAGCCCTAATTTCAGATACACTGACCTATATTCTACATAGGTGCTCTGAGACCCCAAAGACCATATGCCCAACCTATGGACTCAGGAAATACCATCACTTTAGACCTGAGTGGGTCATTAATCTCTGTTTCTCACTGGAAGAGAAAGAACAAAGTGAATTAAGATCTGTGCACTATGAAAAAGTAAAGAATGCTACAAAGCTATGAGATCTCAACCAGCTTTCTGCTTCTGTTAGAAAAACATGGGAAGTAACTCTTCTCTATCCTGTAAGTTTAAAATGCTGGCTACAACACCACCAGGATTCTAATCATAGATTTGCACAGGCATTCTTTATGGGGCATTGCTAATCACAGTAACTGAAAACCTATCCCCAAAATAAGAATAGAATGTCACCAAAAAGAGGAAAAAAATGCCTCCAGCCATTTCCAACTAATGCAAACACACTGGTGTGTGTCCATCGATTGCATATATATAACAGAATTGTATCAAATTGTACTTGTTGTCCTGTCTTCTGTTTTTTCCCCTCAGCATTAGATTCTGAACATTTCCCCAGGTACATTCGTGATTATTCATGGTTATCCTGACTTACCATGATTTTCTTGATCCCCTTTAGTTGTACATCTTAGTTGTTTCCTTTTATTTTTTTCTCTTCCTCTCCATAACAGTATTACAGTACTACAACGAACATCCTTGAAAATGCTTATTTGGCAATCTCTAATTAATTCCTTAATAATAGATTCCTGAAGTGCTGGAACAAAGGGTATCAGAAATTTTGAAATGCCTTCTTTTTTATTGTTAATGAGGCCATCTTGGTAACACACACCTGACCTTCAAATATGGGTGATAAATACAAAACACATCTGGACTCTGACAAGTGGACCCAATAACCATGTGGTCCCTCCTTCTGACCCCAAAGTGCCCAGCCAAGTCCCCCTTGTCATTGGAGAGCGTGGCTCCAAACCATCACTCTTCCTTGCTCGGATTTGCACCACTGACTTGGAAACTTTAAAACCCAAACTGCAGGGCAAGTGCCCCCAGTGCCCTGCAAGGAGCCCCTACTAGGTCCGATGGACTCTGAGATTGTCTCCCTGTGCCAGGGTGTGTGTGGTCAACTGGATTTGGTTTTGGAAAGGGGTAGAAGCATTTATAATTATATGTATATGTATAACTGATTCACTTTGTTATAAAGCAGAAGCTAACACACCATTGTAAGGCAATTATACTTCAATAAAGATGTTAAAAAAAAAGAAGAAGAAGAAAAAGACAGGTACACATATATAGGGAAGTCCCCATCTCCTGAAGAGATGGTCTACCTTTCACCTAGGAAACCCAAAAGAGAACACCCATCACCCACAATGGCGGTCACTCGGCTTCTCCTTGGGTTATCAACGCCTGTAGTGCTGAGAGGCCAAGGTCACAGAGCAAAGAAAGAACAATGGATACTAGCAAATGATTCCCTCCCTTAACACTCTAAGAGAAGGGATGGCAATGAGAACGCAGAGTATCCTCAGCCTTGAACTTAGGTCACAGGTTAGAAAGGGGATTCAGTTAGAGCAAGCAAAAGACAAATCACAAGCCAAGTGCCACCCATGCGTGGATGGAGAACCTTGGCTGGTGTGGATCTGCCCCCTGTTTCCGGAAACAAATTTGATGCTCCTCCCACCTCCCCATTCCTGTGCGAGGAGGCATCACTGAGAAGGGAAAGTGCAGCCCTTAAAGGGGAGCTGGAAAGGGAGAAGCAGGACACCTCTGAGCTGCGGCAGCAGTGAGGAAGATGCTTCCTGGTACCAGGGAACAGCAGGACATCATCACTTCTGCCTCATGGGAAATCTGTCTTCAGCTCAGACTTAATCTCACCAAAAAGACATTAGATACAGCCTTTCCATAATCAAGGATGGTGCGAACAGGTAGCGCAGGGTGTTCACCCCAATATTGTTGGATATATCAAAAGTTTGGGGCCAACCTATATTGTCCAACAGAAGTCAGCTATGTACAAACCTTCCATACAATGACGTACTAAAAAATACAAGAGAGAAAAAAGATATCGCTACTTAAATAATAACTCCCCAAAATACAATGGCTTAAATTTTAAATAAACAAATTTTTTAAGTAGAGAATGACCTTAAAATAGGCTCAAGATGCCACTTAAGTGGAGAGAGCAGATTACCAGATGGCAGAATCAGCACGTGATGGAGACCAAAATGTTGATGTTTCTGTTTCTGGGATGAGACTACAGAAGATACCCCTCTCCTGTCAGCTCATCTGTATTTTCTAACTTGTATAGTGCTTGTATTTATTACATGTATGCTAGTGTATTTTTTAGAACTGTGTAATTGTATTATCCTTTCAGTGAGTGAAGGAAGTGGCTGGTTCTGTGTGTTTGCTTTGCCGTCATCCTCCCTTCACCCCCGTGCCACAGAGAATTCCACGGGCCACAACGCTGACCCGGCAGACGGCCCGGGTCAGAGCACAGAACTGAAGTGTCAGGCAGGTTATTAATAAGCAATCAGTGACTGGTACTTCTCAGGGCACTTTGGAAGAAAGTAATGCCTCCTTGTAAGCCTCACACAAAAGACAGCAGACTTGGAACTTGGAGTAAGTTTGAGCACAGACATCCACAGGGAAGCATCCAGCCTGAGAGAATTTGCTTCAATCCAGAACAGCATGAAACCCGGGAAAAGAACCCAGGTAAGGGCAAACAGAGGGACCAGGGCAAGCCCTGCTCCTCTGAGAATACTTCAGCCGTGTCTTAGAGGGAGCCGGATGCTTCCATCAGGACCTGACTGCATGGCATATATGGTCTGTGGCATGGGCACCAAATGGATCAACAGACCTGCCTGATTTGGGCAGTCATGGCTTTGGAACCCAGAATAAGTAAAGTAGGTCCTTACAGTCTGTTGCTTCAGCAAGAATTATTTCTCTCTGGATATACTATGCTTTACAAAAACAGTTTGTTAAAGTGTGGATTCTACGTAAGTACAGTTCTCATTCTACCTTTATTTTCTATTTCTGGAAAAGTATATATTTCGCCATTGATTCTGTGTTCATTTGAATAGCAGTGTAGGAAGAGAGGGGTCCCCAAGCACCAGTCCAGCTTGGTGGGGGGTGGTCCCCAGGGACTTGGACCCTAAACTGCAGGGGGCCACAGGGCCACTGTGACATTGCAGCAGCTCCTTGCTGCTTCAGAAGGTATCAAAGCCTCAACTCAGAATGCAGCCCACCCCAGAGAGATGATCAGCCCTGCAAAGTGATTGCAGTAAAATAAATAAAGTAAAATAAAAGAAATGCAAAAGGAAAGTGTGGGGCAAGGAAGTGGGGGCATCATTACAATGAAAGTAGTCTTCCTGATTAGGTTATTCAAAACAAAATGGAAAAAGATTTCTTTAGCTATGCTTAAACCTCCCCAGAATTCCCCAAACCTCAGGGGAAAACTCATGTCCATGAATCCTCCACTCAACGATGCTATGATGGTCTGACTCTTCCCAGGATGGGAGGGACATAATTATCGTGGCTTTACAAATGGGAACTGGAACTCCCAGTTCCTTAACTGGAGGGGTTAAGGAACCCTCCCTGAGCCAAGGGCTGGGCTGGGACCCAGGTCTCCCAGACCCTAATGCATGGATGCCCAGGAGCTCAGAAACTAAGTTTCCAGAAAGAGCACCAGGGCTTCTCTGGTGGCGCAGTGGTTAAGAATCCGCCTGCCAATGCAGGGGACACGGGTTTGAGCCCTGGTCCGGGAAGATCGCACATGCCGCGGAGCAACTAAGCCTGTGCACCACAACTACTGAGCCTGTACTCTAGAACCCGCAAGCCACAACTACTGAGCCCACGTGCCACAACTACTGAAGCCTGCGCCCCTAGAGCCTGTGCTGTGCAACTAGCCCCCACTTGCCGCAACTAGAGAAAGCCCACGCGCAGCAGTGAAGACCCAACGTGGCCAAAAATAAATAAATAAATTTATTTTTTTTAAAAAAAAAAAAGAGCACCAGGTTTTCCACCCCATTCAAAAAACTTCTGAGTGAGAACAGTATCACATTTTATTAAGTGATTTTTTTTTAATGAGTTGCAAATAGTAGGCACTTGACCTGAAGCCGCAGAGAGACTCAGATTCAAATCGCTTTATCATTCAACTCCTTGGGGTTTGTATGTTACAACTACCTGTTAACAGATTCTGTGACCTTCCGCAGACCACTTAACCTACTTTGTGGAGTTTCTTCGTATATAACAAAATCCCTGTCCATCCAATAATGCAGAAGCCTTGTGACCTAGACTCTTAGTGCTCCGGGACGTTGGTGTTTCAAAGCTCCTCTGAGATTCCTGCCAAAAATGCAGACTCCACCTCCCAGAATTTCTGATTCTGTAGGTCTAGGTAAGGCCTGGAGAGCTGCATTTTTAGAATAAGTGTCTCTGAAAGTATGGATGCATGTGGTCAGAGAACTTCGCATGAAAAAACAATTCATGCCTTTTTCTCATCCAACATTCTGCGGATCAACAAATTTGTAAACTATGGAGAAGAGAAAGTAACACAAGCGGTAATAACAAATCAACACTGTCTGCATAACTCTTTCATAGGAATGGTGAAAATGTATTTTGATAGTAAGTCATGAGCCTGGCAAACAATAGGAGTTCGATAACTGCTGAATAGACGAGTCTTCCTTTTTTAGTGCTTTTTTTAAAATTTCCACAATCCCCTCCTCTAAAAATACTAAATTATTTATCACCAGCAAAAGCAAGTTGAAGAAAGATTATGCTGGTCCAAGAAAAACAGACTGGATTTCACACACAAAAGCTCTCAAAGAGAATTTTGACCCAACACCAATGACCTAATCCCAAGCTGCAATCTTCCAGCTCACAGGTGACAAAACTGAATGACAATGTACATTTCATACACTGCCAGCAGTGAGACCCAGGCTGAAGTGACATGTATTTTATATCTCATGAAAACAGTCTTTTATTTTGTTATTATCAATTACATTGGGGTCAGCCACAGGGGAAATGCCACAAAACAGGATTTGAAAGGATAGGAATGGGAAGGGCCAGGATGAGGGTCCTTTGCTCTCCCAGACATCCCTGGCTTCTGACTTTTTTGCTAGAACCCTCAGTGGCTTGAGGAAGGCAGGGGAAGGTGGGGCCCAGCGTTCTAGTTCTCTTCCTGGTATGACAGCTGTGTGGAAATAAAGGAAGACCAACCAAAGGAGAAGAGGCAAAGGCATTTCAGAGCTTGCTGTAGACAGTGAATCAGCAACTGTCACTTGCATTTTGGCAGAGGAGTGGGGAAGCTTTATGGTGGATAAAGGGAAGCTTTCAGGTGTGCCCCGACTAGAGGCTGTTGACGGGGAAGCTGGAGGCAGCTAACTAGAAGGGGGGCGTCCTACGTGATAGGTTATGGGGACATATCTGCCTTTCCCTGCTAAGTCCTAAATTGGAAGCATCAATAAAATTAAGGGAAGCTGTAAGTTATTAATCATCTCCAGGCTATTTGGGGCCAGTTGTTCTGGATTGTCACTAGACATCGTTGTATGGCTTCCTGCAAATCTGACTTGTAGCAGGCTGGCTTCCTGGGCTGGTTACTATAGATGATAGGGTGGTCTCCTGGGCAGATTGCTACAGGTGGTGGGTCAGAGTTTTATATTTATAGATGGTCTGGCCATTGTCTATTTGTATTTTAAGTGGCTCAGCTATACCAAACATCCTATCTGTAGCAAAGGCCCCTGGATAAAGTCCCAGCAGAGGGGACAGCCATCCCTAGACTCTACTCTGCAAACTACACCTGTCACTCAGGCAGAGAGTGAGACGTGGGGGAGCGTTAAAGCTGGGAGGAGACAGGGGTCAGCTTGCCATAGCCTCGTGTCATAGATGAAGTTCCTGGTCACCAGCTGGGGATGGCCATGCAGGACTAGAACTCCAGCCTCCTGACTCCCAGCTCAGTGCTCCCCAGATCATGAAGTGAAGTACGTGATTCTAACGAGAGAGGCCACTATTTATTCTGAGTATGTGTGTGTTATCTTTGAGTTCAGAAAGGTCCTTCTAGTGTTCCAGAACTCCAAATAAGCCACGCTCTGGAGAGCAAGCTAGGGAGTATTATGTTACAAACATTCAACCACTCCAACCCCCCATTTCCTTCTCTGGAAAGCTACATGGCTGAAAGAATATATTTCTAGGGAGCTTCCCAGGCTAACCTGCCTATTCTGTGATCTAAATGTGTCTACTGTGAGTGTTTCAAAGGAGATTCCTTCTGTCAGGAGCAACTAAAGGAGTTGCCAGTAGGACTAAAACATTCTACTCACCTATTGCCTCAACTCATCTGAGTAGCTGCCCACTTCAAAATGAGGCCATAAAAATACAATTCCCATTTGCCTTCCACTACTGAAGCAACTTCCAAAAACAGAGCAATTTAATATTCCATCCTAACAAGCCGCACCTGTGGTCATGCAAAGACGAAGTCTTTCCCAAAAGAGCAAACAACAGACAACATAAGAAAAAAAAGTAAAATAAAATAATAAAGGGCATCGCTAAATATCACATAAAACTTTGACTCTGTCTCTTCATCTGCTAGCTTATCAAAACGAGTAAATTTGACCTAGTATCCTGTTCCAACAGATCAGATAGTCAAGGAGAGAGAAGGTAGGTATAGTTCAAGTTTAAGAGATTATCTCTGTATTTCATCCAATTGTTTTCCAATTCCAGGACCGTGGATTTTACTAACAGATGTTCACTGCGTATGAACTGAGAGCAGCTCAGGGTTACATGATCATACAGTCAGAGCAAGTTTTTATATCTTTTTCACATGTTTATATCTTGGAGTTCATGAATGTTCCTTTCATAGTTGAGATGGCAACAGGGAATAAACCCACTTATTGCTTTAGGCAAATGCTCTGCTGGTCTTGGACCTTTACATCTTCTTATTCTTTAGGTTCTTGTTTCCTTCTCCCTTTCAGTTTTTACCACATCCGCATTTACATCCTGTTGTTACCCTTTCATTTTTTTCATTTTTTATCCTTTCCAAAAAAAGAATATCCTCCCCCCAAAATTGCTACAGTACAGAACACAAGCATTAAAATTTAAAATAAGTCACACATAAAAAATATTTAACAAGTGGCCATGTGGATAAATCTAAGTAAGTGTAGATTGATTGACAATGATGGTGACAATGATGATGGTGATTCAGCTAATGTGGGAGATCTAAAATAAGGAGTTAAATCCTAGAAAGTGTAACATGGAAGATGAAGAAATGTGAAAGGAATTTAAAACATTCCAAGGTCTCTGTAGTCTTCAGGAGAAGGCAAGCTATGACTATTACCTTTAGACTTGTTAAGTCAAATAGGCACGGTACAAAATTAAAGGTAGAAAAAAAGAAAATATATAACTTCAAGACAGGTAGATGAGGAAAAAGAATTTTTAAAAATACTCAGCCTTTGGGCTTCCCTGGTGGCGCAGTGGTTGAGAGTGCACCTGACCTGCTGATGCAGGGGACACAGGTTCGTGCCCCGGTCTGGGAGGATCCCACATGCCGCGGAGCGGCTGGGCCCGTGAGCCATGGCCTCTGAGCCTGTGCGTCCGGAGCCTGTGCTCCACAACGGGAGAGGCCACAACGGTGAGAGGCCTTCATACAAAAAAAAAAAAAAAAAAAAAAAAAAAAAAAATACTCAGCCTCTAATAGAAAATAAAAAGCTGTTCAAAACAAAGCATGAGAGACTGAGGGAAGGCGGAAGATGGCGGAAGAGTAAGACGCGGAGATCACCTTCCTCCCCACAGATACACCAGAAATACATCTACACGTGGAACAACTCCTACAGAACACCTACTGAAGGCTGGCAGAAGACCTCAGACCTCCCAAAAGGCAAGAAACTCCCCATGTACCTGGGTAGGGCAAAAGAAAAAACAGAGACAAAAGAATAGGGACGGCACCTGCACCAGTGGGAGGGAGCTGTGAAGGAGGAAAAGTTTCCACACTCTAGGAAGCCCCTTCGCGGGCGGAGACTGCGGGAGGCGGAGGGGGGAGCTTCGAAGCTGCGGAGGAGTGCACAGCAACGGGTGCGGAGGGCAAAGCGGGGAGATTCCCGCACAGAGGATCGGTGCCGACCGGCACTCACCAGCTCGAGAGGCTTGTCTGCTCACCCGCCGGGGCGGGCGGGGCTGCGAGCTGAGGCCGGAGCGCAGGGAGAGGACTGGGGTTGGCGGCTTGAACACAGCCTGAAGGGGTTAGTGCACCACAGCTAGCCGGGAGGGATTCCGGGGAAAACCCTGCACCTGCAGAAGAGGCAGGAGACTTTTCCTTCACTCTTTGTTTCCTGGGGCGTGAGGAGAGGGGTTTAAGAACGCTGCTTAAAGGAACTCCAGAGACGGGCACGAGCCGCGGCTAAAAGCGCGAACCCCAGAGACGGGCGCGAGCCGCGGCTGAAAGCGCGGAATCCAGAGACGGGCGTGAGCCGCGGCTGAAAGCGCGGAATCCAGAGACGGGCGCGAGCCGCGGCTGAAAGCGCGGAATCCAGAGGCGGGCGCAAGCCGCGGCTGAAAGCGCGGACCCCAGAGGCGGGCGGGAGAAGTTAGGGCTGCTGCTGCCGCCACCGAGGGGCCTGTGTGCGAGCACGGGTCACTCTCCACACCCCTCTTCCGCGGAGCCTGTGCAGCCCGCCACTGCCGGGTTCCCGGGATCCAGGGACAACTTCCCCGGGAGAGCGCACAGCGCGCCTCAGGCTGGTGCAAAGTCACGCCGGCCTTTGCCACCGCAGGCCCGCCCCGCACTCTGTGCCCCTCCGTCCCCGCCGGCCTGAGTGCGCCAGAGCCCCCAATCAGCGGCTCTTTTAACCCCATCCTGTCTGAGCAAAAGACAGACGCCCTCCAGCGATCTACACGCAGAGGCAGGGCCAAATCCAAAGCTTAGCCCTGGGAGCTGTGAGAACAAAGAAGAGAAAGGGAAATCTCTCCCAGCAGCCTCAGAAGCAGCGGATTAAAGCTCCACAATCAACTTGATGTACCCTGCATCTGTGGAATACCTGAATAGACAACCAATCATCCCAAATTAAGGAAGTGGACTTTAGGAGCAAGATCTATGATTTTTTCCCCTTTCCTCTTTTTGTGAATGTGTATGTGTATGCTTCTGTGTGAGATCTTGTCTGTATAGTCTTGCTTCCACCATTTGTCCTAGGGTTCTATCCGTCCATGTTTTTTTTTTTTTAATTTTTTTTTCTTAATAATTAATTTTAAAAACCTTATTATACTTTACCTTCGTTCTTTCTTTCTTTCTTTCTGTCCTTCCTTCCCTCCTTTAGACAACGAATCATCCCAAATTGAGGAGGTGGTCTCTGACAGCAAGATTTAGGATTTTTCCCCATTTACCTCTTTTAGTGAGGGTGTATGTGTATGCTTCTGTGTAAGATTTTGTCGGTATAGCTTTGCTTCCAACATTTGTCCTAAGATTCTTTCCGTCCCTTTTTTTTTTCTTTTTTTCTTCTAAATAAGAATTTTTTAATTCAATAACTTTATTATACTTTATTTTATTTTTACTGTATCTTCTTTCTTTCTGTCTTTTTTCCTTCTTTCCCTCCTTCCTTCCTTCCTCCCTCCCTCCCTCCTTTCTTTCCTTCTTGCCTTCTTTCCTTCTTTGCTTCTTTCTTTCTTTCTTCCTTCCTTCCGACCCTCCTTTCCTTCTTTCTTTCCTCATACTTCTACTAATTCCCTCTACTTTTTTTCCCTTTTATCCTGAGCCTGTGGATGAAAAGCTTTTGGTGCTCCAGCCAGGAGGCAGGGCTCTGCCTCTGAGGTAGGACAGCCAACTTCAGGACACTGATCAACAAGAGACCTCCCAGCTCCACATAATATCAAACGGCGAAAATCTCCCAGAGACCTCCATCTTAACACCAGCACCCAGCTTCACTCAACGACCAGCAAGCCACAGTGCTGGAAAACCTATGCCAAACAACTAGCAAAACAGGAACACAACCCCACCCATTAGCAGAGAGGCTGCCTGAAATCATAATAAGGCCACAGACACCCCCAAACACACCACCAGACGTGAACCTGCCCACTAGAGAGACAAGATCCAGCCTCATCCACCACAACACAGGCACTAGCCCCCTCCACCAGGAAGCCTACACAACCCACTGAACCAACCTTAGCCACTGGAGACAGACATCAAAAACAGGAGGAACTACAAACCTGCAGCCTGCAAAAGGAGACCCCAAACACAGTAAGATAAGCAAAATGAGAAGACAGAAAAACACACAGCAGATAAAGGAGCAAGATAAAAATGCACCAGACCTAACAAATGAAGAGGAAATAGGCAGTCTACCTGAAAGAGAATTCAGAATAATGATAGTAAGGTTGATCCGAAATCTTGGAGATAGAATGGACAATAGATTGGACAAAATGCAAGAATCAGTTAACAAGGACCTAGAAGAACTAAAGATGAAACAAGCAACGATGAACAACACAATAAATGAAATTAAAAGTACTCTAGATGGGATCAATAGCAGAATAACTGAGGCAGAAGAACGGATAAGTGACCTGGAAGATAAAATAGTGGAAATAACTACTGCAGAGCAGAATAAAGAAAAAAGAATGAAAAGAACTGAGGACAGTCTCAGAGACCTCTGGGACAACATTAAACGCACCAACATTCGAATTATAGGGGTTCCAGAAGAAGAAGAGAAAAAGAAAGGGACTGAGAAAATATTTGAAGAGATTATAGTTGAAAACTTCCCTAATATGGGAAAGGAAATAGTTAATCAAGTCCAGGAAGCACAGAGAGTCCCATACAAGATAAATACAAGGAGAAATACGCCAAGACACATATTAATCAAACTGTCAAAAATTAAATACAAAGAAAGCATATTAAAAGCAGCAAGGGAAAAACAACAAATAACACATAAGGGAATCCCCATAAGGTTAACAGCTGATCTCTCAGCAGAAACCCTACAAGCCAGAAGGGAGTGGCAGGACATACTGAAAGTGATGAAGGAGAAAAACATGCAGCCAAGACTACTCTACCCAGCAAGGATCTCATTCAGATTTGATGGAGAAATTAAAACCTTTACAGACAAGCAAAAGCTGAGAGAGTTCAGCACCACCAAACCAGCTTTACAACAAATGCTAAAGGATCTTCTCTAGGCAAGAAACACAAGAGAAGGAAAAGACCTATAATAACGAACCCAAAACAATTTAGAAAATGGGAATAGGAACATACATATCTATAATTACCTTAAATGTAAATGGACTAAATGCTCCCACCAAAAGACACAGATTAGCTGAATGGATACAAAAACAAGACCCTTATATATGCTGTCTACAAGAGACCCACTTCAGACCTAGAGACACATACAGACTGAAAGTAAGGGGATGGAAAAAGATATTCCATGCAAACGGAAGCCAAAAGAAAGCTGGAGTAGCAATTCTCATATCAGACAAAATAGACTTTAAAATAAGGACTATTAAAAGAGACAAAGAAGGACACTACATAATGATCAAGGGATCGATCCAAGAAGAAGATATAACAATTGTAAATATTTATGCACCCAACATAGGAGCACCTCAATACATAAGGCAAATACTAACAGCCATAAAAGGGGAAATCGACAGTAACACATTCATAGTAGGGGACCTAAACACCCCACTTTCACCAATGGACAGATCATCCAAAATGAAAATAAATAAGGAAACACAAGCTTTAAATGATACATTAAACAAGATGGACTTAATTGATATTTATAGGACACTCCATCCAAAAACAACAGAATACACATTTTTCTCAAGTGCTCATGGAACATTCTCCAGGATAGATCATATCTTAGGTCACAAATCAAGCCTTGGTAAATTTAAGAAAATTGAAATTGTATCAAGTATCTTTTCTGACCACAACGCCATGAGACTAGATATCAATTACAGGAAAAGATCTGTAAAAAATACAAACACATGGAGGCTAAACAATACACTACTTAATAATGAAGAGATCACTGAAGAAATCAAAGAGGAAATCAAAAAATACCTAGAAACAAATGACAATGGAGACACAACGACCCAAAACCTATGGGATGCAGCAAAAGCAGTTCTAAGGGGGAAGTTTATAGCAATACAAGCCCACCTTAAGAAGCAGGAAACATCTCGAATAAACAACCTAACCTTGCACCTCAAGCAATTAGAGAAAGAAGAACAAAAAAACCCCAAAGCTAGCAGAAGGAAAGAAATCATAAAAATCAGATCAGAAATAAATGAAAAAGAAATGAAGGAAACAATAGCAAAGATCAATAAAACTAAAAGCTGGTTCTTTGAGAAGATAAACAAAATAGATAAACCACTAGCCAGACTCATCAAGAAAAAAAGGGAGAAGACTCAAATCAATAGAATTAGAAATGAAAAAGGAGAGGTAACAACTGACACTGCAGAGATAAAAGAGATCATGAGAGATTACTACAAGCACCTCTATGCCAATAAAATGGACAATCTGGAAGAAATGGACAAATTCTTAGAAATGCACAACCTGCCAAGACTGAATCAGGAAGAGATAGAAAATATGAACAGACCAATCACAAGCACTGAAATTGAAACTGTGATTAAAAATCTTCCAACAAAGAAAAGCCCAGGACCAGATGGCTTCACAGGCGAATTCTATCAAACATTTAGAGAAGAGCTAACACCTATCCTTCTCAAACTCTTCCAAAATATAGCAGAGGGAGGACCACTCCCTAACTCCTTCTACGAGGCCACCATCACCTTGATACCAAAACCAGACAAGGATGTCACAAAGAAAGAAAACTACAGGCCAATATCACTGATGAACATAGATGCAAAAATCCTCAACAAAATACTAGCAAACAGAATCCAACAGCACATTAAAAGGATCATACACCATGATCAAGTGGGGTTTATTCCAGGAATGCAAGGATTCTTCAATATACGCAAATCTATCAATGTGATAAACCATATTAACAAATTGAAGGAGAAAAACCATATGATCATCTCAATAGATGCAGAGAAAGCTTTTGACAAAATTCAACACCCATTTATGATAAAAACCCTGCAGAAAGTAGGCATAGAGGGAACTTTCCTCAACATAATAAAGGCCATATATGACAAGCCCACAGCAAACATCATCCTCAATGGTGAAAAACTGAAAGCATTTCCACTAAGATCAGGAACAAGACAAGGTTGCCCACTCTCACCACTATTATTCAACATTGTTTTGGAAGTTTTAGCCACAGCAATCAGAGAAGAAAAGGAAATAAAAGGAATCCAAATTGGAAAAGAAGAAGTAAAGCTGTCACTGTTTGCAGATGACATGATCCTATACATAGAGAACCCTAAAGGTGCTACCAGAAAACTACTAGAGCTAATCAATGAATTTGGTAAAGTGGCAGGATACAAAATTAATGCACAGAAATCTCTGGCATTCCTATATACTAATGATGAAAAATCTGAAAGTGAAATCAAGAAAACACTCCCATTTACCATTGCAACAAAAAGAATAAAATATCTAGGAATAAACCTACCTAAGGAGACAAAAGACCTGTATGCAGAAAATTATAAGACACTGATGAAAGAAATTAAAGATGATATAAATAGATGGAGAGATATACCATGTTCTTGGATTGGAAGAATCAACATTGTGAAAATGACTCTACTACCCAAAGCGATCTATAGATTCAATGCAATCCCTATCAAACTACCACTGGCATTTTTCACAGAACTAGAACAAAAAATTTCACAATTTGTATGGAAACACAAAAGACCCCGAATAGCCAAAGCAATCTTGAGAACGAAAGAAGGAACTGGAGGAATCAGGCTCCCTGACTTCAGACTATACTACAAAGCTACAGTCATCAAGACGGTATGGTACTGGCACAAAAACAGAAAGATAGATCAATGGAACAGGATAGAAAGCCCAGAGATAAACCCATGCACATATGGACACCTTATCTTTGATAAAGGTGGCAGTAATGTACAATGGAGAAAGGACAGCCTCTTCAATAAGTGGTGCTGGGAAAACTGGACAGGTACATGTAAAAGTATGAGATTAGATCACTCCCTAACACCATACACAAAAATAAGCTCAAAATGGATTAAAGACCTAAATGTAAGGCCAGAAACTATCAAACTCTTAGAGGAAAACATAGGCAGAACACTCTATGACATAAATCAAAGCAAGATCCTTTCTGACCCACCTCCTAGAGTAATGGAAATAAAAACAAAAATAAACAAATGGGACCTAATGAAACTTCAAAGCTTTTGCACAGCAAAGGAAACCATAAACAAGACCAAAAGACAACCCTCAGAATGGGAGAAAATATTTGCAAATGAAGCAACCGACAAAGGATTAATCTCCAAAATTTACAAGCAGCTCATGCAGCTCAATAACAAGAAAACAAACAACCCAATCCAAAAATGGGCAGAAGACCTAAATAGACATTTCTCCAAAGAAGATATACAGACTGCCAACAAACACATGAAAGAATGCTCAACATCATTAATCATTAGAGAAATGCAAATCAAAACTACAATGAGATATCATCTCACACCAGTCAGAATGGCCATCATCAAAAAATCTAGAAACAATAAATGCTGGAGAGGGTGTGGAGAAAAGGGAACCCTCTTGCACTGCTGGTGGGAATGTGAATTGGTTCAGCCACTATGGAGAACAGTATGGAGGTTCCTTAAAAAACTACAAATAGAACTACCATATGACCCAGCAATCCCACTACTGGGCATATACCCTGAGGAAACCAAAATTCAAAAAGAGTCATGTACCAAAATGTTCATTGCAGCTTTATTTACAATAGCCCGGAGATGGAAACAACCTAAGTGCCCGTCATCGGATGAATGGATAAAGAAGATGTGGCACATATATACAACGGAATATTACTCAGCCATAAAAAGAAACGAAATTGAGCTATTTGTAATGAGGTGGATAGACCTAGAGTCTGTCATACAGAGTGAAGTAAGTCAGAAAGAAAAAGACAAATACCGTATGCTAACACATATATATGGAATTTAAGAAAAAAATGTCATGAAGAACCTAGGGGTAAAGCAGGAATAAAGACGCAGACCTCTTAGAGAATGGACTTGAGGTTATGGGGAGGGGGAAGGGTGAGCTGTGACAGGGCGAGAGAGAGTCATGGGCATATACACACTAACAAACGCAGTAAGGTAGATAGCTAGTGGGAAGCAGCCGCATGGCACAGGGATATTGGCTCGGTGCTTTGTGACAGCCTGGAGGGGTGGGATGGGGAGGTTGGGAGGGAGGGAGACGCAACAGGGAAGACATATGGGAACATATGTTTATGTATGACTGATTCACTTTGTTATAAAGCAGAAACTAACACACCATTGTAAAGCAATTATACCCCAATAAAGATGTTAAAAAAAAAAAAAAAAAAAAAACAAAGCATGATAAATAGATAACCCAAAAAATGTGGTAGAAATACATCTAAAAATATTCACACTAAATGTAAATGGGTTAAACTCTTCAGTTAAAGATCAATTTTTCCAGATTGGATATTTTAATTCACCTACATGTAAAAATGAATCTACTAGATTTACTTATAAAAACATTAATAAGTATCATAAATGCAATGTTCAGTGAAAACAGCAAGTTGAAAAAAGAATAGAGACCAATTGTGTGCAATTTTAAATGTATTAAACAATACTAATATGTTGTTTATAGATACATGGAGAGGAATTTGATGGTGAGGGTAGGGACAGATGTGAATTTTATCTGTACCTGTAAAGTTGTACTTTTTTTAATTCTAGAACAAACATGCAGCAAAATGTTAAAGTGGATTATATCTGGATGATGGGTTCATGGGTAGCTGTTATATTCTATATTGGGGGGTATGTTTAAAATATTTCTTGATTAAAAAAAGAAACTTTTTCAATAACTGAATAAAACAAAGATATATATATGTATATGTATATGTGTGTGTGTGTGTGTATATATATATATATATATATACACATCACAATCCCAATTTGAGGTTTTATTTTCAAAGTGTTTTCTTGTTAAGAAAATATGAGAACATGGATGTTAGCTGAACCTATTGTGGTAATCATTTCACAATATATGTAATTCAAACCATCATGCTGTACGTCTTAAACGTATACAGTGATGTGTGTCAATTATTTCTCAGTAAAGCTGGAAAGAAAGAAAGTATATGACATGATCCTTATACTTTTCTGTATTTTCTCAATTTTCCACAATGACAATGTTTTTTGTACATTTTAAACATATCAGTTTTAAAATATAAAACATCTTCTAGGCAGATAAAAGTTTTAACATATTTTTCAAACGTTTTCACATTTTATGTATA
Organism: Aethalodelphis obliquidens; assembly: GCF_003676395.1. Lineage (NCBI taxonomy): Eukaryota > Metazoa > Chordata > Mammalia > Artiodactyla > Delphinidae > Aethalodelphis > Aethalodelphis obliquidens. Next base: position 10,197,171 of record NW_020837993.1, read on the forward strand.
AAGACCGTTTATACTTAAAAATAACCATGGGAAGCAATTCATTCACTTTACCTCATCAAGACCAGTCCCTTTACTGATGGTGCCTTGACCTAATACCTTTACTGGCCAGAAGGTGGCGGCGGCGCAATGGTCATTTTAAACCAAGAATTTAATATCCAGACCTCATTCTTAATGTGAAATAGTCTTTAGATCACACCCGATTTTTGTACCAAAGTTCTATGTGGCTTATATGTGCTCTCCCCCACATTCATTTGTTTCTCTATATTCTCTAAGAATGAGTGTTCCAAAGCTATGACTCTTGCCACTCCATTTGCAGAAAAATCTCCTGGAGAATAAAGTTTAAAAAAGCCACAGGTAATGCATCATAGAGCTCCGCCCACCTGGTTCCTTTAGTCCGGTGAAATGTTTCATCATTATTCTACATAAACCTGACCCAAAATAGTGTTGTCATTTTCAATTCAACACTTACCAGCTCACTGAAAAAATATATGAAACCAAATTCAAAAATTGGTCCTATCCTTCCAGCGTTCTATGAAAAAAATAACTCTTTTCACCGTCTAAACATCACCTCTGTACAGCATGAAGTGCCCAGATGAAGAATTTTATGGACCATTAAGTTGTTTAGTGTGTGTTTGACGTGGGAACCTCTCGGTCTACACTTGTCTTGTGAATATTGCTAGCTCAGATCCCACATTAGCAGAGCTAACATGCAGAAATGCAGTGTTTATGTCAACCCAGAAACCGGCAGCAGAAGATGATGGTTCCAGCTCTGCTCTCCCTGATGGGCTTCCTGACTGTGCGAGCAAGGTGCTTCCCCGTAAATTCTCTGTCCGCCCTCCTAGGGTCCTCCCGGAGACCCCTTCCACCTCCTGTCTCCCTAGCTCTTAAAGACACAGAGAATTTTAGGCTCTGTCCCGGCCTCTTTGCACACTAACAGACCTAGAGGCCCAAGGCAGCATCCAACCAGCTTCCTCAAAAGAAGGGATTTTATGTTTGTTCTTATCATTCTCTCTCTACCTCTTTTCTTTTATCTCCCATTAGCCATGTCCAAGCTCCCTTGGGTCCTCTCTTTCTAACAACCTTCCCTGAGCTTCCTCCGATGGTAGTTTCCCATCAATAGAATGAGGATAACAGAAGTGAACCTTGTTTGCAACCACTGAAGCCGTTTTGAGCACGGTTGTGTGTAGGAGAAGCAGGTTATAGAAGCAGTTCACAACTGACGACCCACATGACTGGGCGACTGGGCTCCAGGACTCAGAGACCCGATGCAATGTCAGTGCAGCCCACGGATATGCCCCCCCATACAACCTCTTGCCCTTGGGTTCCGTATTCATCCTCCTAGCTGCTCTATGAGGCGGGTACTACAAGTATAGCCTACCTGAATCTCACTAGTAGAATATGTGTTAGAAAGCTTTGCAGAAAGGTTTACCCAAAAGTCACTGTTTGATGCTCCTGCATCTAATAAGAGGATGTATGAAGCTGCTTGCAGTCATAGGACCGAGTCATGGTCACTCACTGATTTAATTTAAACATTGTTTAAATACGATGTGCCTTATTGCTATCTATCATCTTCCTTACATTACGGAGCAAAAATGCCTGCTAAGAAAGTAAACAATTCTGTGAGACTAAGAGGTCTAGAAAAGCACATACATTGGACAAAAAACGTGGAAGTGCAAGAAATGGACACATAAAGATATAACTCTGATCACATGCAAGCCCACAATGGCTTTATTTTTCTATGCACAGAAAAATAAAGAAAACTATAAAAGTGTGGTTGGTTGTGGAGAGCTTCACTATGCTACTCAGGAAATCATGATATTTTTGAGAAACTGGAAAAAAACAGGTGAGGGGCTTGCTGGCCACCATGGGATGGCAGAACATTCTGTGGGAACAACAGAAGAGGCTAAGCATCTTCAAAGGTCAGAAGAAGGAGAAAGAGCATTCTGTGAAGAAGCTGAGTTCCAAACCAAGGCCTGGATAGTTGGAAAGATTAAAGAAAGTATGAAATGTGAAAGAAAGGATATTTTTGAGAGCACAGGTGGCAGCAGCTGCTGTGATGGTGAGGCTGCAGACACCCTCCCCTGAGAACGGCAGACAACCCTGAAGAAAGGTAGTTTACTGCAAAACAAAATTTTTATGTGGATGAAACTAGGTATTTTTTTAAATGGTTGACATTTCATATGTGCATTTCAGAAGACAAGAAAATGTGCCAGTTCATAAGGCCTCTAAAGAGAGGCTAACACTAATTTTTGGAGGAAAATGTAAGGCTTAAGCTCTGATTGGTGTATTCTTCCAACAACTCCAGTGCCCTTTAGAGCCATGTTGAAGAGAATGAATGTGTTGTCTGCCGTGAGGCATCTGAATCCTAAGGCCTTTAGCGGTAATGATGTTAGGAGCTTTCTGTCACCATCCACTAAAGACTGTTCGAAGAATGAATTTCTGCAATCGGCACTCTTTTATTGAAGGAGGTCACTCCTAATGCTGCTTATTATGAAGATAATGTCCAAGTCACTTTCCAGCCTATGGACCAAAAAGAGTCATTATATCTTCCAGACATTTCACACCCAAAAGAGACCACAACCTCTATCTCCCTCCTCTCACCTTCAAACCTTGCTCACCTTCAATCTGTATGACTTCAATCTGTAAGGAATCATTTTTTTATTTGCCTCATTGTTTTTTTCACTATGTGTTTTTCGTATTTTTATGTGTTTTTACCATATTATTTCATTATTCATTTATATCAGCATAAACGTATGATGAAGTAATAGAGAGGAAATAATTCCTATAGCTGCAACATGTTTGGACAACAAACATACCCACCAATGAGTTAAGTGATTAAAAAGTGAGATAAATTTTTAAATACTTTTGTGTTGTGCAAAAATCATTAGTGCATTGTTATAAGGTGTTTGATTTTAGTGATTTGAGGGAGTCAGCTGGGATCCTCGGATAAGCTCGAAATGTACTCATTATTTTTCCTATTTTAAATAATGTGGTATAGGTTTCTGCTCTATGAATATTCACTGTCATATGATTTCAGGAACAAATTTGTTTTAGATAATAAGGCATGCTTGCACTATTGTCCTCTTTATGCAGTCAGTGCTCTACCCTGAGCTATACCCCCTCTGATCTTATCCTGTTTTTTATAATAGAAGAAATTAAAGCACAGAGCATTTTGTAACTTGTCTCAGATCACCCAGAGCAAGTGGTAAAGCCAGGATTTGAGCCGCACTCAACTGCTTCTACGGCCCAGGCTATTACCACTACACAATACTCGCTCCTGGGTAACAGGGAAACATTTGCCAGGGCAAGAAAAAAAATCAGAGTGATGGCCCAATCCCTCAGGACTCACCAGGTTAAGGATAGGGTCCATCTAGTTTAAAAGTTTTCAGTAGTTGAAAAACCAAAGTGACAAGCTCCTTTGCAGTGGGCAGAAGGGATTTTTTTAAATCATTGTTTGTCCAAAGGATTTATTTTAAAGTGCCTTGCCCAAGCATTCCTGGTTTGTTTAAACAGTAAATTGGTTATTAAATAGCACTATAATTTACCACAATCTAACTACACAGAACTTTTAAATTTAAAATTTAGGTGAAAGTCATAACTAGGAAAAAAATTAATTCCTATCATGAAGTTATCAAAAAGTCCAAACTTCAGAAAATGTCATGGAGTCAACATAGATGGGTTCTAACTTTACCTTACAAACCTAAAGGAGACAGCATTCATAGCTAAGATACCAGGTTCACCGAAGAAAAAAATAAAACATGCTTTGTATGCTTTAATTAGTATATCACTGGGGAAAGACCACATTATTTTATATTTTCTACTTGATGTTAAATGTCACTGACCTCTCTTGTCCAGAGCCAACAGACACAGTGCCCAGGGCCCATAATACTTCTAAGGGCCATGAAAATATTTTTGTTTCTTTTAAAGTCAGAAGAAAACCAACACAAACCTTTAGGCAGAAGAAAAAGCTTTATTATATAATATTAATAATGTCATCTGTATAGCAACATGTAGTGAAATACACTTTTTCATATTTTTTTTAATGGAAAAAGAGTCCCATGAAGGCAAAAGTGCATAGAGCCCACACAGTTCACATTGGACCCCTCCTCTTCTCCCCACATCATCTGCTCCACGTTCCAAGCATTTGGGGTCAGTCTCCATCTTACTGTTCCGGGCAGGAGGGAATAAGAGACAAAGGAAGGGAGTCATCTGGTGAATACTGATGCCCACGGGCCAGTGTCTTATAGTCAGCATCCTACGTGGGAGGACTGGGGAATTATCCAAGAAGACGAGTCTAGTGGGCCACGCTGCAACTGGATCATCAGTCTAAAGAAAAATTAGCCTTTTATATCCAGAAAAGACAAAAACTAATTCCATAAGATACACACACCCCAATATTCATAGCAGCAATATTTACAGTAGCGAAGATACGGAGGCAACCTAAGTGTCCATTGACAGATGAATGGATAAAGAAGATGTGGTACATATATACAGTGGAATATTGCTCAGCAGTAAAAAAAAAAAAAAAAAATGAAATGGGGGGCAGGGTGGTGGTTGTGGGATGAATTGGGAGATTGGGACTGACATATATACACTAATATGTGTAAAATAGATAACTAATAAGAACCTGCTGTATAAAAATATAAATAAAATAAAATTCAATAAATAAATAAAATTCCAAAAAAATAAAATAAAAATAAAAAAAGAATGGAATAATGCCATTGTAGCAATATGGATGGGCCTAGAGATTATCATACTAAGTGAAGTAAGTCAGACAAAGATCATAGGATGTCATTTATATGTGGAATCTAAAAAAAATGATACAAATGAATTTATTTACAAAACAGAAACAGACTCAGACATAGAAAACAAATTTATGGTTACCAAAGGGGAAAGCCTAGGGGATCAATAAATTAGGAACTTGGGATTAACAGATACACATTACTATATATAAAATAGATAAACAACAAGGTCCTACTGTATAGCACAGGGAACTATATTCAGTATCTTGTAATAACCTATAATGGAAAATAATCTGAAAAAGAATATATATATTTATATATATAATATATTTTATATATATATTATATATATAAATCACTTTGCTGTACACCAGAAACTAACACAACATTGTAAATCAACTATCCTTCAATAAAGATGATTAAAAATTTAAAAATTAGCCCGAGGACAGAATGTCTGCCAGTGGGAAATGATATAGATATTGATGGGTACCTTGATTTGGGTGTAAGTGGAGGTATACACCGAAAAGCCAAGTCAAGTGGTCATGGACACCCCACCATAACCATCCACTGCACAGTCAAACCCTTGGACACAAGGCAGGAAATGTGGACAAAAGAAATCCAGAGCCTTATCAGAAACTATTTGAGTCTTACACACCGTCTCCTCTCCTCACACACAGTTTTATGTTCTTCTTGGAGAGAAAGGTCTCGCGGGGCCCTCACTGCTTTTTCCGCCCAACGTGACCCACCCTGACTTGAGGCTCCATTTCTGCAATGTCACAGTTGACCGACTGAACATCAAACCTGGTCCCCACGTGGGCGTCAGCTGTAAGAGAAGCGTCACCCTGACATGGACCCCCACCCATCGGCTCTGTGTGTCACCAGCCAGATCAATCCCACTCTGCTCCACGTGCTTAGAAACCAAGACTAATAAATCATTTGCCCGCTCTCAGCCCACAGATGGTAAAGTGTGGTTCAATGCAGGTAATTATTTAAAAAATGACTTTGGGAGCAAAAAATCAAAACTTGGGAGTCTGTGTCTAATAGAAAAGGCCTGCAAAGAGATTTGGGAGTTCTAACAACGCCAAGGAGAAGGTGAAAGGTCTCGAAGCCTGACAGTAGCTTGGCAGCCTGATTGACAGAATCGATCCTTCTCTCCAGCATCACCAAGCCCTGAATCTGTTCGCCTCTGGGACCCCGTGCCAGGCGGCAGGAGGCGGGGCGAGAGTATTCCCTCCTGCTTCAATGCGTCTGCAGAAAACAGCCCCACCAACCGAACAATTACCAAGACTGTCAGCGCGAGAAGGTGTTGGGACAGTGACAGGGTTACGTAAAAGCCTCAGGGGCTAAGTTGAAATGTTCCAAGGAGACACATTAAACCACTTTTTATGTTTCCACCCCCATCTTCCCTCCAACACCTCCCTTTTCAAAACACGTATTTTTCTTGTCCCTTTAACTTTCACAAGGATGTTATGGTTTCTGCAAAAAAAGTAGCATGAATGACATGTCTTTATTATCTCAGCTGTCACTATTATGATCGGTCCTCCCCTAAGCTGGAAGCTCCCTCTCTGCTTCCCAACGTGAGCCGTTGGTTGATGCTTTGGCCTGCCGCTATTTCATAATGAAACCATCCTCTCCTAAGAGACTTCAAGGATTCCCTTGCCATGTGAGAGGTAAAAGACTCAGCCTCTTCTCAGATTCCCTCTGAACATTTTGTTTGTTTACTGCAGAAGGAGATTTTCTGGATGTCATTCAGAGCTGAAATTTTCATATCAATTATCAGAAAGCTCTAATCCATTGTCTAGTAGAAAATGGCATTATGCCGAAGCAGAATTCAACCATGGTTCTTTGGGCCCCTCGCAATCGAACGGCTCCAACAAACATTGTTAACCAAGGTGATTGTATTTTCTCCAGAAATGGATGAATATCCCCGATGCCCAAAGCAGCCCTCAAGTAGATTAATTCAGTCAACCAATGAATTATGTGCATAAAATTAATTCAATTGATTGTTTGACAGAACTGTTCCATCTTTACATCATTCAATAACTGTCTTTAATTTTCAAATTGTATATATTTAAGGTATACAATATGATGATTTGATATACATACACATAGTGAAATGATTACTACCATCAGGCTAATTAACATCTTCATCTCCTCACATAGTTACCATTCTTTCTTTCTCTTTTTTTTTTTTTTGTGGTGAAAGCGCCTGAAATCTACTCTTAGCGAATTTCCAGTATTCAAAACAGTATTATTAATTATAGTTATCATTGCTGTACGTTAGATCTTAGACTTAGCCATCCTACATAAATTCAGCTTTGTACACTTTGACCAACACTCTCCCATTCCCCCCACCTCCCTGCCCCCGGTGACCACCCTTCAACTCTCTGCTTCTCAATAACTGTTGAGTGTCTGCTTGGTTCTGGTCAATGTGATAGGCATTCAGGATACAAGGATTAAAATGTTCCAGTCCCACCTAACTTCAAGGAAATCACAATCAAAAGTTTCACATCTACGTGGAGAACTTTGGCAACTTCTTTTAACCACAGCAAGAAAAACGGGATTCATGTAAACAGATGAATGAGATATCAGAAAAATAGTGCTAGAACAAGGTACATTCTCACCCCAAGTGAAAGAAAAAAATCCTATAAATTCATGGTATAGAATTTACCTTGAGCTGTGAAAGATATGGAGTGGTGTGCTTTAGAAACTTGCTGACACTACAAGTTATATTCAAAGGCATGGAAGCAAACCTAAGTACTTAGCTTCAGAAGAAATGCAGTCAGTGCCTGGGAACCAATTCCGGGGAGAACGTCATGGTTATCACCATCCAGGGGTGAGCGCACAGGGCCAGGCAGGGGCGTGAATTTACGTCATGTTTTAGACACTGATGAAATAGCACTCTCTTCATTACCATTCCCAACATTAACAGGGCAAGGTGAGGAAGGAAGTTAACACCTGTTTTCAGAATGCACATACTTCTCTGTAGATTCAGAAAATATTCAGCTTTAGTGGGTGTGGAATTAGGAGTACCACAAACTGCACAGCATGTAATTAACTGCCAAATTCCCTTTGAATTGCTTCAGAGTCAACCCCATAGGTTGATTGAAGAACTTGTTGTGTTGATAAGCTCTAAACTAATTCTCACTGGTAACAATTCCTCAAAAAGCTGAAAACCAAACACACACACACACACACACACGCACGCACACACAAGCTAACCCGGGTCTTGTGCGTCCTGGAGCCACACCAACGACAGGTACAATAATTGTAGCTTAATTAGCACCTTTTCATAGCAAAGCCTGTCAAGGTGAGGAGCAGAAGATGCAGTAATCATGAAATCACTCAGCAGTGCCAAGGCAACAGATGAGAGGGAACAAAGGAGAAAGAGAGAGAGGCTGCATCTTAAATGTGCCAAAGGAAGATGGCAGCAAACAAGCTCGAGTGTTTTTCAGGTGTATTATATGAATGGCACCCCAGAAAGAAAAAAAACTGTATTAAACGGCGACAACAACAAAACAAGATCACATATAGACCAATCAAAACATTCTTAGGAAACAGCTCTCTGAAAACTTTTGAGATTTTCTTCTTGGCCACCATCTGGACTTAACCTGGGAGAGAACCAACCGTGGGAATGCAGTTGGGATTGAGCACAAATAATTAGGAGGCTGTGTAATTCACTCATATTGCACATCTCACCTCCGGGGTGGGAGGTTACCTGGTTCAGGACCTGGAGTGCAACTCAAGGTCACTCCCAGTGAGGTCATTCTCTCCCCTCCCTGACCATCCAGGTGGAAATTAAAGATCCCAGGATATTTTTCAAAATAGCACAGAGGATCACTTAGCTGCCTGGCTTCAGTCTCAATAAAACCCAACTTAATGTTCCTGGCTGGGAATGAGTCCTTCTTGAATATGGGAAAGTCTGTGTTCTAGTCCACAATTATTAAGCTGTCCTTCGAGCACTGTAATTACTTTATAATCCACAGAGGATGTTAAGATACTTGGAGAGTGAGGGATGCTATGACAGCATTCAATTCTATTGTAATTTATAATTGAATTTATCCACAGAGAAACAGTTGGTCACTAAATGACAGTGTCGTCTGGGGAGAAAATTTACAGGTGTAGGCTTTACAACTATCAGAGGGCTTAGCTCCAAGAAAATTCAAACTCCAAAATAAGAACTTTCAAGAAAAATGTAGCTTTTGGGTTGGTGTTCATATTTTCAAAAACATATTCTCCAAAAGTAACATTTTAATAACTCAATTCCCTATTAGTTTGATATATACTCAAATTTGGGGGAAATAGACCTGATGTGTAATGAAGATAAACCTAAACAGTTTCCATTAATTTCTCCTATTGAGGAGAAGTTTATCCCTTGAATAACATTGGCTAGATGTATGTGCTTTGTTTTAAAAGAATTAAGAAAATTAAAAACCTACAAAATGCATTAATTTCATACTAACTTGTTGCAAGGAAAATAATAAGAGGTAAGTAAGTAAGAATGTCTTAAAGTAAAGTAACCTCATTCTATACATCAGAGTTCATATGAACAGCCATAAAGGACGTGTTTAAACTTAAATATTGCATCTGTAATCCATCTTTCAACCTGCTGATCTGAAAGATATTTCCATAATTGGAAATTAGCAGATTTCTAAGAGAAAAGAGCAAAGGATAAGATAATGTGGTGTTTTATCTGTTGATTCATGAAAAAATTATGCCAACACTTAGCAGCTTTAAACAGCAAGCATTTATGTTCTCATAGTTTCTGTGGGTCAGGAATGCAGGTGTGGCTTAGCTGGGTGTCTTGAGGGAGGCCAGGGTCTCTCACAAGATTCAATCAAGATGCTGGTCAAGATGTTGGTGTGGGTCTCATCTCAAGGCTCAGATGGGGAGGGTTCTACTCTCAAACTTGCTCATGGTTGTTCCCAGGACTCAGTTCCTCACAGGCTGTTGGATTGACTAAAGCCCTCAGTGCCTTGCTGGCTGTTGGCGAGAGGTCTCCCTCACTTCCCCGCCCCGTGCCATGGGCCTCTCCATAGGGCAGCCCACAACATGGCAGCTGGCTTCATCAATGCAAGAAGGGAGGCAGCAGGAGGGAAGCCGGAATCTTTCTCTAACCTAATCCCAGAAGTGACATCCATCACTTTCCAGAATTCTATTTACTAGAAATGCGTCACTGGGTCCAGCCCACATTCAAAGGAAGGGGATCACACAAGGAGGGGGGGGATCATTGGGGGCCATCTAAGAGGCTGCCTGCTGCAAGCATGTACCTATGTAGTGAAGAATGAACTTTTCCCAAAGAGAGGTCTGGCTCTGTCCCAGCTCTGTCAGAGTTCATATGAACAGCCATAAAGGAGGTAACCTCTAAACCTGGGAATTACCTGAGTGACAGCAATGTATTTGTTATTCATGGTAGGTCCCTGGATAGTTTATTCTAAGAAGGTGACTCCGGATGGGGTACTGGCTATGAGAAGGACCAACCATGTGATTAGAGAGTTTAGGCTTTGAGCCACCTGATACCAGCAGGCCTTCCAAGGAGAGGAGGGGGCCTAGAGATTGAGTCACATGGTCAAGGATTCAATCAATCATGCCTACATAGTGAAACCCTAAAAAGAACTCTGGACTCTGAAACTTGATGAGCTTCCCAGGTTGGCCATACTCCATGCATATTGTCACATGTGTTATCCTCCTGTAGGAGGATAACACATCCCTGAGGACACTGAAGCTTTACATGTGAGACATTCCCGGTCTCAGATTCTGCCCTATGTGTCTCTTCCTTTGGCTGGTTCTGATTGGAATCCTTTTGTTATAATAAAATTTTAATTGCAAGTATAGTGCTTGCAAGTATAGAGTTCTGTGAGTTACTCTAGCAAATTACCAAACCAGAGGAAGCCCACGAAGATCCCCAAATTTATAACTAAATGGTTTCATGTGAGGGTGGCCCTGAGGACACTCACTCTTATAGCTGGTGTCAAGAAATCTTGGGCAGACTTGGCAGTGTTGGAGGACCGTGCCGTTCACCTTGAGTTTGGCTAACTGCAGGTAGTACCTAAGAGACTTTTGCCATTCTATTATTCCAAAAGGAATTGTCTATTTTGCTTGTGGGTTCATTCGTTTGGATTTTGGCTCTGTTTCTGTTTTTTAGGACAATCCCCTCCAAAGATGTCCTAGGTAAGAAAGTGGGGAAACTATTGCTATCTTTTAAAAGACCCCCGTCCCATCGAGTGAGCATTCCCAGTCTAAGGGAGCCTCCAGGACACTGGTGACCACTGTGTCAGAGTAGGAAAGCTGGAAAGTGAACATGACAATGATATGAGTTTATCAATCCCACCAAACAAAATGGCAGCCAAATTATTGAAATGTTTGCCAGTTCAATAGCATAGTAAATATTTTGAGATTTCTATCTCAGTATATTTTACTGAATACATTTTAGACAATTTGAAATTTAGATTATTCCTTCATCGTATTCCCCCACAAAATAAATATTTACTGAGAGTTTTCTATGTGCCACACACTGACATAGTGCTTTTCCAGCATGCCTCCATTTAACCCACAAAAATTGTGCCATGAGTTAGTTATTATTACTGTATCTTACATTATATTTTACGTATGAGGAAACTGAGGAACAGAGAGATTAAGCTGGCGAGAAAAATAACGTTCTAAATTCATACTGAAAAGCAAGTTAGCAGATCCTATACCAATTCTTAGTAAGATCATTTTTACTTAGGATGTAAAACTGATTGACAAACATTAGACTTTGACTTTTCATTGCTGTGGACAGATCCCTGTAAACTTAATTGGTTTTTACAGGCAATTGAAATTATGCATAAAATTTTTTTAAAAAATTTTTAACTACCTTCTTATAACAAAGATTGCAAACTCAGAGGATGCGAGGGTTGGACATATGATGTGAATGAGTAAGTGGGGCCTTGGTGAACCCAGGAATGCCACCCCATCTATAGGGAGCAAAGACCACATGGCCCCCCATTGCAGCCTGTAGGAACTGGGTCCAGCATTTCCTGACTACAGGTTTTTCAAGAAAGTCCCAAAAACCTGGAGTTTCCTGTGAAAACTTCTGATTTTTAAATGTTGCCAACAAATTCATTTTTTTTTAATTCTGTAAGCTAAGCAAAGCACATTGGTGGTTCAGAGTTTTGACCTAGAAAAATTAGCAAAGAGAAAAGAAAGTTATTTTTTGTTCATTTGATCCCTGTGAAGAATCAAATCAGATATCCTGGTCCAGGACTGGTGCCATAATAGCTTGACTCCATGGAGTGGATCACTTCATAGAGTAACTCTCCACCTCTCAAATGTTGCAGACACAGCACTGACAATGGAAAGACAGCTAAGAAAGGTCCCATGAAATCATGAGCTCTTGAGGTTGGGAGAAATCTTAGAAGATGAGCTAGTCCACTGAAGGAATCCCTTCTACAAGTATTTCTAACAAATAATTACCCAGCTTCTTGAGTCTCCTAGGGGACTAATTTGAAGGCAGCCCATCTCACATATAAAGACCTGCAAATGTTATAAAAATTCTTCCTAATACTGGCTTGAAATGTGCCCTCTGCTCACTGGTCCTAGTTCAGTTTTCTGGAGCCACATGACAACGCTTCTGATATTCATAGACATCTGGTATACCCCAAGGCTTCTCTTATCTCGACTTAGCAACTCTCAGCCTTTCCTCATACAAATGCTCTGGGAATTTCTCAGTACTCTGGTCACCCTCTTCTGGGCCAACTTCATGATGTAAGTCTCCCTTTTAAAACAAAGTACCTAGAAATAAACATGCAGATAAGCTCAAACTGCCCCTCGAAATAACATGACACTCCACACAAAGCCAGGCTACAGTCCCAATGAGAAAAGCCTACAGCACACCGTGTGAAAAATGTGGATATATAACTGAGGGGTCAAGATGAAATAGTCAAACATCTACCTCAAATTTTTAATTTTAATTTAAGAATTAAATGCCATGCTTATTCTGAATCCCATAGTTTATTATAATAGATTCACTTAGAACTGTGGCTTCTAAGAATTCCTACCCACTTGTCTTCACAAAAATTATTCACTCTCCATTTGCATCTTTGACGTCATCTTTGCTACCACTAGAGCCTCTTTTGGAATCATGTAAAAAAGTTTTCCAGAGCACACCATCTTCTGTTCTAAGTTGTTCAAAATGAAGTCTTTTTAAAATGTTTCACTGACATACAACATGCATATACAGAAAAGTACACTAATTCTTGTATGGCTTGTTGGTTTTGCACAAAGTGCACTGACCCTTGCACCCATCACATGGCCATCACCCCGGCAACCTCTCCCTTTCCCTCTTTCAGAAGGTGATCACTATCTTGACTTCTAACACAGTCGATCAGAGCTGCCTGGTTTGGAATTTTATATAAGTGCTTTTTTGTGTTTAGCTCCTTTGGTCAATGTTCATCTATAGTGTTTCATTTTGTAGTTGTAGTTCAAGGAATATGGCACTGTTTAAATCTGTGTGTGGTGCATTTACTAAAAATGTTCACCCAAGCCACAAAAGTCCATTTGCATAAAATTAGGCAATTAGGCTTTTTAAATTCATCTCATAGCTTTGGGTGTGTGATTTCCACAATATAACCCCTTACAGGTTGGGTTTTGTAGAGTGATCTCTAAAACATCAGTGAAAGACTTGTTTAAACTAACATTCAGCTTTTAAAATTGTGAGGTCATACACCTGGGAATAATCACTAAATTGATGTAAACTTTCTTTGCCTCTTTTTTAAACTGATTCTATCAAGGGGCTCTGAAAGCATCAAAACTAGCATTAACTGAGGTACTTTTAAGGTAATATGTCTTCTTAATAATATTTTCTTCCTATAATATGAGAGACTTTGTTAGAACCTGAATATAAGGTGACAGTTTTTTCTGATGGATAACTTTGGTAAGAAAAAAAAAACATGCATTCAGGCATAAATAGTGTCTCATATTGACCTCTCATCACTTGAGTCCCCCCATTGTCTCTTACTGAGTTTGTGATCAGTTAAAGTACCCAGATGTTTTGCATATGAATTCCTATCAAGCTATTATCCCCAAAGTATGTACATTTATACTTATACTCATACTTTTAGCTAAATATAAATTTTTACATTAAAATTTTATATTGAGATCATCTTGCATGCATATAATGCTTAGGATTTTTCAAAGCACTTTGAAATGCATTATCACAATTTGATGCAATAGCTCAGGGAATGAATTATTACGCACATTTTATAGATATGAACATAATTATCACTGCTAGGCTTCACTTTGTTTAAAGGGATAATTCTCATGTTTTATAAAAGGCTCATTCAAATGGAAAAAAATACTATATAGCAAAATCAGCAAAAAGTCACAGTATTTGAATATTCACCAAAAACCCACAAAGAGTAAGCAAGCGCATGGGAAAATACCATTGCTATAAATAAAAGAAAAGCAAATTGAAATAATGAGTGCCATTTCAGACCTAGTACATGAACAAAAGAATGAGGCAAAATCCAACACTGATAAAATTGCAGTGAAACTCTTAAGCTTATTACTTGCTGGTGACAATATAAATCAGAATAATTCTCCTGAAAAAGTAAGTGGACAATATATTTTTAATGTCAAAAAAAGTCATATCCTTTAATCAGTTATTTCCATGTGTAAAATTTATACTTTAAGACATAATTTAGAAGAAGAAAACAAGTTATTTGCAGGAAGATGTTCATTGAAGAATTATTTACAATAATAAGAAAAGGAAACGATAATATTGTTTAAAATATTTTATTTTAAAAATAAACAATATTTATTTCAAATAAATAAAACAAATAAAACTTTGCTCAAATGACCTGATCACCCTATCTCTCTCTTACCCATATAATTCTATACTTTGGAAATATAGGAGAAAAGAATTGCTGTTTCTCCATCCTACCACAATTGTTTGTGCCCAATATTCCCAAAGAGGAATGCACTGCACTTCATACAAATACTTTCTCATCAAACTTCCTCAACTAATTATGCAGTTAAGTTTGCATTTGTCTCAGAACAGTTTCTGTTCAACTCCTAGCCGGAGAAGGCTAATGGGTTTCAAACCCACATGAGAACAGTGCTCCTCAAGCAGAGAGTGGGCAGGGATGTCTGCCCACAGACAAATGAATTGTGTGATGAAAATACATTGGCATGAACCTCCAGACACCCTGAGCAATTACTTATCCGACGACTGCACCCTCTAAACACTTCAGAGGCTCACCATGTGAGCATGCACCCAGAAGGTACCTCTCTTGTGGTGTAAAATGCACAGTAGCTTCCCAACACCTCACTCTTGGGGGAGAAAGGGCTCCATCTATACCATTCGTAACAAGCAAAGACCAAAGAAACATCATTTAGACTCTAACATGAAATTTGATTCTCTCCTAGAAGGGAAAATGTTTGGTTGTTTGGTATATTAGCTGGGATGTACAGGGACTACCTGGAGGAGGAAAGCAGGGTATTCAAGGGAGTTTTGCAACTCAAACAATCCAGTGCCTTAACTTCCCTTCCTTCCTAGGGCACAGCAGAATCCTCTCAGACCACGGAAACACTGTGCTCAAAGTCCCAACTGCACAGGTCTCTGGTCACATCATGACGTGTTGATTGTTCTTGACAGGCAAGGAATAGAGCAGGAAACTGCCACCTTGCACCCATCTGACTTGTCTCTGGGCAGACGAGCCTCTGTTTGGGCTTTGTTGAGCTCTACATGATGGCTGGAGCCCCGCCTTCTGTTAACTCCCCTCACATCCAATTCACTGTAAAAGTTAGACCAGCAAGTCTAGGGCAGTTAAATATACAGCTTGGGTAATTAAACGGGTTACAGATGAATATTATTTAGTCTGCAAACTACCCTGCAAAAGGTTCCAGAGGGTTGTGTCTTGAGGGTTGTAGCTCATTTGTGGGGTTTTGCCAGGAAATGGCTAACACCTGCAAGCGTTTCTGTGCAGTTGGGCCCCTGGGACTGGCTACCTTGTATATACAAATCAGCCACGCCTCTAGGCCCAGGAGTCACGATAGTCTCACATGGCTGAGGATGGCAGTCAAACAGGGCCTTATTAGCAATGCCTTTGGAGAAAACAGCTCAGCTCACTGTGTGTGGAACTAGCATTTTCCACACATGTATGTCTTCAGGCAACCAATCTTAAGGACACTGGCATTAAAATAAGCCTTTTGCATGCTCCCTATCTACCCCAGGCCTTCTGAAAGTGCACAGGTTTTTCATGAAAAAGCTACCTCACAGACTGGACCATTTTCAGGGAACAATTTCTCTGTCCCTCAAGATCAGGGTTTCTGCCTACAGCATCTGGGAATGCTCCCTAAACCTGCAGGTAGAACTGGCAATGGGTGTAACGATGGGGAGAGGTTCTGTAGCTTTTGTTTCCCAAAGACTGTGACTTTGCTCTGCCTGGTGTAAAGGCTCCAGTCTCTCAGAGCAGTGGGAATCTTATGAAAGACTTTAAGAGAGTGTGAGCCATCTCCTCCTCTTTCCGGGCATGCAGCAGACCCTGCTTCCCAGCATCCCTTGCTGGCAGGTGTGGCCACATGACTGGGTCCCAGCCAGTGTGATGTGGGAAGGAAGATGGCGTCTGACTTGGCCAAGGCTTTTAAGAAGTGGCTGACCCTCTTTCACATCCTTTCTCCTTCTACCAGTGCTTGGAAAGGATGGAAAGTGTGTAGGGCATGTGGAACCAGAAGGCAAAAGGAACTGGATTCCTGAAACACTGTGTGGAAGAAAGCTTCCTGCCAGCCAGGAACAGCTGCCTCAAACTATGGAGCAAAAAATAAAGTTCTAAGGTGTTGAGTCATTATACATGTTTGTATAGAGTAGGCTGATCTACTTTAACACAGAAAGTGAGCAACATGGTCAGATTTGCATTTTAGGATGGGCCTCACATTTCAAATATAGTTTGAAGAGAGACATCAGGCTTTCCTTTTACTGAAATACTTTTTGTATTATCACTTTTCAAAGAGCCCGATACATCCCATCATTCCCAAAGTGCCAAAATCTTAGACAACAACAAAAAAGCATTTTATTTATGGATTAGCTGCTGGGTCATCTCCTTCAGATATCGAACACAAGGGCAAAGAGTCTTCCCATGCTATTTCCCTAAGTATTACATCCAATTTTCCCTTGAATATCTCTAGTTCTAGTGTCTTGACAGCTTCCTGAGCAAAATTATTCTACTGCCTGATTGACCTTCATGGTTCAGAATGTTCTCTTTCCTCCATGTCAGACTTTAGTTTTCCTTCTTCTAACTTAAGACTGGCCAGACTCCAGTGAATGAATTAGCTCTATAGTAAAACTCAGAAATATGGTTTTCAATGACTTAAATTAGTCTTGATTAAGTTCTCCCTGGATGAGATCTAATTTAATCATCATAACAAGGGTATGAACACGATCTCCATTTGACTGGCTCTGGGATTTCAAATAACTCGGCCATGGCTACAACACAAGGAGTGAGATCATGCCAGGGATGAGGGCTGATGAACACAAGCACAGACCCATCCCAACCCACTTGGCTTCCTCCCATGCAAGTGATAGAAGCACTTTGGCCACTGACTCATGTTCAAGTTCCTCAACAGTCTGGGGAGATAAAACTTTGAATTCATTGAGTATTTTAAGAAGGGTCCATTTCCCAGGGTTGGAATGACCTTGTTTTCACAAGCACTGTAATTCTTTTGAGAGTGGACCAGGGAGAGCATTTTGTAAGCAGGAGGTATATGAGGCAGTAGATTGAAAAAAAATTACTGTCTCATGGCTCAAAATGAGCTTCCAGAACTGATCTGAAAAGGAGTTGGGAAATTTGGACATTTTATGTTGGTCTTGATCGGGTCTCTCTGTTTATGAGTTAAGAATCTGAGACTGGGGACCTGGGTGTCTCTTGTCTTCTCCTCCTTCTGTTCCTTGCCCTCCCATGAGGAAGAGGAATGATCCCCCCAGCCTCCAGCACACCCTCACACTCCAGCAGTCCTTGTTCGGTGACCACAGCTGGTCTCTGCTGCGGGCAGGATCAGCCTTCCTAAGTCAGGAGAGAGGCATTCACACCCACCACGCTCCCCTCCCAGGACAGAGACGCCAGGACTTGGGGGCCAGGCAGCCCTGAGCAGCCGGTAGCTGTTAACGAGGCTGTTCCAAGCTCCTCGCCAGGGCTGGGTAATGAGGTCAATATGAAAACAATTGGGAGACACGTTCACCAGGAAACACAGGCAGAGTGGAAACAGCCCAAACTTATGTCGTAGAATCCAAACCCATGGAATCAATTACCAGGAAACATGACATAACCTTTCAAACTCAGGGAACATGCTCGGAGAGCAGGCTGCCCTGCTCTTTTCCATTTCACTGCTGCCCCCGAGGCTGCAAGTCACTGTAAATAATAGTCCAGTCTCCAAATCTGTGCTCCTTTAATGAAACACGCACACGCAGCATCGAGTTTGACACTGGGGCACACACACGCACACACACACACACAAGCATACGTGTGTGTATATATGCATACAAACATACATGTATATACATGTCCTGTGTATATACATTTTTTAATTTATTTCAATCCCTTCCAACTTAATATTTTATATCCTTTATTAGAATATTCATCCTAGCTTATATTTTGAACAGAAATCTTTGGGAGCCAGTGCATATTTTCAAATGAGAAAATAACCTTTACGTCTTTGTACAGAGTAGGCTGATCTACTCCAATGCATATCATTCTCAGCAGAAGCCAGTGATCCCTGTATTGAGATCAGCAACAAAGCCATTTTCCAGACCAACACTGATCCAGCCCAGAAAGTCTACTCAGCCCTGCACTTCCATTTTCTATCATCTTTCTTCCTTCCATCTTCTCCACACCCTGTTAGAATCCAGACCCAGAGCATTTTCTTCATGACCAGCAGTGTCATGTGTTCTCTCTTCAGAAAAGCTGTTTGTTAACTCTTGTGGTTGGGGTCTAAACCTCTAGCCAGGAATGCTTGCCTTGGAAACCTAAACAGGTTATACAAAGAAGCAGGAAAAAGAGCTAGAGCATTTCTGATCAGGAAACTGCTTTATGAATAATGTTAAGTCAAGGCCCACTACACATTACTGTATACCCTTCGAAAGATTTTCAAAGAATCTATAGCTCTAAACTTTTTAACAGAAAAATAGTTTCTCATAAGAAAATGGAAAATGCTAGCACTTCACTTGGAGTCTGAAAAGTATGATCCTATTTTTGAAAAAAGAAACTTGGCGGGCTTCCCTGGTGGCGCAGTGGTTGGGAGTCCGCCTGCCGATGCAGGGGACACGGGTTCGTGCCCCGGTCCGGGAAGATCCCACATGCCACAGAGCGGCTGGGACCATGAGCCATGGCCGCTGAGCCTGCGCGTCCGGAGCCTGTGCTCCACAGCGGGAGAGGCCACAGCAGTGAGAGGCCCATGTACCGCCAAAAAAAAAAAAAGAAAGAAAGAAACTTGGGGTGGGGTAGTGGGGTCCAATAAGCAATTCACACAATATATTCCCTATAGATTACAAAATACTTTGAGCAATCATTAGAAAAGGTAATCACTATTTTATCATATAAAGCTGTTTCTCACTGTTGGAAGTTGATTTTTGTAGGTTTAATATAGATCTAGGTCATGCTTTATGGATTGCTCTGCAGAAAGGCTTTGCTGGAAGTTTTCTATCAAGGTTAGCTCAGCAACAAGGAGGGAAGGGGGCCTGCGCAGGGGTGTGGCGTTCCTTCCCACCAAGCTGGAAGAAGATCATAATTCTTGGGCCCCCTGAGAAGACTTAGCTTTGGAGATACGCCTAGCAGAGGAGCCCTGCTTTTTGTAGGTTAGCCCCGTGAAATTTATAAAATCAACAAGTAATGGAAAAATCATGTGGAGTCAGATTTGCCCTTGAAAATCCCTTAAGTAACTTAATGAGTTGAGTAAGAATAATTGTGATAATACCTAGCACCCAGTGAGAGCCATGTGCCAGCACTATTCTATTCTATCCTTAAGAAGTAGGTATGATCATGAGTTCCATTTTATAGCTGTGGGAAACTGAGGCACAGAGCAATTCAACTACACTCACCCAAGGTCACAGAGCCACCAAGTGGTGGAGTCAGGATTCGAACACTGGGAGTCTGGCTCCAGAGCACTCTCCCTAATCCCTCACTTTATTGCCTCTTAGCACACGTGGTTGGGTGTATACTACCCAGTACATTATTGTGTTTGCATAAAGTTTGAATATCTGATCAACTGTGTGAATGCAGATGAATCCTGTGTATCTTCCAGGGATGAGTCTCTCCCTCCAAAAATGCCATCTTAGAAGGAGCTCATCGAGTTGAATTTGAGTAAGTTAGGTGTTCATCCAACAGGATTCCAGTGTGCATGATGTGATTTTATCCAGCCAGAGATGAATAAAACTGTAGACTGCCTGGGAGACAGTTACATCCTGCCCAAACTGGGGCCATGAAGTCAAGGGCACAAGGCAGCACGTGTGGTCTGAAAATGCATGATGGTTGTGACAGGGACTCTCACTCCTCCTCTGAAAAACATCAGGACCAAATTGTGACTCACGTAGGCATCCTTCTGGCTCGGGGTGCTGTTTGTTACACACCTAATGATAGCAGCATGCTTCATAAGCCCTTCTATTTTGAAGAGGTCGCAGTTAACAGTGTTACCCCCATCTAACCAGGAAGGACCCCTGGGGAGCTTACAGGATATTGTGTAATTATTGCTCTTGTCTTAAGACGCCAGGCATGAAGAAAAGCAAAACTCATGCCTAGTTAAAAAAAAAGAAGGAAAGAAATTAGGCCTCTCCAGGACAACAAGAGAAATATTTAAGTACTTCTTCCTTCATAGACTTACATAATTAATCTACAAAATCTTTTGCTTAATAGGAAAGATATGTTGTTCATTTGGAACACTTCCAGGAGAAAATGGAGTGGGATATCTCTTGAAGAATTCACCAGAGAGCTGTGTCATAACCTTCAGTCTTAAAGGCTCAGAGTCCTGGTCTTGTCAACCCTCAGAAAGATTTGTCACCCAATGGTAGACTCACCATAGTCAAATTAACCAAGACTGATGAATAAACTCAATGCCTGTGGGTTAATGGCCTTGGCATGGTTGGACTGTTTTCTTGGGCATGGCCAGGAGAAAATACAGAACAGAAAATCAAATTACAATCAGAAACAGACTTGAAGAACATGAAATTAGAACCAAGACGTGAACCAGATCTATAGAGTGTAGCTCAGCTGAAGTGATGGAGGCACTCTTCCCCATGATGAGAAGAATGTTGCCAAAGTCATCAGCCTAAACTGCTGCCCAGTCCACAGCCCCACCAACCTGGAAACTGATTCCCTCCCTGCTGTACACATCATCCTTCAGTTACTCTCTTACCTTTACAGGAAATTCCTCCTTCTTGTTTCAGTAGGCTTCTGTCACTTGCAACCAAATAAATTATAATGATGTCAGATGGGATCAGCCATCAGCTGCCTCTATAAGCAGTGCCTTTCTCTGAACCTCTGAACTGACTGGTCCCCCTTAATATAAGTAAACACATTCAAATCAACTTCTGGTCCAGTCTGACTACACTTAGAGATACTTTCTTTAAGGTAACTGTGGGTCTCTCTCTCAGCTGCTATGTGTTGGATTAATCCTTTTAACTCTTTGAATACTGGTTATTAAACTATTGCCACTCAGCTCCAAACTCACCCTTCTGTACTCTGCCCTGTGATGCTGGGTCTAGCATTTCTCCTTTGTTTGCTGCCCCTGTTAGGCTCTGCCAATGGGGGGCGATAGTGGGAGATTGCAGGGCTGGAGACAGAATAAAGGACTGGCTCCTTCACTCTTCCCATCAATGATGCCCAAGCCCTGGCACTTCACCCTGGCAGCAGCAATGGTCCCAACCTCCAGCTTTTTTGACATTCCCAGAACCAGCAGCATGCAATCTCTCTTTGGAGGTCTGAGTCCCAACTCCATGGTACCCGTTTTGCACTCTCCTGAAGTTCCATCAGCAGCCAGCTGTGCCTCCTCCTCCAAGATCTGAGTCCCAGCTCTGCAGTGCCCCACCTCTGAGCTCCTAGTTTTGATAACCCGAGGTTCTGGTAGTTGGTATCTCTGTGCTACTTCAGAATTTGTGTTTCACTATTTCAATCTTTCTGCATTTATTTAACCCCATATTAAATTATCCCTACTGAAGTATCTACCGTGATTTCTGTTTCTCTGTTTTCTTGACTGGGCCCCAACTATTACACAACTATCTTTATTTCATTTATAAGTTCTATAATGGACCTCCTTGGTTCTCCAATGTTGTTCCCAGACAATATGATGCAGTTTGCTTGGGGATGGTGGGGGACTGAACAAGGGGAAAGAAGCCAAAATCTTGCCCTATTTCTCCATGAGATGTGTTGGATTTATGGCCATCATCCAGAGTCTTCTGCAGTGGACCTATGAGATTCACCTTGGGAGTTCATTTAAACACACAGATGCCTGGGTCTCACATCAGATCCACTCACTGAGAATCTTCAGGAGTCAGACAAGGCAGCTACAGATTTTAAAAACTCCACAAATGACTAAGCTTAGTGACCTAGACTGAAAATCACCAAATGGACTGAGTTGTGCATGGTGACTGCAGGCTACTCTAGACAGCACAGTGACGGACCCATCTCTGGACTTCAGCAGCTCACAACTGAAGACAGCTTAGAACAAACAGACTTCCAGTTTCAGCCCTGACATGTAAAGGGCTAGGAAGCTGTCTCTCTCCTTCTTACAAGAAAAGGCTGAACAAACTAAGAATCAACCTCTTTTCTTGGAACCATCAGAGAACTGAGTTCTAGAAAGACAGGCGTATCCAGAGTCACAGTCGAGATCTGCTCATCTGGAGCAGAAGCCCATGCAGCCATAAACTGGCCACATCACTTAAATGGCAATTTTGAGGAATTGCTGGAGGCTGGGTGTAGTAGTTAAGAGTGAGGAATTCCTGGAGCTACAGCTTTGGGGGCCTCCATGCTTTTGTGCATTGTGCCATCAAATTCTCAGTATGGATCTGAGAAAGATCCCCTCATGGCTTGGCAGTAGCAAGGGAAGAGTCATCATTGTAAAATGCCCCCAAGGGTTCTGAAGGCCAACTCTCCAAGGGGAAAGAGCCTCATCCAAGCTGGGCGAAGGGCATTCCTCCCACTCCAGCCCCTCAAGACTTCCAGTCCCGCCCCAGTGGGTAGGAAGTGGGGGTGAATAATGTACACCACTGGAGAGACACTTGTGAAGGTCACAGCCCAGACACAGAGGCCCACTAAAATACTGAGATTTAATAGTAAGATTAGAGAACACTCCCCATCCCCAACCGATGGGGCTCCAGAAGAACATGAGGGGATTACAGCTGAAAGAGCTGCAAGATTCAGACCAGTACTTATGGAAGCCCAAAGTCAACAGGAGACACAAAAATAAGGCCACTGGGGGAATTTGAGGCCTCTGGTTTTTTAAAACTAAAGACATTTTTTAAAATAATATTATATACTATACAAATGTAAACAAAATAAAGCCTCTGGCACCTACAACTATAGCAAACATTAAACACAGCCCAATTCCTAGCCAGATTAACATAAAATCTCACACCAAAAGCCTATTACCCAATATGACACGTCCAACTTTCAACAATTACTAAATATGCCAAAAGACAAGAAAAACACATAATGAAGAAATAAAGCAAGAATCAGAACCAGACTCAGATATGGCAGAGATTTGGGACTTATCACACCAGTAATTTAAAATAACTACAATAAGTATGCTAAGCACTCTAATGGATAAAGTATACAACATGGCTAACATGAGCAAAGAGATTGAAACTCTAATAAAAAAAATCCAAAGGAAATGTTAAAAATAAAAAACACCATAACAAAAGTGAATGTTTTGATAAGCTCATCATTAGACTGAATATGGCCAAGGAATCAGAGAGATTGAAGAAATGTCAAAAGAAATTTCTCAAACTGAAATGCAAAGAGAAAAAGGAATTAAAAAAAAAACAAAAACAGAACAGAACATCGAAGGGGACAATTTCAAAAAGTGTAACATGAAAATTCAGAATACCAGAAAGACACAAAAAACAGAACAGAGCAGAAATATTTGACATAATAATGGCTGAGAACGTTGCAAAATTAATGACAAACACCAAGCCACAGACTCAGGAAGCTCAGAGAACACCAAGCTGGATAAATACCAAAATAAATAATATAAATAAATAAATACCAAATAAATAAGCATATCATATTCAAACTGCAGAAAACAAAAGAGAAAATCTTTAAAGATTCATAGGCAACCTGTGACATGTGGATACAAACATTTTTAGAAATCACAGCAGTAGCAGGAGAACCAAAGAGAAACTCAAAATTCCACTGAAGTGAATTACATCTAACATAGCTCTTAATTAAATTTATATAAGTAATGTTTTGCATACCATGCTTTAATAACTAGTGTGTTTCCAAATTTATTCACACCATACTCAGATGCGCATTGAAAATGCACTTAATATATTTTCTCCCTGGTAGCAGAAAAATTTTAACATGCCAATTAACCATTCTCCTGTCTCTCCAGGTTTGAATAATCCCCTCTTGGTTTAAATAGCCACTCTCTGCAAAGTTTGACCTCAGGGCAGGAGCCTTTCTGTTGACTCCCTCTCATCAGGCAGAAGCTTGTCCTGTTCCCTAAGGTGGGCCTGCAGATGTGACAGAAGCTCACTGTGTCTTCATGGGCATGGGCTAGGGAAGGAGAAAAGGTCCTTGGACCTACAGTGTCTTCTGGATCCTCCTTGGTCTCTGCTACCAAAGTATCAATGGTCTCATGTGGCTTTTTGTCCTCAACGTGATGGAGTCTCCCTCTAGAGTCATGGCTAGGGTCAGTTACTACCAGTCTCAAAGGCCCAGACCCTGGCCCCATCGCACCTGCACATCCCATTGCTAGGGCACAGGAACCTCTGCATACCAGCCTCTGCCATGTTCAGGCCAATCTCAAGCTCACTGATCAAGCCCCCTCCTGCCAGTACTGCTACAGTATCAGTCTGTGTCTTGTTGGAAGTGACAGAGAACAGGCAGCTCCCTAGAGGATAAGTCAGGCAGGCATGCCATTAGCCCCATCTCCTGTGAACCCCCCAAACCTATCTGGGTGTTTCTAATGCACCGCTCATGCACCTCAAGGTGCAGGCCTCTATTCTATGACTCTGTCCCTTCTTTATCCCACACTCCACTGCCAGAGAGGCAGGCTTAACCTTTCTACTTCTACATGATATCCTCCTTCCTACTGGCCAATAAGCCTCAAGGTCTAGCCTTCATTACATGAAGGAGGACATTCTCCACATTACAGAAAAACTATGTGATCTGATGCCTCCCCTTTGTTCTAGTTCCACTAAAGAATTTGGAAATCCTTTGTCCTTTGATGATGCCAATAGTATCAAACCAAAATCTAATTTGAAGGGCAAAGTTGAGCAATGACTTATTCTAGTAAATACTCACACATCCCTAGAACACCTAGCACCCATTCTTTTGCCAGCATGAAGCCCAGAATCACAGAATAAGAAATTACGGAATACAGAAAAAGAGAACTATTCCACATAAAACAATGGCGTGCTTGGGTAGTGCCTGCAGTTTGGATCTTTAGAAGTCTAGCATGATTACAGACTATATAATATGAGGTAAGGAAATTAACATCTTATTGAGCCCTTGCCATAAGCCAGGTACTAAACAAGGCACTTTATATCATGTTATTTAACTCACCAACAATCTTGAAAGGTAGATACTGTATTACTATTCCCCATTTTACAGATAAAATAACTGAGATCTCGTCCCAGGTCTTACCTTTTATAAAAGGGTGAAGCTGGGTCTTGAACCCAGGTCTGTCTGGCTCTGATGCACTACATGAAGTTGCATTTTCTTTCCTGTCATCCCCTCCTCCCTTCACAGTAGTCAAACAAGTAATAAGTGAAACAAATCTGATGATATTTGAACTTCTGACCATTTCCAACAAATCTGGTAGAGAACCAATTTCAATACAACACTCCCTGGACAAATTTTTCAGATCAGAACAGATAATTTGCTGACTCTGTGTCTTGCACATCAGTCTTAGCTGCTGTGTTAATGGGCTGGGGATGCCCAGGCAGGGCTGACAGGTTGGCACCACCCAGAGCCCCCCAGTTAAATTGCTGGAAAGAGTAAAACTCATCTAGTTACTTTTGTGTCCTGCGTTCCTCACGGGGCAGTGCACAGAGCATAATTTTCAGAAGCCCATAATTAACACCTTCATTTGAAAGAACAAATTCTATAAATGGAGAACAGGGAGCTCCCTCAACACAGACCATTAATCCTACTCTGGAAGCCTCACCCTAATGAATGAGGAAAATGAAGTGGCATTTCCTGCAGGCTGAAATGGGAATGCCCCTCCACATGGCAAACACAGTTTCCTATTGATTATAATGAGGCAAAGTTAGCCCAAACGCTTCTTTTCAGAGCATTTGGAACATAATGTATATCTTAGGAGAAAGTGGAAGGAAAACACACCAGTACAGAACCAAGTAAAATGCCCACCCTGTGATTTTCTTGTTACAAGACTTTACATTTCAATTGTCCTTTTCTCTCCTCACCCTTCTGGAATGTGAGTGTTGAACGATGCAAAATACACAGGCTGAGATTAAAAGTGCTCAGGCTGGAGAGTTCTGACTGACACCAGAGCCACGGAGACCCCCAGATTGGAGCAGATGATGTCACAGAGACCAGGGAGAAGGGGAGTGAAGGTCCAGGACATGCAGGGAACCTGGTGGGTCCCAAGAGTATGGGGAGCAGGTAAGCACCAAAACACCAGCAGGTGAGGCTGGCTTGGTGTATCAGGACCTGGCAGAGGAAACCAAGAAGAATAAAGGCAGGGATCCATCCGAGGGGTGCAGCCTTGGGACACACACACACACACACACACACACACACACACACACACACAGGAAGGCCTGCGACCTGCAGGCACAGGCAGAACCTTGAGTGCCCCGGGGAAAGAGGTGGAAGTGTTGGTTCTCGCTGTCAGCCATGGGGCAGAATCTGGAGAAGTTCCCATCCCCCAATGCCAGGGTCTCCCCCACTGTCCCGGGATCCAGGACCTGCAAAGGGAGTCCACACTCGATAACAGGCAGGACAGAGGGGCCATGGAACTGGGCTCAGGTGTCCTCTACAGCACAGCTTTGGGTTCCGTGTCTGTGAAAATGGCTCCAGCACATCCTTTCTGGAACCCTGTAATCAGCTCACTTGTATAAATGAGTCAGAGAATAAGTCACAGACAATGAGATGAACAGCAGCTCTGCATTAATTCCCCACAGCCACAAATACAGTCACAAAGAACCACAAGCCTTGTGGCCTAAAACAACACACATTCATTCCCTTATTGTTCTAGAGGTCAGAAGTGCAAAAGAAGTCTTACAGGGCTGACCTCAATGAGTCAGCAGGGTAGCAATCCTTTTTGGATATTCTAGGGAAGAATCTGTTTCCTTGATTTTTCCAACTTCCAGGGGCCACCTCCTTTCCTTGGCTTGTGGTCCCTTCCTCCATCTCCAAAACCAGCTTCCTGTCTCCCTCTTACAATGACCTTTTCATTACACTGGACCCACCTGATAATCCAAAATAATCTCCCCATGTCAAGGTCCTTAACTTAGTCGTACCTTCAGCGTCTCTTTTACCATATAAGGTAATATGTTCACAGATTCCAGGAACTAGGAAGTGGATGTCTTTTTGGAGCCATTATTCATCCTACCATTTGTTCTTACATTTTTTGCATGTATTATTTTGCTAATTTTTTTCAATACAGCATATAAAGTCAAGCACACAAGTCTTTATTAAATAGCTCTGTCAGAGGTCAGGTTTTCCTGTAGGAAGCAGCCTCTGACATGGAGATTTGTGTTCTGGTAGTTTACAGGGAGTGATCCCAGATCCACACCTGAGGCAGAGCGAGCTAATGACTAGACTAATGTTATATGGGGG
Source organism: Aethalodelphis obliquidens (assembly GCF_003676395.1). Classification (NCBI taxonomy): domain Eukaryota; kingdom Metazoa; phylum Chordata; class Mammalia; order Artiodactyla; family Delphinidae; genus Aethalodelphis; species Aethalodelphis obliquidens. The sequence continues at coordinate 10,224,901 of NW_020837993.1, forward strand.
GAAACGTCCAGCAGATCACCTTGATGATAATACAGCAAAAGCCCAGAGTTAAACAGAAATGGCATCCAAGGAGACAACATACCTGTCATAAAGTACAAAGACTAAAGACTTATAAATGTTAAGACTGGAGCTCTTATAACCTAACTCTGTCATTTTACGGGAGGGAAAACTGAGGTCCTGAGAGATATACACCAGCAGCTCTCAGTGCAGAGTTTGGGTCCACACACTTGAGTTCCCACACAGAGCCTAGTGCCTTATTCCTAACTCACTGACTCTTTATTTAACTTACAATACCAACAATATAAATTATCTATTTTTCAATCTCAAAGTTTACATTATGACTGGAGGGTGGAAGAGAGGGGAACATTAGACAGAAACAGCAGCAAAGAGAGAAAAATGAACAGCCTGGCAATGCAGGAGAAAAAAACAATGAATTAGAAGTTCTAGAAAGCAGCCTGGGAATGTTTAGTTTGAGAACATTTTGAAAACTCTTGAAGACATTGCTATGCTCCACAATTTAGGTTTGTAACAACTTTGAGTCATGAAGGAAAGATCAAATTATATTCATTTTATGAAATGGTGAGAAATGTGTCATTCTTATTAAAATATTTTCCAACCAATACACTTTGTATAAGGCTTAGAGTTAAAAAAAAAAACCTGTCCCAGTCACCCCAAAATGGACAATAAGAGGTTCAAATGCAGTACCTTTACTGAATATAATGTAACTTGAAAAGTCTGTTGCTGTGGCATAAACATTTCATCACCCAAATACAACACTAAATAAAACCAGTTCTGGGAATGCAGCCCAGATTATGTAGGCCTCTAATCACATTTTATATTATTTCCCAAAGTGATAAAGAATAAACTGATCAAAATTTTTTCAAGTGAGAAAAATACAGACAAAATGAGTCTAATCATATGCAGAGCTTCATTCACTTCTTGTATTATTTACTGAGGCATAAATTTATTATGTATTTTACGTTGTTATCTGAACTCTTGGAATTTAAAAGGAAAAGAATTTGAAGCTTGGGAATATGGAGGAGACAAAAAACAGGCACAGTAATAACCATAAATCCTGAAGCATGCAGATAAATGGAATGCTGATGCATTGAAAGAAAAAGCCACAATAATGTGGTGTTAAAACAAATACAGACTCCTACGTAATAGAAAAGAGGTCTCAAGTGAAAGGAGAGCCATTCATGTGAAAGGATCAGCAGATTTCTGCTCCAACATAACAACTGTTATTATTATTTATTAAGCACCTATCATATAAGGGACGCCTGAGGCACTGTCCATAAATGAAAGAGAAAATATTTTTTTAAAAAAATCATTGCTAAAGGCTTTATGAAATAAGAAGATTCTACATCCAATTTAGCAAAGATGGTAATTGGAGCAATGTGCTTTTCCCTTATGCTCAATTTAATGGTTCTAATCAACACCAAAGTAAGCTTCTTGTCTTTCCTGGCCTTGGGAAAAAAAAAGTCAATTATGAGTGCCTAGAGTAACATGGGACTATAGGGCAGTTATCAAGGATCCATTGGATCTTCAAATATCACAAAAGTTCTACCTTTATTAATAACATGTACCTATTTATATATATTAAGAATGAATGGGGAATTCCCTGGTGGTCCAGTGGTTAAGACTTGGTGCTTTCACTGCTGTGGGCCTGGGTTCCATCCCTGGTCAGGGAACTAAGTTTCCAAGGCCATGTGGCATAGCCAAAAAAAAATTAAATTAAAAAAAAATTTTTAAAGAATGAATGACATGACAAAAATGGAACTGAAGATAAAGACAGATCCCACTCAATATTTTTTTAATTGGGACTATGTGCTAATATTTTAGCTGGTTCCATATAACCAAAATAATTGATTTCATTGAATAACCAACAAAGTTGACAAATGAGTCAACTCTAACTTGTTTGGCAGAAGAAAAAGTTCTGACAGCATGCAAGAAGGATGGATGGATAGACGGATGGATGGATGGATATAAGAACAGAGAACAAGAGAGAGAGGGAGAGAGAGAATTTCTAGCTGCTAAAATCTCACCCAAACCTGTTCCTAATCCCAGGCTCCAGATTTGGGGCATCTTCATGTACCATGGGGGAGGTGACAGGAAGAAAAGCCAGACAGCTGTGGGCAGGGCCAGCTCATGGAGCATGTCAAACGTCATCAACAGAGAACATAAAACCAAAGCAGAGACTAAGAAGGATGAGCAACTTGACCTCAGAAGTTATTAGGGAGGAGGAGATGGGTTCCCTTAGAGTTAATCCGGGGAAGCCTCTTAGAAGGCAAGATGGGACTCAGAAAGAGCAATAAACTGCTCAGTTTTAGAGAAAAGGAGAAACTGTAAGCAAGGATTTCTTCCCAGCAAGAATACGTTTACCACCCATGGGACCACAAAGACTCAGGGAGGGACTCCTCATCTGAGAGCCCACCTCAGGGAGTGGGACAAGGACATGGCATCATGCCGTGTCCTTCTGGCCCTGGATCTCTTCATCTCGTGACCAGATGAGACTCATGCATCCCCCAAGGCAGAGCTATGGCATGAAATAGGTCAGGGCCCCCAAACGTTGTCTGAGTCTTAACTCTTACACTAAGACAGAAGAGGGACCAGAAGATAGGGATAATAAAAAGTCCTGGCATCTTTAGATAACAGGAGGCAGTACTACCCGCGGGGAGCTAATTTGCTGCCATGAGAGTAGAAGGCAATTGTCAAACAGACTTCTAGCACCTTTGAGCTGGCTCAGCTCAGCCCTGGACAAGAGCAGCCATGAATCCCACGCCCCTACTCTGCCCACTATGGCATCCTGCTCACCTCTTACCTAACCAGTCTGCATCAAAGTCCAACAAAGGACACACACACGTACAAAGGAAGATCAGTTCCGACAGTGTTTAAACTCTTCATTCCTAATGAAGAACCCCTAAAGCATCTTAAGGTTACCTGCAGAGGGAGGCCTGGAGAGAAAGTGACCTGGCCCCTGAGAGAAAGTGACGCAGCTTCCTGGAGTCTTTCTTGGTGAAAAGGGCATTTAAATCTCACCTCCTCAACTCTCTATTTACATATACACAACAAATTTTTTCTTCTTTCTGTCCTCACCATTTCACAAAGCTCATTATCGGGTCTGATTTCCACACTTTGCTGAGGAGAAATGTGGCTGCAGGCTCGGACACCCCGGGGTTGGAGTCCCAGCTCTGCTCCAAAGTAGCTCTGATGTGGGCCAGATATTTGACTTCTCCAAGCCCCAGAGCCTCATCTGGGAAATGGGAGCCCTGACACCTACCTTTAACGTTAGTGTGGGGTGTGTACAAAGTGTTGTATTCGCTTGCTCTTGCTGTGTAACAAGTCACCACAAACCTAGAGGATTAAAACAGTGCACACTTATTATCTCACAGTGTCCCTGGGTCAAGAGTCCAGGCGCAGCTAGCAGGGTCCTCCGCTCAGAGTCTGAAATCAAGGCTGAGGCTGTGGTCCCCTACGAAGCTCAGGGTCTTCTTCCAAGCTCACATGGTTGTTGGCAGAAGTCGGTCCTCGTAGGGTTGAAGCCCTCGGCTCTTGAAGGCTACCTGCAGGATCACATCACAGCAAACTTCCCCCACAGCTTCACGCAGGACAACAGGGGCACCACTCGCTCCAGTCTGTTGGCACAGTTTTATATAATGCAAACAGTCACAGGAGTGACAGCCACTCACCTCTGAAGTCTATGGGGTAGAAGCAAGTCCCAAGTCCTGCCCATGTGCAAGGGGAGAGAATCACACAAAATCATGGACACCAAGAGGCAGGAATTTTTAGGGGCCACACTAGGGTGTGTCTGCCCCAGTGCCTACCACAGTGCCTGGATCTAATGTGCGTCCAAAAGTAGGTTTTATTTTCGTGTGTGATGATTAATTTTATGTGACATCTTGGCTAGGTTACAGAGCCCAGTTGTTTGGTTAAACACCAGTCTAGATATTTCTATGAAGGTATTTTTTTTAAGATTTAAGATAATTTCTCCAATCAGTAGACTTTGAGTAAAGTAGATTACTCTCCACAATGTGGGTGGGCCTTGTCTAATCAGTTGAAGGCCTTAGGAGCAAAGACTGGGGTATCCTGAAGAAGAAGCAATTCTGTCTCAAAACTGTGACATGGAAATCCTGCCTGAGTTTGCAGCCTGCTGCTCTGTGGAGTTCAGACTCAAGACGGCAACATCAATTCTTAGCTAAATTTCCAACATGCTGGTCTGCTCTATAGATTTTGTACTTACCACACACCAAAATCATGCAATCCAGTTTCTTAAAAATAAATAAATAAATGAATCAAAATATGTATGTATGTGTTTCTCTAGGCGAATCCTGACTAATACAATGTCATTGTTTTCTTGTTGCTACTGTTAATGTTTTCTAAAAATCCAGTCAATAACTAAAAACCCATTCATTCAGTCATTTCAAAATATATGTACAAATTATATATACATTTATATATTACATATTCACATATATATCACATACATATATACACATAACTTTAAGCACCTACTATGTGGTAGGCATAGTGTTAGATGCTAGAAACTGGAATACTTGACTGAATTAAAAGGCATACTCCATTTGTTGAGATAAGGAAGACTCAATATTAAAAAGATATCCAGGCTTCCTAAATTAATACATAAATTTAATGCAATCTCAATATAAATACCAATCAAAAATTATAGAACACAATCTGATTCTAAAGTTAATATGGAAATACACAAAAAGCCAGAAAAAAATTGGAAATAAAAATTTGAGGAAATACTTGTCCTTCTAGGTATTAAAATATATTGTAAAACTACAGTTAAGATATTGTGGCACATGAATAGTTAGATCAATGCAACCAGATAGAAATCCCAGAAATAGACCAAAATAAATATTAAAATCTAGCAGATTATTAAAATGGCATTGAATATCAGGTAGGGGTGGGGAATTCAATACATTAATGGTTTTGAGCAACTGAGTAGATATTTGGGGAAAATTAAGTTAGATCTCTATCTCAATCCTTAGACCAAATGAAATTAATTCCAGATGATGGAATATTTTTAATATAAAAATGAAAATGAAATCATACTGGAAAGAACATGGAGTCTTTTCTTTTAAGTTCTTAAAATGAGAAAAGCCAGTTAGAAATTGTACTCTAGGAATATAGAGAATCACAAAAGGATAGACCTGTGCTGCAGTTGGTTCAGGATATCAATGATGTCAAGTATCAGGTCTCTGAAATTCTTTTGTCCCTTCCTTCACAAACCAAAGATGGCTGCTGAAGCTCCAGCCATGTTTCCTGCTTCCAAGGCAGCTGGAAGAGAAAGGTAAATTGACTTTCACTGAAGCCCCACAGTCTGCTTTAACTACTCTGCTCTGCAAAGAAGCTGGAACAATGCCCAGGGTTCTGTTAATAAGGAAGGAGGTTAAAATAAATATCAGTTAGACGGTTGGCATCCTCTGCTAAAATTGCAAATGTTTAACTTTAAAATGCCTAGAAAGTTATAGAGAGTTTTTACATATCTCCCCCACCACCCAGCTTCCACTAATGTTAATGTCTTACATAACCATAATATAATTATCAGAACCAGAAAATTCACATTGGCACAATACTAAAGACCTTATTTCAATTTCACCAGTTTTTCCATCAATGTCCTTTTTCAGTTCCAGGTCCTATTCAGGATAGCATGTTGCAGTTAGTTGTTATTTTTCCTTAGTATGAAAAGTATTACATTATTTTACATTACATGTCAAATGTTCCTCAATTTTGATTTGCCTGATGTTTTCTCATAAGTAGACTAAGGCTATACAATTGCCAAATTTGATTAGATAAAAATTGAAATTTTCTGCATGAAAGAAACACTATAAACAAAGTCAAAAGAAAAACATCAAATGGAAGAAAATAATCTGAAAGACAAAACCCAACACAAAGCCTATTTCCTTAAAACACTGTGTCAACAAATCAATAGAACATACAGTCCAATAGAAAAATTGGCAAAACACACTATTAGATATTATAAATGGCTCTTAAATAAATGCAAACTTATCCATGTAAGAGAAATACAAAATAAAACTATAATCATATCTCATTGTAGTTCTTTATCAGTTTGGCAAAGAAGAAATAAGTTAGCAATTATTCTGTGCTGGCAAAAGGCTGGAGAGAGTTATGTTGATAGAAATGTAAACTGGTAGAGTCCCCTTAAGGAACAACTTCATCATCTCATCCAAACTTAAAATGCCCACGTTGTTTTACCCAGAAATTCCACATATAGGAATTTATCTTTTAGGTAGATAATAAATGCACACATAAAATGACATGTGTATAGTATATGCATTCCATATCTGATGATAACCTAAATTTTCATCAGTACAGCACTAGTTAAATAAATTTGGGTGTATTCATATGACTGAACACTATGCAGCCATTATAAAGAACAAAGCATGTCTATGTAGAACAGTTCCTAAGACGTATTTTTTTTCAAGTGAGGGATAGTGTGTATAATATGCTGCTATTTCTCGGGAGAAGGAAAGTATAAACAGACATGTTTGCATGTGTGTAATTTTCTCTAGAAGAAAGATAAGAAGTGTATATTACACTGTAATGGGAATCAGATTGCTAGGAGATAACAAAGGTAAAAAGATATGGTTTACTGGAAACACAAAAAATAACCTATATAATCAAAGAAATGCAATCATAGTATGATATTTGACTCTCCAGGAAACTGTAGTCATATAGACATAATGATATGGACAGTTTTCGTTGATTTAACTAAGGGTTGTGATAGCATATAATCATACAGGGAAGAGGAGAGGAGAGGCCTGGTGGGGTGCGGTGGGGAGGTGCCAGGGAGATATTGCTTGTCCATATCACCAGGAAGACATGGACAAGACCTAAAGTGGGAAAAATCAAGAAGTAGCAGGATGAGCATATTATTTAGAAATCTGGGAGTAAAAACCGAAAGAGACAGCTGAAATAATTAAAAGTGATTGCCGGTAGGAAAGAGCAAGGCAGTGCCTCTTTTCTTCATTACAAATCTATTTGGCACTACTAGATTTTTAACAATGGGCATGTTTTAACTTTGATAAAATTAAAATGTTAATGCACAAATAATTTGTGGTAATAGGAATACAATCCAATGTTGTAAAATAATATTAATAATTGGTATGCAGGTAAACTGTCTCCTTGCTCTTACCGACCCCCCAGATAACCACACTCTCATGAATGTACTTATCTTTTTTTTTTTTTGCAGTAGGCGGGCCTTTCACTGTGTGGCCTCTCCCGTTGCGGAGCACAGGCTCCGGATGCGCAGGCTCAGCGGCCATGGCTCACGGGCCCAGCCACTCGGCGGCATGTGGGATCTTCCCAGACCGGGGCACGAACCCGTGTCCCCTGCATCGGCAGGTGGACTCTCAACCACTGCGCCACCAGGGAAGCCCGAATGTACTTATCTTTGCATGCATTTCTCCATGCCTATGAGAACATAAACACAGACTCAAACAGATACACTATTTGTAACATATGTACCTGTCCATGTGTTTATACCTGTTTATATACATATTATTTACATATTTTTGTATATATTTATATATAACATACAAATACATATTACATAGGAAAAAATACATAGTATATAGGAATATAAATATAGAAAATCTTTGAAATTGAAAATTTTGTTTTTAAATTCTAGAAAATCTTCTTTTGCTCTACTGCATGCCATTGAATTGACCTATATAGATATACAGATTTAAATATAGATGATATAGCTATAGATATATGAAAAACAGGGAGAGGGAAGATTATATACCGTATATATATATATTATGTATATATATGGTATATATCTCCATCTTCATCTCTCTTGCTCATTGTCTCCTGTCTCTGTTCCTTCATTTAATTCCAGTTTGCAAACTGGTATTCCTCCCTCAAGTTACGGAGCCCACTTGCACAGTTATGCCATGCTGGCCTTTTCATGGTTGTATGAAGAATAGGCACAGTTCAGGTTGTTTGGGTCTTTCCAGCAACACAAGCCAGAAAGCAGGAAGGCAAGGCAGACCTTGCTCTTCTGTTCTGGTAGCAAATGAGGGGCTCAAGCTGTACCCCTTGTAGCAGCTGTACAGTAGCTGTTCAGATGTCCCTGCAAGAACCTTCCACCAGGAGTGCAAGTAGCAGCCTTCAGCTGCAGCATACTTAGGATTTGCCACAGTGTTCAAGCCGAGGCCATATTCTCCTCAGGCAGCTCACAGCCAGTGACTGAGCCCGGCCGAGGTACTAGGACTGGCCACTTCTGCCCTGCGACACTGTGAGCAATCTTTGCGCTGCAGCTCCATACTGGGATGACTCACTTTCTCCAAGTTGCTTCTTCACCCTTCTTCCCTCCCCTCTTCTGAACAGAAACAGCCCCACATCATGGTCTGAAGGTTTTCCTTGCCTAGTCCTCCTCCTTCTCTTTGCCTTTCGCAAGCATTAACTCCCAGAATACCTTGCACTTCTCACTGTGTCTTGCCAGCTGCTTCCTGGAGGACCCAAACCCAACTTATTTCTCAGCTGAGAAATACCAAAGAAGCCTCACTACTCAGGTTTAGTCCAATTCAACCAACAGGTTATCTCCCAAACAGAAGCCCACAAATGGTTTCCAGCCTCTTTGTGGGGCCCCTCCAGCTTTCTGGGGTCAGCACTATGGGCAACCCCAGAGCAGAAGGTTCAGGAAGATCCCTAGGGAGGGCCCAGACCTCTGCTGGCCGGGCCGTCTCAAGGAACACCATGTCTGCAGTCTTCCCTCTAGGCCGCCAGGGGAGGCAGGCCTTCTCCTCTGTGCTGGTCCCTCCCAGTTCACCCCATGCCCCATGCCCTGGAGAATGCCTTGCCTCACTTCCTCAGAGAGTGCAGACCAACTCACAGGCAGGCCTGCATTGGTCATGGGTCATTGTGTTACTCCAAAGAGGAAGAGGGCTCAGAGATATGCATTCTAGCTGCTATCTTCCCAGAGTTCCTTAGGCATGACACAGGAAGTGACTAAGGAGAGCCCCAGGTGCCTAGACGGTCAACAACAAGGAAGGACTATGGGGAGAGTGTCAGGGGTCACCAGGACAAATGTGGCCCGCCACACAACGTGCCAAAGAACTGGCCTCTTGGACAGATCTCAGGCCAGCCTTCATGCCAAACAGTATGACACAGATCTTCGTCTAACAAGACAAATCTCACCAACTGATTACTTTCATTCTGTGGGTCTCCACATTCCCAAACCATCACAAGAGAACCAAGACTACACAGGATTTCCAAACTGACTTCCACTCCCTCAGAAGTTCTGAATCCTTTAAATTAGTATCTGTCAACAAGTCTTGTCAAATAATGGGGAAAAAAATAGATGGAAAGGGAATAAAGAAATAAAAGAAGCCCAACAGCAGTACTATGTTCTTTCTATTCAGTATTGATTGTACGTCATTAGCTGTTGGACTGTTTTCCACCTTTTCACTTCAAACTTATTCCAGGAAGAAATGAATATTTTTCAGCAGCTGACGGAGATCATCAAACTTCTGAACTCATCTAATGAAAGACAATTACTTTACGTTGCCTTAGGCTCTTTCCAACCAACAGAATGTCAATGTCAATTTCTCCAATTAAAAGGGACATTTTTGAAAAAGACTAATAAAAATTTTAAAGAATAAAGTTGGGTTAGCAGCCATGCTAGCAATCAGAACTAGCATGGCTGTTACTGCTGTGTAGTGGAAAATACACTGAGACATCCCAAGATCCTGGGTTTGAATCCTAAATCTGCCACATAAGCTCTACAATTTGAACAAAACACCTATCCCCACTAGGCCTTAGTTTCCTCACTTTTCAGATAATGAATTTTCAAATACTTAACAAAAAACTTCTGTTTTCCAACAAGTCTTATCCAAAGCTCCAATGTATTATAGGCATCTGTTATGAGTTAAATAGTGTCCCCCCTAAAAAAGATATATTGGATTCCTAACCCCCAGTACCTCAGAATGTGACCTTATTTAGAGAGAGTGTCAGTACAGAGGTAATCAAGTTAAAATGAGGTCATGTGGATAGATCCTAATCCAATATGATTGATGTCCTTATAAGAAGGGAAATTTGGACACAGAGACACGCACAAAGGAAAGACGATGTGAAGAGACACAGGGAGAACATGATCTTCTACAAGCCTGAGGCTACCAGAAGTGAGAAGAGAGGCAAAGAACAGATCCTTCCCCCTCGCCCCGCCACCCCCCACCCCGCATCCCCTAGCACCTGAGAGGGAGTATGGCCCTACCATTGACTTTGAATTTCTGGACTCCAGAACTGTGAGACAATAAACTTCTATTGTTCTAAGTCACTCATGCTGGTACTTTGCTATGGCAGCCCTAGCAAGCTAATCAGCATAAATGCCCAGGTTAAATCTTCCATTGTTTATAGAGTCCCACAGAGCACAACCCAAGATCCCCTGAATGAAACGTTGGCTAAGAGCCCTGTGCCTCTCCTTGTCCATGATGGCTAGTGTTCTTACATGACCCTGAGGCCCTAAGACCTCTGAGTCCTCATCCACAGAAGGACCTTTCCTTCTATAACATTCAAATGTGAAGTGTATGCTTGGGGTTTCACTGTCCTTAAAAATTATTGAAGTGTGTCTAGTTTACCTGTTATTCTTTATTACAAAATTTAATTGACCTCAGTATACTATGCCCTACTCAGGACAGATAAAAGAGAAACCGATTTGGACCCGTTATTTAAATAACTGGTGACAGAGAGAGAGAGATTAAGATTATATGTGTAGGAAATAGTTAATCAAGTCCAGGAAGCTCAGAGAGTCCCATACAGAATAAATCCAAGGAGAAACACATCAAGACATATATTAATCAAGCTATCAAAAATTAAATACAAAGAAAAAATATTAAAAGCAGCAAGGGAAAAACAACAAATAACATACAAGGGAATCCCCATAAAGTTAACAGCTGATCTTTCAGCAGAAACTCTGCAAGCCAGAAGTGAGTGGCAGGACATATTTAAAGTGATGAAAGGGACAAACCCACAACCAAGATTACTCTACCCAGCAAGGATCTCATTCAGATTAGATGGAGAAATTAAAACCTTTACAGACAAGCAAAAGCTAAGAGAATTCAGCACCACAAAACCACCTTTACAACAAATGCAAAAGGAACTTCTCTAGGCAGGAAACACAAGAGAAGGAAAAGACCTACAATAACAAACCCCAAACAATTGAGAAAATGGTAATAGGAACATACATATCGATAATTACCTTAAATGTAAATGGATTAAGTGCTCCAATCAAAAGACGTAGACTGGCTGAATGGATCCAAAACCAAACCTGTATATATGCTGTCTACAAGAGACCCACTTCAGACCTAGGGACACATACGGACTGAAAGTGAAGGGATGGAAAAAGATATTCCATGCAAATGATAATCAAAAGAAAGCTGGAGTAGCAATTCTCATATCAGACAAAATAGACTTTAAAATAAAGACTATTACAAGAGACAAAGAAGGACACTACATAGTGATCAAGGGATCAATCCAAGAAGAAGACATAACAATTGTAAATATTTATGCACCGAACATAGGAGCACCTCAATACATAAGGAAAATGCTAACACCATAAAAGGGGATATTGACAGTAACAAAATCATAATAGGGAACTTTAACACCACACTTTCACCAATGGACAGATCATCCAAAATGAGAATAAATAAGGAAATACAAGCTTTAAATGATACATTAAACAAGATGGACTTAATTGATATTTGTAGGACATTCCAGCCAAAAACAACAGAATACACTTTCTTCTCAAGTGCTCATGGAACATTCTCCAGGATAGATCACATCTTGGGTCACAAATCAAGCCTTGGTAAATTTTAAAAAATTGAAATCTTATCAAGTATCTTTTCTGACCACAACACTATGAGACAGAAAAAAATCTGTAAAAAACACAAACACATGGAGGCTAAACAATACACTACTTAGTAACCAAGAGATCACTGAAAAAATCAAAGATGAAATTAAAAAATACCTAAAACAAGTGACAATGAAAACATGGTGACTCAAAACCTATGGGATGCAGCAAAAGCATTTCTAAGAGCAAAGTTTATAGCAATACAATCCTACCTCAAGAAAGAAGAAACATCTCAAATAAACAACCTAACCTTACACTTAAAGCCATTAGAGAAAGAAGAACAAAAAACCCCCAAAGTTAGCAGAAGGAAAGAAATCATAAAGATCAGATCAGAAATAAATGAAAAAGAAATGAAAGAAACAATAGCAAAGATCAATAAAACTAAAAACTGGTTCTTTGAGAAGATAAACAAAATAGATAACCCATTAGCCAGACTCATCAAGAAAAAAAGGAAGAAGACTCAAATCAATAGAATTAGAAATGAAAAAGGAGAAGTAACAACTGATGCTGCAGAAATACAAAGGATCATGAGAGAGTACTACAAGCAACTATATGCCAATAAAATGGACAACCTGGAACAAATGGACAAATTCTTAGAAATGCACAACCTTCTGAGACTGAACAAGGAAGAAATAGACAATATAAACAAACCAATCACAAGCACTGAAATTGAGACTGTGATTAAAAATCTTCCAACAAACGGAAGCCCAGGACCAGATGGCTTCACAGGAGAATTCTATCAAACATTTAGAGAAGAGCTAACACTTATCCTTCTCAAACTCTTCCAAAATATAGCAGAGGGAGGAACACTCCCAAACTCATTCTATGAAGCCACCATCACCCTGGTACCAAACCAGACAAAGATGTCACAAAGAAAGAAAACTATAGGCCAATATCACTGATGCACATAGATTCAAAAAATCCACAACAAAATAAGAGCAAACAGAATCCAACAGCACATTAAAAGGATCATACACCATGATCACGTGGTGTCTATTCCAGGAATGCAAGGATTGTTCAATATACGCAAATCAATCTACATGAAACACCATATTAACAAATTAAAGGAAAAAATCACATGATCGTCTCAATCGATGCAGAAAACGCTTTTGACAAAATCCAACATCCATTTATGATAAAAACCTTCCAGAAAGTAGGCAGAGAGGGAACTTACCTCAACATAATAAAAACCATATATGACAAACCCACAGTCAACATCTCTCTCAGTGGTGAAAAACTGAAACCATTTCCACTAATATCAGAAAGAAGACAAGGTTGCCCACTCTCACCACTCTTATTCAACATAGTTTTGGAAATTTTAGCCACAACAATCAGAGAAGAAAAAAAGAAATAAAAGGAATCCAAATCGGAAAAGAAGAAGTAAAGCTGTCACTGTTCGCAAATGACATGATACTATACATGGAGAATCCTGAAGATGCTACCAGAAAACTACTAAAGCTAATCAATGAATTTGGTAAAGTAGCAGGATCCGAAATTAATGCACAGAAATCTCTTGCATTCCTATACAACAGTGATGAAAAAATCTGAGAGGGAAATTAAGGAAACACTCCCATTTACCATTGCAACAAAAAGAATAAAATACCTAGGAATAAACCTACCTGAGGAGACAAAAGACCCGTATGCAGAAAACTATAAGACACTGATGAAAGAAATTAAAGATGATACAAACAGATGGAGAGATATATCATGTTCTTGTATTGGAAGAATCAACATTGTGAAAATGACTATACTACCCAAAGCAATCTACACATTTAGTGCAATCTCTATTAAACTACCAATGGTATTTCTCACAGAACTAGAACAAAAAATTTCACAATTTGTATGGAAACACAAAAGATCCCGAAGAGCCAAAGCAATCTTGAGAAATAAATACAGAGTTGGAGGAATCAGGCTTCCTGACTTCAGACTATACTACAAAGCTACAGTAATCAAGACAGTATGATACTGGCACAAAAACAGAAACATAGATCAATGGAACAGGACAGAAAGCCCAGAGATAAACCCATGCACATATGATCACCTTATTTTTGATAAAGGAGGCAAGAATATACAATGGAGAAAAGACACCCTCTTCAATAAGTGGTGCTGGGAAAACTGGACAGCTACACGTAGAAGAATGAAAGTAGAACACCTGCTAACATCATGCACAAAAATAAACTCAAAATGGATTAAAGGCCTAAATGTAAGGCCAGGCACTCTAAGGCTCTTAGAGGAAAACATAGGCAGAACACTCTATGACATAAATCATAGCAATATCCTTTTTGACCCACCTCGTAGAAAAATGGAAATAAAAATAAACAAATGGGACCTAATGAAACTTAAAAACTTTTTCACAGCAAGGCAAACCATAAACAAGATGAAAAAACAACACTCAGAATTGGAGAAAATATTTGCAAATGAAGCAACTGACCAATGATTAATCTCCAAAATTTACAAGCAGCTCATGCAGCTCAATATCAAAAAAAACCAAACAACCCAATCCAAAAATGGGTAGAAGACCTAAATAGACATTTTTCCAAAGACGATATACAGATTACCAGCAAACACATGAAAGAATGCTCAACATCACAATCATTAGAGAAATGCAAATCAAAACTTCAATGAGGTATCACCTCACACCAGTCAGAATAGCCATCATCAAAAAATCTACAAGCAATAATTTCTGGAGAGGGTTTGGAGAAAAGGGAACACTCATACACTGTTGGTGGGAATGTAAATTGATACAGCCACTATGGAGAACAGTATGGAGGTTCCTTAAAAAACTAAAAATAGAACTACCATATGACCCAGCAATCCCACTACTGGGCATATACCCTGAGAAAACCATAATTCAAAAAGAGTCATGTACCACCATGTTCATGGCAGCTCTATTTACAATAGCCAGGACATGGAAGCCACCTAAGTGTCCAATGACAGATGAATGGATAAAGATGTGGCACATATATACAATGGAATATTACTCAGCCATAAAAAGAAACAAAATTGAGGGCTTCCCTGGTGGCGCAGTGGTTGAGAGTCCGCCTGCTGATGCAGGAGACGCGGGTTCGTGCCCCGGTCCGGGAAGATCCCACATGCCGCGGATCGGCTAGGCCCGTGAGCCATGACCACTGAGCCTGCGCGTCTGGAGCCTGTGCTCCGCAACGGGAGAGGCCACAACAGTGAGAGGCCCGCGTACTGCAAAAAAAAAAAGAAAAAAAGAAACGAAATAGAGTTATTTGTAGTGAGGTGGATGGACCTATATTCTGTCATATGGAGTGAAGTAAGTCAGAATGAGAAAAACAAATACCGTATGCTAACACATATATATGCAAACTAAAAAAAAAAACAAAAAAAGGTTATGAAGACCCTAGGGGCAGGACAGGAATAAAGACGCAGACGTAGAGAATGGACTTGAGGACACGGGGAGCAGAGGAAGGGTAAGCTGGGACGAAGTGAGAGAGTGGCATGGACATATATACACTATCAAATGTAAAATAGATAGCTAGTGGGAAGCAGTCGCACAGCACAGGGAGATCAGCTCCCTGCTTTGTGACCACCTAGAGAGGTGGGATAGGGAGGGTGAGAGGGAGACGCAAGAGGGAGGAGATGTGGTGATATATATATATATATATATGTATAGATGATTCACTTTGGTGTAAAGTAGAAACTAACACACCATTGTAAAGCAATTATACTCCAATAAAGATGTTAACAACAACAAAAAAAGATCATATGTTTAAACTCTTAGTTGTGTGAGCAAAGTCTAAAAGTGCTCGAAGGTACAATCCCCTGCTGGAAAGAAATTTCACCATTAGATGATCATGGTCACACACAGCATTCAGTTCTTTACCTTCCCATCCCTGCTTGACAGACCCCCAGCTCCCAGTCCACCAGATGGGAGGACTCACGAAAGATTCTTAAGAGACATCCTCTACGTCCTTCAGAATGAAACACCTGCAGGACCATCAATCATTGGTCACCTCTTACAGCACAGCTTGGACAAACTATAGTGTTAACAGACTCTTTCTAATTCTTGCCACCAAAATAATATTTTAGGAAAAAACACAAGGCAGAGAAAAGAAGGGGACAGAAAAAGCCCATCCTGCCATCAATTTTATCTGTGTTATATCTATATGGATATAAGTCTAGATAAATTTTTCCATACTTACACTCATGTCAGTACAAAGATAGGTATAAAACCCCAAGGGGAAAAAAAGTTAAAATTTGAATTTAAAACTTGGCGATCGACTAAAAGAGAGAGACTGTTTCCGATGACAATAACTCCAAGTCATGGTTGAAAGACATACATAGTGACATTAAATTTAAGCCATTGGGGGCTTCCCTGGTGGCGCAGTGGTTGAGAGTCCGCCTGCCCGTGCAGGGGACACGGGTTCGTGCCCCAGTCCGGGGGGATCCCACATGCCGCGGAGTGGCTAGGCCCGTGAGCCATGGCCGCTGAGCCTGCGCGTCCGGAGCCTGCACTCCGCAACGGGAGAGGCCACAACAGTGAGAGGCCCGCGTACCGAAAAAAAAAAAAAAATTAAGCTATTGGACAGTGTCGTTGACACTCTCATTGATCCCAAGTGCCCTCTCTTGGGGAGGTCATTGGTTCTCCAGTGAAATGGAGCCTTGAGTGCTGCACTTTTTTGGCTCAGATAGAGAGTCACCAACTCAATGAATATAAAGCATGATGGCTGCCATGTTTTTAAAGCCTCCATTTTTGGAGCATTTGGTGTTCATTGTTTCATTTCATCCACAGCATGCCTAGGGCACTATTTATCCTCATATATGGTCAAGAAGGAAACTAAGGATTGAGCCAGTGTCCCAAATTGCCTGAACAGAAGGACACTCTAGTTCTCAAGAGGCTTGGATGAGGACAAAGGCCGGCCACCCTCAACTTCCCACAGGAATTAGAACAACCCTCGATGTAGTTGTCATATTTCAAGTCCAAGCCCGGGACCCTTCTCAGACCTGGAGCTTCTGTCCTCGTGGCACCCAAGCTCTTATTCAAGAGACAGTTCAAGAAGCACCAGGAGTCGCATAGCCCTGGTGGAATCTCGCAGCCACTCATTTTCTTGTAGACAGTGAAAAATGCTTTGTACTCCTTCTGAGCCTCGGATCCCTCATCTGCAAAGTGAAGATAAATTCTGCTCCCTGTGTGGCATGTTCTGAAAATTAAATGGGATAGAAAATAATGGACACAAAAAATGGAGGCATGACAACACAGCAAAAACAGCAATGATGCAGGATTTGTATTTATTTGGTGGGGATCTTTACCCAACCCAAAGATCTGCAACCCCGTAGACTCCATTTCACAGCAGAACCTCTCCAAGGAAGGACATATAAGAAGCCTGCAAAATTCTTTTCCAAAATTTCAGAGTCCCACCAAGCATCACTGAAACTCTTACTGAGTAGTATTAGCAGTGAAAACAAGAGTACCTCTCACTGAGTCAGTTACCAAATTCAAATCCCTTAATGTCTATTGAGGGATTTTTTTTTTTTTTGGAGTTTTCTGAACCTAACTTTATTGACATATCCTGCACTTTGAGAGAAAATAGAAATCCTGCTTGGTTTATATGAGTTTGAATCTTATTTTAATCATTTGGAGAGGTGATTTACAATTCTTGAGGGATGCCCCATAGTATAAAACTAGAACAGAAAACATGATTCTAAACTCTTTTCTTCTATCCCATCTTTCTTAAGAGACACAGAGAGAGAGAGAGAGAGAGAATTTGTCTGTCTATGGAGAAAGAGGTTGTCAGTGCAGAGAGATAAGAAGATAAAAGAGCAATTAAACTCTCCATTTAGAAAATGTTTATCAAGCACATACTTGTGGCCAGGGCCCGAGCATAGAAAACAGTGACACGTGTCTCTGCAGCCACAGTATAGCAGCAGAAGCAGCCCAGAAAGTTTATAAAGACAGAACAGTGTGGTAGAAATGAAGATGCTAGGAACCCCAGGGGCTAAGGAAAGTCAAAGAAGTAATGTTTAAACCCAAGGGTGGAGACAGAAAACTGCTTCCCATCCTTTCTCAGTGGTAGTTATGTGCACAGTTCTCTGTTTCACAGGCTTATTCCTGCTTTGGGGTATGAGGTCAGCCTAATTCCGTGAAAGCTCATTCCAGCCTCTAATTCTTCTGCTGCCTCCATTAAAAAAAAAAAAAAGCAGGGAGGGAATCTCCTTGCCAGAGAGCATTTCTCACATAGGACAGTCTCTAACAGGTTGTGATAGTCATGTTTGTTTGTCCTGGTTAATCCAGATAATGTGTTGCTATTGACCCCTGCCAACTCTCAAAAGCTTTGACCTAGTGACACTCCCAAGCAGAGCCCTCCCTGTGCTGCTCCAGCATCATGTGCCATCGTGAAATGAAGCCCTGCATGCCTGGCTCTGCAGCACCCAGCACTGGGGTGTCATTGTGAAAAGCAGCCTGGTCCTGAACCCGACTGTGGAATTTGGAGGCTCTGCACAAGGGCTCACTTCTCCATTTACAACCAGAGCACCATAAGCCCCCACTTCAATGGGTAGATACAAGTGGTATTCTGGCTTCCAGGAATTAGCAACAATTCAGAGTCAGAAAATCCTGAAGGGTCTATGTATTTATTTTTCCTCAGTGTGGCATCAT
The DNA here is from genome assembly GCF_003676395.1 of Aethalodelphis obliquidens. NCBI lineage: Eukaryota > Metazoa > Chordata > Mammalia > Artiodactyla > Delphinidae > Aethalodelphis > Aethalodelphis obliquidens. Next base: position 10,243,419 of record NW_020837993.1, read on the forward strand.
CCTTGTTAATGACCCCATGACATTAGAGCATTGGAGGAAGATTTACAGTCTATACTTGTGACAGTGCAGCAGTCCTCAAGGGGACCCCGCCTGCTTGCAATCAAGGGGCTCCCCCTCTGAGAACTGGCTTAGGCCTGGGATTGGAATGAGAGGTCGGAACTCTCCACTGCGGCACCTCTGTCCACAAGACCTGAAGTTTCCCCCGTTATACAGATGTATTTTAGTAGGCTACCCAGCTTTTTCATTCCTGAAGACACCAGGATTTTTACCAAACCCAGGTTCAGCTGCTCGCTGCTCATAAGCCAATACTTCAAGAGGCAAGTGTTAGTAGGAAGGAAAGGTGCTTTAATCAGAAAAGTCGGCAATCTGGGGAGAAGGACGACTTGGGTCCAGAGACCAACTCTGAAGATTCTACTCAGCCATGACAGTTTTTAAAGGGGAAAATGGGGGAGGGGAAGAATCTCAGTGAATCATCGAGGCACGAGGCTGGGTTCTGCATCATGCTCCCTTGCATGCACACTGACTGACTCTCCAGATGTTATCTTGCCTGTGTGATCTCCCTGCAGGATTGCTTAGGGGGCGCTGTTGGGGTTAGAGTGCTATTCATCATTTTTTTTTTAACTGCTTCATTCTTCATTCTTTTTATCTAGGAAAAGGATCAACAGGTTAGACAAGGCATGGTGTGCATTCAGGAGAGAAGAAGTCAGGAGTTAGGTTAAATTGCCTAGTGATCTGATTCCTATAATTAGGTTCTCTTAAGGTTAGAGGGGAACAGAAATGGGCAAACAGGAAAGGGGCAAAAGAGCTGCTTTCAGAATCATTAGCCACTGCCAAAGTCCCTGTGGGGACAGCCATCTGTTCCTGCACAGCCCCCCTTGTCTCTGGTGTTAAGAGCAGCATTTGATCTCTGCTGCTCCGGGATCCCATCGTCCTCACTGGAGCCACAGAGTGCACCTGAGCCACAGCATCTCCTGTCATCACATGGCCCACAGTGAAGACCAATCAGCAAAACTTTTCAAGAATGCTAGTGTTCCCTTCACACCTGCATTTCTCAGACCCTTAACAAAGGGGAGACACTCAGGCCTCTCATGAGAGCTGTAGTGGGGAGAGGAAAGTGAAACTTTCACAAAATAAATCCACTTCAACTTCCCCACATCCCTACTCCTTTGGGTGCCTTCCTCTATATTATGCCAAGGAACTTCTGGCATCTCACTATCATTAAATGTGGGACACCACACCAATCCAAGCTTGAGTCATCCAACCAAATAAACCACTAGATCCAATTTCAGGTGCACATGAAATCCTGGATCTCTGATAAGTGCAACTGTGTAGAAAAATTTCTCCTCCAGGGTTGTATCCAACCTTCTTTGTCTAACACCCTTAAAATACATGACTACACATATTCCCCAGGTTTCTGGTAATATAAATTAGCAAACTCTTGCAAATCTTTTGAAATATAGGCTGTTTCCTCCTGTGTAGACTTTTCACTTGCTCTCTGGAGCGTGCTGAGCCATGAGATGTGGTTAGTTAGGTGTTGGGGAGGGTGGGTCTACCTTGCAAGGCAACTTTCCCACATGAGATTCTGACAGTGGCTTCAAGCAATAAAAGCCTGGTCTTCTCAGACACAGATGGCAAGTTGCTTCCACTGGAAAGGAAGGATCAAAGTGTCTCAGGGTTTCACAAGTATCAGCCTCATCTGAATCCATCTAGAGGTCTCTATACCTGGCCTCGGGGTTCCAGTCCTTCCCAAACAACACCTTAAATTTCATGTGAGAGAATTGTCATAGCTTTGAATTCACTGTAGGTTGTAATTCTGCATCCTGCACAATTAAATATGTTGTCTGATTTTCAGCAAGCTCAGCCCTGGGTCTACAAGAAAAACAGATTTGGGGTGGGTGGGTGGAGAGTGGGGGTCACTCTAGAGGCTCTCTGGTTCTGCGTAAGACTTGAACTTCGAGTTTAAAGACCTGAACATGTTGATTTTATTTCTGTAAGGGCCCCAGCACCCTGAGAAAAAGCCATCCCATCTCACAGTCCTTGAGGTCATCATGACTGCCTGACAATCACAGGAAGTAGCCTGTGATTGAGCTGCATGGTCTTTGCTTCAGTAAGCATTGCACTACAAGCCAACACAGGGGGTACATAGATTACTCATGACACAACCACATACCACAAGGGCTCAGCACTTAGTCAAGTCCACGGACATATCAACTCATGCCTCAAATCCCAGCTTTAAGGATCTTTCTCTTGGGTTCACTCCTGGAACCATTTTCTGTATCATCAAGGGTTCAATCATGAGGCAGGAGCCACACCAATTATTTTAACAGAGAAAATTTGTTTCATTATATAAGTTTCGGGTGCACAGCATTATAGTTTGACATCTGTCTACACTGCAAATCGATTGCCACCACATCTAGTTACCATTCATAACCATGAAGTCTACCCCTTTCACACATTTCACCCATTCCCCAACACACTTCCCCTCTGGTAGCCACCAATCTGATCTCTTTCACTATGAGTTTGTTTTTGCTTTTTTTGTTAATTTTTATTGGAGTATAGTTGCTTTACAATGTTGTGTTAGTTTCTACTGTACAGCAAAGTGAATCAGCTATACCTATACATATATCCCCTCTTTTGGGTGTTTCCTTCCCCTTTCGCTCACCACAGAGCATTGAGTAGAGTTCCCTGTGCTATACAGTAGGTTCTCATTAATTATCTATTTTACACATAGTAACAATAGTGTATATATGTCAATCCCAATATGAGTAAAATCATATGGCATTTGTCTTTCTTCCTCTGACTTATTTCACTTAGCATAATACTTTCAAGGTTCATCCATGCTGTTGCAAATGACAGGATTTCATTCTCCTTTATGGCTGAGTAGCATGCCACTGTGTATATATACCACGTCTTTTTTTACTCATTCATCCATCCAAGGACAATTAGGTTGTTTCCGTATCTTGACGATTGTGAATAATGCTGCAATAAACCTAGGGATGCATATATCTTTTCCAATTTGTGTTTTCGTGTTCTTCAGATAAATACCCAGAAGTGGAATAGCTGGATCATATGGCAGCTCTGTTCTTAATTTTTTGAGGAATCTCCATACTGTTTTTCCTAGTGGCTGCACCAATTTATAGTCCCACCAACAAGTGTATGAGTGTTCCCTTCTCTCCATATCCTTTCCAATTCTTGTTATCTGTTGTCTTTTTGATAATAGCTATCCTAACAGGTGTGAGATGGTATCTCATTGTGGTTATGATTTTCATTTCCCTAATAATTAGTGATGTTGAACATCTTTCCATATGCCTTTGGCCATCTGTATGTCTTCTTTGGAAAAATGTCTATTCAGATTCTCTGCTCATTTTTCAGTCAGGTTGTTTTGCTGTTGTTGTTGAGTTAATGAGTTCTTTATATTTTTTGAATATTAAAACCTATTGAATATGTGATTTGGAAATATCGTCTCCCACTCAGTAGGTTGCCTTTATGTCTTGATGACGGTTTACTTCACTATACCGAAACTTTTTACTTTGATGTAGCCTCATTTGTTTACTTTTGCATTTGTCACCCTTGCCTTTGGCGTCAGATCCACAAAGACTGATGTCAATAAGGTTACTGCCCATGTTTTCTTCTAGGAATTTTATGGTTTCAGGTCTTGCATTCAAGTCTTTAATCCATTTTGAGTTAATCTTTGTGTATGGTGTAAGATAGTTGTCTAATTTCATTCTTTTGTATGTGGCTATCCAGTTTTCCCAACTCCATTTATTGAAGAGACTATCATATGTTCTTTGCTCCTTAGTAGAGAATTAATTGTCCATATATGTGTGGATTTATTTCTGGGCAATCATTTCTGTTCCATTGATCTGTGTGTCTGTTTTTGCACCAGCTGCTATACTGCTTTGATTACTATAGCTTTGTAGTACAGTTTGAAATCAGGGCATGAGTTACCTCCAGTTCTTCTTTCTCAATATCATATTGGCTATTTGGGATTTTTCTGTGGTTCCATAAAAATTTTAGAAGTACTTGTTCTAGTTCTGTGAAATATGCCATTGGAATCCTGATAGGGATTGAATTGTATCTGTAGATTATTTTGGTTAGTATGGATATTTTAACAATAGTAATTCTTCTAATCCATGAGCATGGAAAATCTCTTCATTTACTTGTGTCTTCTTCAGTTTCTTTCATCAGAGTCTTACAGTCTCAGTGTATAGTTCTTTCACCACCTTGGTTAAACTTATGCCTAGGAGGGAATTCCCTGGTGGTTCAGTGGTTGGGACTCTGTGCTTTCACTGCCGAGGCTGCAGGTTCAATCCCTGGTCAGGGAACTAAGATCCCACAAGCTGTGTGGCATGGCCAAAAAAAAAAATTATTCCTAGGACTTTCATTATTTTTAATGCAATTGTAAATGAGATTGTTTTCTTGATTTCTCTTTCTGATATTTCATTATTAGTGTATAGAAATGCCACAGATTTCTGTATATTGATTTTGTATCCTGTCACTTTACTGAATTAATTTATTAGTTCTAACAGTTTTTTGTGGGGTCTTTAGGGTTTTTATATACAGTATCATGCCATCTGCAAATAGTGACAGTTTCACTTCCTCCTTTCTGACCTGGATGTATTTTACTTCTTTTTCTTGCCTAATTGCTGTGGTTAGAACTTCCAGTACTAAGTTGAATAAGAGTGGCAGGAATGGGCATCCTTGTCTTGTTCCAGATCTTACATTCCAGATCTTACAGGAAAAGCTTTCAGTTTTTCACCATTGAGTATGATGTTAGTGGTGGGTTTGTCATACGCAAACTTTATTATGTTGAGGTACATTCCCTCTATACCCACTTTGTTGAGAGTTTTTAATCATAAATAAATGTGGAATTTTGTCAAATGCTTTTTCTGCATCTATTGTGATGATCATATGATTTTTATTCTTCATTTTGTTAATGTGATGTATCACATCAATTGATTTGTGGATGTTGAACCATCCTTGCATCCCTGGAGTAAATCCCACTTGATCATGGTGTATGACCCTTTTAATGTATTGTTGGACTAGGTTTGCTAACATTTTGTTGATGATTTTTGCACCTATGTTCATCAAGAATATAGGCTTATAATTTTCTTGTGTGTGTGTGTGTGTGTGTGTGTGTGTGTGGTGTCCTGGTTTTAGTATCAGGGTAATGCTGGCTTCATAAAATGTGTTTGGAAGGTTTTCCTCCTGTTCAATTTTTTGGAAGCATTTAAGAAGGATAGGTATTAAATATTCTTTGAATGTTTTGTAGAATTTGTCATGAAGCTGTCTTGTTCTGGGCTCTTGTTTGTTGGGAGATATTTTTATGACTGTTTTGATATCTTTACTAGTCATCAGTCTATTCAGATTTTCTATTTGTTCATGATTCAGTTTTGGAAGACTGTATATTTCTAGGAATTTATCCATTTCTTCTAGGTTGTCCAAATTGTTAGCATATAGTGGTTCATAGTAAGCTCTTATGATCCTTTGTATTTCTGTGGTATCAGTTGTAACTTGTCTTTCATTTCTGATTTTATTTGAGTCTTCAGTATCGCCTCTATGCTTCCTTTATATTTTTACCACCTGTGTAGGCATTCCTAAACACTATAGTTTATTTTTTTACCAGTTTTTAAACCTACAATATGTATGCTCTTATGCCTGAATTCTTTCACTCAACATGTAATTGTGTGTAGCTATAATTTATTCATGTTTGTTGCTATATAGTATTCCATTGTATGAATAGATCATCATTTATTATCCATTATAGTTAATGGACATTTACGATGTGTCCTAAAAACAACTGATTTTTAAGGCACAAAAATATACATCAGTGCACTGGAAGAGACCACTAGGATAGTTATTCTCAAAACTCCTTTACACATTTAAAACTTATTGAGGACCCCAAAGCAATTTTGTTTATGTAGGTTTTATCTATCAATATTTACTATATTAAAAATTAAAACAAAGAAATGTTTAAATATTTATTAGTTCATTTTAAAATAACCATAATTAAACCCATTACATGTTAATATAAAAATATATTTATATTTTGGAAAGAAAAACTATATTTCCAAAAAAAATAGTGAGAAGAGGGGCATCGTTTTATATTTTGCAAATCTCTTTAAAATATAGTTTCATAGAAGACAGCTGTATCATTGGGTCTGCTTCTGTATTTAGTCTGTTGCTACATGTTGTTTGGTTGAAGTATGTGAAGAAAATCCAGCCTCACACAGATATATAATTGGGAAAAGGAGGATCTTGCAGAATCTCTGAGAGTCTTGGGAATTTCCAAGGGTCCTCGGATCATCCTTCACAAAAGGCTGATTTAGAAGATGCTCTAGGAAGGTAAATGCAATTCTTAAAGATTGTATGGAGGAAGGCCAGGTGCATTTTGGCAGTCCTTATGATCAAATGCTCTGGCTTAAGGTACCTCTTCTCCCTTAGCAAGCCTCCTACTTTGTACCTCTGCAAAAATAAAATGAATAGTAAATTCACACAGATAGACAGGCAGGGGCAGCGGGGAGGGATGTACATCATCTCACTTGTTGATCAGGCTCTGCCATATCTCAATCCCAATTTAAACTCAGTTAGAGCATCTTCTCCAAGGGCATTTTGTGCCATTTGTACAGAAAACACGTAATACTTTTGTAATAAGAAAATGTGTTATTTTCTAGAAGAAAATAAAAGGAGGAGGGGGAGAGACAGAATATCCAGAAACTTTCCCCACTTTTCTCCTGGACAGTGGGATCCCCAAGGCAGAGAACAAGAGGGTGGCTGGGAGGGAAGAGCAGATTAGAAAAGAACAACCGAGCAGCCGAGAAGCCCAAGGCTCTGCTCACAGATGAGAAATGCACATGATACATGTCAGAATTGATTTCCTGTTCTGAAGTAAAGAGGAAGGTATTTTTCTGAGTTCATATGTCCCCATTCATGGGACTGAAATGCAAACCTAGAGTGCCAGGAATAGAAACAATGGGCAAGAAGCACGCATTAAGACCCTTCAACAGAGACCCCCAGTGCTGCCTCCCTTTACACACGACTCAGTGTCTCAGTTCCTGCTTGAGTAAGTCTAGTAATAACCCCCAAGATCCCAAAGCCATCCAGGAACTCAGATAAAGAAACCAGCCGCAGAGTAGAACCACATCAAAGCACAAAAGGTGGGTCCTCGCTAATGAACAGCAGCCGGGTTTGACAGCCTGGGCTGCTCGCCAAGCTCATTTGTTTCCAGGCCTTCGCTTGCCAACTGAAGTGGTTGAAAATTAATAGGTCCCCAAAATATTTCTTTGGATACATAATGTAAGAGCTGCCAACTCTGGCCACTTCGACTGATGTTAGAAGAAGCAAAGTTAAAATGGTAATGAAAAGGAAGTACCAGGTACCATAAAGCAGCACTCCAAGTGGAAGGCATCCCAAAAGGACAGCAAGTGTAGTTGTTGCATTCACCGAGAGGAACGTACATTCTAAATTCAGCTTCTGATCTCAAGTGTCAGCAGGCTGCTGCTGAGAGCGTGAGAAGGGAAGCCTTCTTCTACTACCATAAATAATAAATAAGGGTTCAAATTTACGAGACTTTTCACTTAAAACAAGCCCCGTAGTATATACTAACCTGCCTTGAGGGGAATGATAGAAAATCGATTTTAACTGAAACAGAGGATAAAGGGTGAAACACAATAATGGAAAAAAAGTCCTGGAACCCTGAGAAAATGTAATTCTTTTCAAAGCATTCAAAACCTCTTTTTAAAAATAGACTGTTTGAAGCAAATCAGTAGCTGCACTTCCTCTCAGATTAGATATCTTCTCATTGCACACCTACTATCAAACTGCTATTTAACAACTTAAGAATCTTTGGATTTGCCCCACCCTGTGATTCAACCCTGGAGACAAGTCTGTGCAGTTAATAAGCATCAGATCCCCAGGTGGTGGAGCCCAGGAAGCTCAGTGCCCATGCTTTACCTACATGACCACATTCTGCTCTCACAACAACCCAGAGACATGGGTATCTTTATCTCCGTTTTCCCCATGAAGAAACTGAATTTCAGAAGTGAAGTAACTTGCACTGCACTCGTATATATAAACACAGTCTCAAACACACCGCTATTGGGAATCAAAACTCAATATGACTTTAAATTCTGTGAGTGTGAGTGTGTGTGTGTGTGTGTATGTGTGTGTGTGATGGGGAGGGTGACAGAAGGTGATGAAGACGTCTAGAGCTACTTCTACGACTTGAGAATTCTCTGTAAGCTAAGTTCAGGAAGTGGTTGCAAAAAAATCACTTTTATGTTTACAGAAAAACCCAAGGAGGAATTCAGTTTGGGGACTAAGTTATCATTAAGGGAAAATTCTGAGAGCCTAAAGACAGGCAGAATTGATAACTGGGGGCTGCAGGCTATATTCACACTTCAGTGGCTCCATCCCTAAAAACATTGCACATGTCAGCCACCTTCAGAGACATGTGGTCACAGGAATCTCAAATTGTAAGAGAATGTCTCCACAAAAAACTTATACCCATCTCAGAATATCTGGGATGTGGTTTCTTCCCACTAACCGGTCATGACTTACAAGATCCAATACAAACATTTGTGTGTCAGCAACACCAGCCACCTGTATTGGTCAAGGTTAGTAACACTAGCTGATGTAACAAACAGGCCTCACTGGTGTGACAGACCAGTATAAGTTAGGCGGCTCCATTCCAAGACACGTCTTGGATACCTTTTACTCTGTGGCTCTGCCATTGATAATGGGACTTCTTAAAGTCCCTCTAAGACTTTAGATCCTCCACAGTCTGGGTCCTCATCACACAGGAATTTTTATTGTCCAGAACTGAAAGCAGCAGGAATCATTTCTGCCCACATCCTTGGACTGAACTCACTGTGCCATCCAATACAAGGGAGGCCTGGGAAAGCACAGTTTAGTTGTGTGTCCAGGAAGGAGTAGAAAACTAGATGTGTGAATTCAAGCAGCTCAGGCAACAGTCCCTGTCATTCCTGGGGTTGCAGCACAAGAATGTGTGCAGGGTGGGGGTGGGGAGGGCAGGGAGCCAGTGTGGAGGCAGAGATGGGAGAAGGAAAAAGGTTCCACGGAATTCAGGCCCAGCTCTGCCTCAAAGGAGTAACTTTGAGACCCAGATGTCAAACCTCTTGCAACCTCAGTTTCCCCATATGTGACTTAAGGCTAAAAATAACTAGCTCAAGTTGTTATGAGGACCGATTAAAGCGATGCATGGAAATGCAAGCTTTAAATGATGAAAGACCGAATACCGGACCCTTCAGCCAGGAAAGGACTTTGATGTCATCCAGCAAGTGTCAGGGAGCTGAAGGTTCCTGCTGGGGGAAGAACGGTTTTCAGCAAGCACCGGCCTGAGAGCTGTTCCCTGCCCAAATCCAGGAGGGCCTTGTCGGCACACACCCCGGCACCCCAGTCCCCCCACAGAGCCAGCCCATCACAAAGAGAGTCAAGGCAGAGGCATGGCACCCTGAGAAGGAAACCCAACCCCAGATAATAAGCAACTACAGTGGATCTTTCACAGAGATGCCTGGAAGGTGGGCGACATCCTCTGGCTCAGCTTTGCCTGCATCCAAACAGCAGCATCCTAGGAACAAGAGAATCGGCCATGCAGAAATCCGGTCCTCTCTGTCTAGACAGTGACCTTTGGATATTGACAGGGAGAAGGATTGAGGGTTTTTTTTTCTATTAGTCCTAAAAGCATTGATACAACTATACCTCCTGTTCAACTCAGAATCCAGAGTGAAGGGAACTGATCAGGGCCCTGGAGGCAGCTGTGATACACCAAGGGTGACTGGAGAGACCCAGAGGGGACAAAAAGAGCCACATCCCTCAGCCACACACCAGAGGAAGCCATCAGCACCTCCTCCATTCCTCCTGTGCCCAGAGAATGCACCCCTGCGGGCCCAGCTCTTCCTCTCAGGGAAGATTCACACTGAGTCATCCCAAATGGCATCACCATGCTGCCCATGATTGGATTTCTTTTGGCTCTATGCCTGAAATCAGCAAAATGATTTTATTCTAAATCAAAAATTCGTGACTTGGGGCTTGATCAGTTAAGATGCCTGATGGCAGGGCCTTCTCCTTCCCATTTGCCCAAGGAAATCACAAAGAAGCCAGGCTCCTTCTAGTTCCACCACCCTTAGGACAGAAACTTCATCCCTATGGTGACAAAATGGCTACCAACTTCCAGCCCTTCCATTGCTATTCCAGACAGGGAAAAGAGCAGAAGAGGAGGGCGAAAGGCACACGCTAGTCAACTAACTGATTTTGTCCCTTTTTATCAAGAAAAACAACTTTCCCAGAAGCCCCATCCAGTATATTTCCTTTTTTTTTTTCTAATTTTTATAGGAGTACAGTTGATTTACAATGTTGTGTTCAGTATATTTCCTCTTGAGTTTCTTTAGCCGGAAGCATGCACACAGCCACCCCCAACTGCCAGACTGCCTGGCAATTCCCTTCTTTGGTCTGTACACTGTCCACCTGAAAAAAAATTTGTTAGGAAAGAAGAAGGGAAATAGGTAAGCAGCCAGTAGTATTGACCGCAGGTTGTATCCAAAAGGCCCACAGAACTTCACTTTGGGAAAAAAAATTAAATCTAGAGTTGGGACTAAAGTGGGTTCAGTGTCCTCTGACGGTTCATCTCCACCAAGGCCCAAATGCCCGGGACAAGACTATTGACTCATCAGCCACCTGACTCCCTCAAATAGCACAAAATGTGTGCATTTCCACATAATTACTGACTTCCTCAACAGATTTAGTGTCTAAGTTTATCTTCACTTTAATCCAATTTCATACTTGGAGCAGAGGGATTCCAGCAGCAGGTCTTTCTTAACCTTCTGATATCATTAATTATTGCTACACTGGGAGTTACTACATGGAACAAGCAGGTTTTTAAATAGAAATCATTTGCCTCTCAGCAGGGAGACTCACGGATTTATTTCCGAATCCTCAAACTGCTGCCCTTGAGTAATCAGTTTCATGGTGATCTCCCTGTACTCACCTCTGTGCAGGGTAAACCCTTCCTCTTTGGCTTCCAGATCAGACCAATTTGCCACCTGTAGCGGGAGGCGTCCATTTCCTCGTTTAATTGTTGAATAGGGTTTTCTAGAAGGAAAGACCAGCCTTTCCCTGAGCTCTGGGCATTTGGTCATGCTTCCTGGTGATTTTCTGCTGAAGGAAATCCCCTAACTCATTAAAAAACAAAAAGATAGATTAATTGACCAGTTCAGTAACAAGTCGCTCCAGGACCCAATAAACCTGGCAAAGAATACATTCCAGTTACAACTGTGCTCAGCGGGAACCCAGTGGGTAAGCCGGTGTAATCTTTCTCCAGCACAGAGGAATTTTTACATTTTCTTCTCCATTCATGTCACTCTTTTGCCTAAGTGTGGGCCTCGGGTCCATCTGTGGTTCTCCCATCCTGTCACTCTACCTGCTGCTGTGACCCAGAGTGGATGCAAATGATTCTGAAACCAAAGGGGGTCTCCGAAAGGGTCACTGCAGGCCTGAGTTTGCAGGAGCCCTTGCAGTGGGGCATTGGGGCTGAGGAGGGACCGTCGCCCCTGCAGCACAGACATCTGGGAAGCTGTCGGGGTCCTGGCTGGCGGTGCAGCTGCAGCCCACCCTCCCCAGCAGGAGAAGGTCAGCAGGAAACAGGGACTTTGGTAACTAGCCTGATTGAGAAAGCAGGCAGAGTGGGAGCTAATGGCCTTGCTGGGAGCGTCCGCGGAGGCTGCTTCTTCATGGTGTTGCTCCCTTTAGGATGTGCTCCCTATCACTTGGGAACCTTGGACACCATAAAAACATTGCCCCTGAAAGTGCACCAAGTAAAGAGTGTAAGAGATTTCACGCAAGACCAGGTTCTAAATCAAGTCAACAAATGTTTATTAAGCATCTCTTATGTGTCAGCTCTGAACCTAGAATTCATGGGTTGTCAGCAACTCAGTAAGGCCCTTGCCTGCCTCTACAAATAAAATACGATGTAGAAATAAAATTTAAAGGACAGCTAGGCATTCTAAATTCAGTCTATCTTTCCTTAGCTGTTTTCCCTCAACTTTTTTTTCCCATTCCAACTTCCCTGCGCTAGTCTCACTTACTTCTCATGTAGGCCAAGAAAAGAGCTGGCCCAGCAGTGAAGGAAGGAAATGGCTTGTTTTTTCACATGAGAAAGGGCAGAGCAAACATCTTGGTCCGTACATGGACTTGGGCATAGGTGCTCCTGTTTCTGGAAACACACAGCTCACAGCCCTTCCTTGGCCCCCAGCTATGTGTCTCTAAGTCTGCCCTTGCTGTAGCTCACAAGTTCCTCGAGGCCACTGAGCAATTCTAATTTATGTCAATATTTCCAGTGATTGGCACAATGTCCAGAGCTGGTAGGTACTAAATCAGGGTTTCTCAACCTCAGCACTGTAGACATTTGGGGCCAGATAATTCTCTGCTGTGGGCTGTCCTGTGCACCGTAGGCTGTTTAGCAGCACCCCTGGCCTCTAGCCAGTAGATGCCATGCCAGGAGTACCGTCACCATGGTTCTGACAAGAAAGATGTCTCACTCTGGACATCTTGTCTGGTTGGGAAACCACTGAATGAAATGAATGTTTGTTAAATCAACTAAATAAACGGTTGCTGCAGTGTCTGAGACTGTAGCTGCACCAATATTGCTTTTGAATTCTAAGCTCCAATAATGTTTAGCCTCACAATCTTCACAGAAGTAAGACCCCAGGGTTGGTGGGTGGGGGTGATTTACTCTTTGTGGTCTATGGATCACAGAGTATTCAAGAGTTAAATGAAGTTCCCCTGCCACAGTGTTGATGCTACAGCCCATGAGTTGCTTATCTCAGAGACAGAGCCATCAGTGGCACTAGTGCACTTCCCCTATGGAAGATCCCTTGGGCTGAAGTCCACAGTCCTCAGTCCTTGCAAATTCTTCCATGATCTCGGGTCCCTGTGTCCTCGCCAGCCTCATGCCCCACCCCCTCCCGTGGGCCCCTCACCTGCCAGACGCCGAGCCAACGTGCCAGCGTTCCCCAAGTAGGCTCTGTCCTTCCTCCTTCCGCCTGGACCATCTGGGCTCCTCACACCCTGCAGGATGCCTCTGTGGACATTCAGCCATGGACTCAGAGCTCACTACCGCCCCCCTTAGGCCAGGCAAATACCTCTCCCAAACCCCCACCTGCTGCTTTGCTGCAAATGCTGGCTGCCCTGCTCCAGCCCAGAACTAGGAACACACGTGCTCCACGAAGGACTTCATTCATGGGTTAAAGCGTGAATCGCAGCTGCTGTGTCCTCTTCGACCCGACGTTGCACTGAGTGACGGACTCTCCCCGTGCTCCGAGGCAGTAACACAAAGTTAACTCGGTTTTTTGGCATCATTTGGGGGGGGAAAAAAGTTGATTAACTGAATTTGGGGGGTTTTTTCTACTGGTTATCTGGGCACTGTGGATACACCATCAGAATTCTTGGTTCTTGGGACCTTACAATGGTATTCTAAGCATGCTATAGAGATTCAAAAATTACACACTGCAGTGGGAGGTGTTTAAAAAAACACGCACACATTAGTAAAATTGGATCTGCAGCACCAAGTGTTAGCAATGGTTTAAAATATTAATGCGTGTTGGATGCCAAGTTATTTTGAAGGCTCAACCAGACTTCTATTTGGCAGGAACAATTTCGCATAGGCAATTAGATACACGTGCAAATATTTAACTATAAATTGCTGCTTATACCATTGAAATATAGTGGTTCATCAGCTGGCCACCTGGTTAGCAGGGACAATTAAGGATTTGCCCAGATGACAACAAAATCTCCCCACCTTCTAAAATCCTGCCACCTTTGCAGCATGCTAGGAATACAAACAGTTGCTCTCATTGTAGGGGGAAGGTGAGAAAGGTTAAAAGATACCTCGGAATTCTAAATTCTCAGTGGAGTCCAAAGGGCTGGAGATATGCCAGCTGTATATGTGTATCTCTAAGTCACATGTCATGTCTCCTAAAAGATCATGAATCACTGAGTTGGCTAAACACACTCAAACTCATTCTTCGGTTTGGGTGGATTTTAAACAATTGCACATATTCAAAAAACTAATTAGCATATGGAAGATCAACTTCCATCATCATATATATTAAATAGTAAGTGTTAATGTGTATATAAACACACACAGGAATGTGGAAGACATATCTGTGGAAGATACTTCTATGGAAATGTGTAAGGAAACTGGAATTTTCTCTGATGTTACCACTTATCCTGAAGAACCACATGACAGGAAATCCAGCGTAGCATGCAGGAACAAGAGCTGGACTCGGGCTCAGAATGGGGGAACACGTCTGGCTGTTTTGTTTACTAGCGTCTGACCCTCAGTGAGCTGACCCTTCTGATCCTCAGTTTCCTCCATGGGAAAGTGGACAAAACAATATCTATCTTAGAAGGTAGTGGTGAGGATTGAAACAGACAAAGCCAAATGCTCATTTCCTTCCTTTCTTCTATCCAGAATGAAGGAACCCAGCTTTGGTCAGGGCCCCTGGTCTTCTGAGAGGCTCATTTACAGGGCAGGGAGCTTTCTCTGTGGTCCTGGAGCATGCTGTTGAGAGTGGTCCCTCAAAAGCCACACATGTCTCCTGGGACACATTTCTGAATTAATATGACATTTTACTCCAAGTCAGCCTGACGTAGGATGAATGCTTTAACGAGTGTGATCTACAGGGAGGCAGCGCTCACTTTCATGAACTATTCCAGAGTGAAGACACAGGCTTTCCAGCAATTCCAAGACCAACAGTTTCCAAGAAAGCGATGGCCCATGTTAGCCATGATGCCCGTATGCCATGCTTCTAGTTTTAAAATATATAAGCCCTTCAAATTCCCTACCCCAAGTCCATCCAAAGAATTTTCAGATACATATATTCTTTATCAGGGAGCCCAAAGCAGCCAACTTATAAAGCATTTTGTTTAAATGCTTCTGTGTCTTGCAAAGATGAATCTCAAGGCTAGAATGTCTCTCATCTTTTTATCACTCAGCCATTTTGCATTCACAGTTGCATAGTTCACAATAGATAAAAGGTGAAAGCCATCCGAATGCCCATTGATGGATGAATAGTTAAACAAAAGGTCGTCCATCCATACAATGAAATGTTATTCAGCCTTAAAAAGGAAGGAAATTCTGATGCCTGTTACAACATGGATGAACCTTGAGGACATTGTGCTAAGTGAAATAAGCCAGTCACAAAAGGGCAAATACTGTATGATTCCACTTATATGAGATACGGAGAGTAGTCCAATTCATAGAGACAGAAAGTAGAAAGGTGGTTGCCAAGGTTTGGGGGCGGGTGGAGGAATGAGGAGTTATGGTTTAATGTCTTCAGGGGTTCCGTTTTGCAAAATGAAAAGAGCTCTGGAGGTTGGTTTACAACAATGGGAATATACTTAGCGCTACTGAACTGTACACCTAAAAATGGTCAAGATGGTAAATTTTACATTATGTGTATCTTTACCATGATTCAAAATTTAAAAAGATAAAAATGCAAATAAAATTGATTATGATCATGTAGCCTGCACATTCTGGATAAACTTTGGTGTCATCCTGAGGAGGACAAAGTATGAAAGAGCGGTTAAACACACAGCCCCTGGAATCAGGAAGACCTGGGTTCAGATCCCAGCCTGGGATATTTACCACATATGTGGCTTCCGCCAGGCCTTTAACTATTCTGTGCCTCCATTTCCCCATCTGAAAATGGCAATAATTACAGAACGTATCTCATGGGGTTTTAGGAAGATTAAATAACATAATGCTTTTAAAAGGTGCTTAGCCTGTGTTTCGTGCTCAGTGAATGCAAGACCTTGGCTTGTAAGACCATTGCCCTCCTTGTGGGCACCCCAAGACCTTCCTGCAAGATGGGACCTGGGGGTGGTACTAAAAGGGGCCGATCACCAAGCAGAGCAGGAACCCCATTCCCAGGTCAGCACCTGCCCACTGAAGGACATGGGAACCCCAACTCACCCCAGGAGTGCTCTGACTACCCACCCAACCCACTGCAGTTTTATCACATTTCTACTGATTTTAAGTCCAGACAGTTTTGTGGGTTTGTGCCATTTGAGTCCTAAATCCCACTTGCCCTGCATTGGTAGCTTAAAAAATGTGAGAGGTCAAGGAAAATATAGGCCAATGAAAATAACATTGCAGCAAGAAATTAATTGCAAAGCCTGTTTAATATGACAGGGGACTCCCTAAAATCCTATTATATCGTCCCCTGCTTCCCTTCGTCGTGTGCACTGATTCTGTGCACAAAGGCCAGGGCAGGCTCCCCAGTGCATTGCTGCATTAATTTGACATTTCTGGCTCCAATTAACCTTACATTTCAGCTATTTTCTAAAGATTGTTCTTTTAATTTGTGATAAGGTTATTTTTTTTTTCTATTGGTGTTCACTGGCTTGTGCACAAAGGCCTGTTGTAGGAAAGTCAGCCAGTTTCTACATGGTTCAAGGTAACGCGCTGTCATCTGTACTGGGCCTATTGGTAAGCAGAAGAGTTGAGTCAGTTTCCTGCCATGTATGAGCGTGGGACAGGTTTCCATTCTAGGAAAGCCAGGTGGGGTGACCCTACACTGCACAGTGGAATTCTGAGCCTGTAGCCCACACTCCAAGGCAAGACCAAGGAAATCATAGTGTAAAAAGAACACTGGATTCTCACTCAGTAGATCTGCACTCAGATCGCACCTGCATCTCCTACCAGCTCTGTTGCCATGGGCAACTGGCTGATGCTATGGAGCTTCGGGGTCCTCATCCACCAAGTGGGGCAAGGCCGCCTCCCTGCTTGAGTATTAAATGAGAGATCAGGAGGAACGTTTCCTTTCAGAAGAGACCTTCAAGAATCTGTTCCCTATATGCCTCACCTATTGGCACAAACAGTTTTAGAGCAGCAGTCAGCAAACTACGGCCCATTGGCCATACCGGCCTACCACTTGGCTATGTAAATAGTTTTATTGGAACACAGCCACGCTCACTCATTTATTGTCTATGGCCGCTGGCTCGCTAGAATGGCAGAGTTGAGAAGCTGTAACAGAGAACTTCTGGCCCTCAAAAACTAAAATATTTACTATCTGGCCCTTCATAGACAAAGTTTGCCAACTTATGTTCTAAAGGAACGAAAGAGAGCAAGGAAGCCACGGATGCACATGGCACCCCTCTCTTACCACTGTCTAGTGTTGGGTGGTGGCTGGACCCTAGAGGTCTGAGAACTGGGGAAGATGCCTATGAGGTTCCCCATCTCTGCTGTACCACAGCCTTGAAACAAGGCTTCAGCCGATACTGTGGATAACTCCTCCCCACTCAGTTGGGACGCTAGGATTTAGAATTCTTAGCTTCCATCATTTATTTTCTGAGCTACCCTAATTTTTAAAAAATCATCTTTAGAGTTGAAGCCCATTACGGGACCAGGTTTAACTTTTGCAAACACAGAATGTATTTCCCATGAGATACTTTGAGTGAGGGAGTCTTCCTCCAACTTCCTCCGATAAACTGCTACCTTTCAGCTGAGAGTTGTATCTGGGAAAAGCACTACGATACGAAGGACACGTGAAGGGGAACGAAAATGAACCAGACAGGGTTCCTTTTCTCCTTGACGGCTACACTCTAGCAGGGAATATACACATAAAGTAAAACTTGTGATACAAAGTGCTACCCAGCTGGCAAACGAGGGCTCACTGTACTCAGTGTGTGGTCCAGGGACCAGCAGCCACACCTGGGAGCTGGTGAGAAATTGGGAATCACAGGCAAGTGATTAATGAGCACACGTGTCAAGAGATTTGTAAAGGGAACAGGGATCTCAGGAGCAGGATGGGAGCCTTCAGTTTGTGATGCAGGTCTGACAGCTGGGAGAGAAGATGGGAAGGAAGGAGGGAGAACTGGGAAGGAAGAGCCTCCAATCCAGGTACCGCTTTCAGAAAGTCGTGGCCAGCCCTGCAGAAGGCTCGAATGAGCTAGAGAGTGTAGTAATCATTGCAGCGAAATAACATGCCCTCCGTCTTTCTAATTGTGCTGACCTTACTTCCTTTAGCCCTGATTTCCTCACCTGCTTCTTGTACATTTTTGTTTTGTTTTGTAAGCTTCAAAATCTGTGTGTAATCACATAATTTTTTTAAGTCAGATAAATCTATTTTAATTTATCAAATTTGAGTAACCTTTTCTCAAAAGATTACCCCTGTCACTGAACATTTGGATCTTTTTTCTACCAAACCAATATTTATTTGAAACAGTTTTATGGCTGAAATGTCAGGGATCATTCCTAAATTCTTCTTGGAACAACAGAGAAGTTACCCTCACAACACTGACATTTTCTGTCAATGCTTTAGGTTCCCTGGTAAGTTAAGAAAAACTTTCCCAGCTTTTGGTATGCACATAAAGGATGAAAAATGTTTTTTTCACACCTCAGGCATCAGATTCTGGGTTTTTAAATACCCCGTCTGGTGTGAACTTAGCTTTCAACATCAAATGCAGCTTTTCCAAGTCTGAAACCAAGTGGCTGAGAAATAAGGATGTTGGACAGCAAAATGCACACCGCAGAGAGAGCATCACGGCACTACATTGACATAAGTGTGGGCTAGTGTGGCCTTTCACACCCAAACAGACATCTGGAGGTCCTTACGTGATCCTTAATCATCCCCCTCAGTGGGCATGCACACACACACACATACACACACACCATATCGGTTACCAGATAAGCCAGCTGAAGTGTTGTGTGTCTTTTGCATTAATATGCGATTCCATATGTGTATCCAACATCTGTATGGAATTGGGGCGGGGGTACTGCTGTGGAAATACCTGATGAAACAGAGCCGCTCTTCTTCCTCTTTCAAAAAGAAATCACCCCACACACTTTGGAAATCACTGTGATTATGTATCATCCTGATCTGTTACATTCAAACAACCCAGAGTATCTAGGAATAAAATTTTTTCAATAAAAAGCCTCAGCTGAGCATCTATTGGATGGGGGCCTTGTTGGCTGCCTGGAGGAGAACCCGAAGGTGACACTGCTGGTGATGTGTGTCCCTGGACCCCACACTCATTCCACATTCCCGAGTTTAGCCTCTGTGACGGGGCGTGTACTTGTGGCCACCCTGTGTGCTAAGCCTCAAAGAAGGCAGGTGGGCAATGCAACAAAAAGAAACCCAACTTCGTGTCATAAGGTCTGGCACCAGTCCTATCTCTCCCCGGGACTTCCTCTGTTTACCAAGTGAACCTCAATAGCCTCATCTGGAAAATGGGCCCACGTCATTTCCTCACATGGCTTAAGTAAGGATACAAGGAATTCAGGCGAATGGGCTTCATCAACCATACAGGAGCTCACAAACCAAGGTATCCTTGGTGGCTGTCACCAAGGAAAGCGCAGACCCAGGCCTGCCCAGATCTGAGAAAATTCAGGAAGCCAAAGGCCTTTCCTAGACTCGCCTTCCAAAGTGCTTCTTCCTAGAGAAAAACCAGTTTAATATTTAATAAAGTATGACAAAACCTTTTCAATGTATTTCCTTCCAACCTTATCTAGCCCTTGCAAAGCTCAATCTTTGGGGAAGTCAGACTCCTAGTTTTTGTTGTTTTTGAAGATGATCAAATCCATCATTTTAAAGCTTTTAATAATAATACCATAATAGCTACAGTGATTGAGTGCTCACTATATACTATGAAGCACTAATAAATGTTGTTTTAGGTTCTTTAACCTTCATAACAATCCCTATTTTACAGATGAGGAAAATTGAGGCACACGAGGTGAAATAAGTCACTTTAGGTCACAGAGTTAATAAGGGGTGATGCCAGGACGTGTCTCCTTAACTATTGAGCTCTTCTGCCTTCCAAGCGCTGCTTCGGGGGGACTCAGCACTACTGCTTTACACATTTTACACCCATAGGAATATCCTGGTGGAGAACCTGAAGCAAATATCAGCATGGTAAAGGTAGAGACAAAGAAAGAAGAGGCCATGATTACACTGGTGTCTAGTTTCCTGAGAAACCGCTTCTGACAGTCCTGGTTAATGTCTGATGTCCCCACTTAATTACTAATAGCTTCCCCTTTCACGCTAAAAGTGGCCAGGCTAGGAGAGTGAACTACATGGTCATGCTAGGGTTAATATTTTTGCAGAGATATATACACTTTAAGTGAATAATAAAAGGAATTCCAAGAGACAGCCGTTATGGAAACTATTTTTTCCATGCAAAAACCCCGGGCAGACTTGACTTCATGCTGTGAGATTCTTAGGTACCAAGTCCTTGAACCTAATCTGTATTATAAATTAGAGTTATTTCTCTATAATTGAAATGTTCAGTGTCTTAGTATGCAACACCACAAATTGAGGGTCCTGGCGATTGGAGGATCATTCCAAAATTGTTTTAAAACCTTGTCACTTCCTATTTTGAAACGTAAGTTTGTGTGTGTGGCTCTGTTTTGTTTTGCTTATAAGTTATGTTCCAACTTCAGTTTACCTCTTCCTTCCTAATGTATTCCATGAGTGCAGCTAGTAAATAAAGGAGCTAATTATCAAATCTTATTCTAATTGCATAGTTTAAGACAATGTTTACACTAAAACTGGTTAATGTTTATATTTAATTTGCGTTAATAAAGAGTTCTGTTTTGTAGAATTCTTTCCAGTTACCTCTGGACACTATAGCTAGTCCATAAGGAAAGTTGAACACAGAAGTATAATTCTCTAAATCTTTCCTACGTAAGAGTTAAATGTAGTATTTGGGTTAGTAATTAGCTCATTGGTGTCAGGAAGATTCCTCTCTGTGTCAAAGGCGTACTTTGGTGGGAAGAACTTCCTGGAAAACCACCCCTTGGGGATCTTAGCACAAGGGACCACAGAGTCAATTCTACTGGCAAGAGGTGTCAGGGAGAATAAAGAACCTTCTGCATACAAACCTCACAATGCGAACTGGAGCCCCCAGAGGCCAGAATTCTCTCCAGAAACCTACAGATTTGCTCCCTGAGACCTGGGAGCCAACCGATGCCTGCCCATTCCTGGTGATTAGCCCAGGACACTTGGAAACACGGCAGGGCCCCCTTGGGAAAATCGCTCTGCATGGTTCCTTGGCGGGAATGTCCACTCATCTAGGTTGGGGAAATTGCAGACAGGTAAAGAGTTCCAACTTCATCGACCTTAAATAAAGCATCTATTTTCCAGGAACAAGAATTTTCCTGAGCTGCCTTTTACATAATGAAATTATCCACATTTCAAACTCTTTTCTCAGAGCCCCAGAGCTGGAACATTAGTTTCCTGTGAAATTGGGACCTCTGCCCTTCCGACGTTGAAGTGTATCCCAGGTTGGGGCTACTGATTATCTCTTTTTTATTTTAGGTAGTTTCACTCAAAGGACAAAACATACCGGGCCTTGGGCGCTTGACCCTCCAGAAAATATTTAACATCTGAATTAAACCGACAGGCTTTGCCAGAAGTGCTCTTCGAATTTTATGTCTGAGGCTATTTTCCCCCAGCACCGAATCACTAAAACCTAAGTAGATAAAGACAGCTCTGATAAATTGTGTTCCCTGAACTATATGCCATCAAGCAAATTCTTGATTTCCCCTTTTTCACAGCGAGTGTTATAAAGTGTTCTACACCCTTTGTATCCCCACTGAGTTCAATTATTCTGGAAACAAACATTATTGTTTAAAATGAAGATCCAGGGGCTATTAGCGTGATCCAACCGCTGTACTAAGGCTGAACCCAGATGCAATGAGGCAGAGCTGTGGATGGAAGCAAGGAAGCCAGCTCTGATGGAGGATGAGAGACAATAAAATTATACAGCCATCTTTGTTTACTGCCCTTCTGGGATTAATGCCAAAAGGCCCATTCCACGACAATCGACTGCAAAAAGGAATAATGGGGCTTACTGGACGTTTCCAGAAGGCATGCCTGGACCACCTTTTTCCCAGTGAATCCGTCAGAAATATTTATTAAGCACTTCTGTCGTATAAAACATGCTGCAAGGTGCTGTGGGGGTTAGGAAAGCAAGCAAGCACAGTGCCTTTCTCAACAGAGATGTGCACTCTTCTCACCGGTAACCTAAGTACCTATCCCATGCAAAGTGATGGGCTGGACGCCAGGGACTGTGAAGAAAAATACCATCCAGCCCCAGGCTGCAGGAAGCATGTTCCAGAGGGCCTGCCCAGCTCTCGTCCCGCCTGTGGCTTCAGTGGCCATGTTTGGGCTGGTGGTCTTCTGGCCCCGGCCACAGCTGGGCTCAACAGGGCGAAATCCAGATCCCAGGTATGAACTTAACCCTTCTGAGGTCTAGCAGAAACCAGTGGTGGTCTTTCTTAGGAAGCTGCACCACAAGACAGAGCAGGTAGATGTGGTCCAGGCAGCAGCAGTAAAACCCCGCGGAATCAGGCTTGCAGAGGAGGAGTAGGTAAACGTGGACGTGAGCAAGGTCACATGCAGCCTGCATGGCCGGAGCTGGGGGCCACCGTGCGGTCCCTGAGAAATGGGACAGGACTCCAGGTGTTGACCTCACCTGAGGCTTCAGCTGGCATGGCTCGCTGAAAGGGGGGCTTCAAGCAGATGATTGGCGAGCTAGGCAACAGCCCTGGAGTGGGGGATGCAGGGGGCTGAGTCTGGCCCATGCCTAAGGGACCAGAAAGAGAGAGGCTGGAGCCGAGGTAGAGGGTCTTCCCTCCGCAGGTGAGTCAAGGACCCAGATCGGAATCCACAGGTGGGAGCTTGTCCTGGGAACATTATTAAAGGGATCATACCACAAAGAGGTCTGTGCAGGGAGACAGGTGGAGAAACTGGGCCTGAGGAGGGACAAGAGCTGGAGGTGAGTACCACCTCTTCACAAGGGCCATAGCCTCTGAAAGACCCACATCTGCATGATGAAGGAGAGGCAGCTTTGAAGGTAGGCTAGATTCAGAGAGCTGCTAACATCTCCCAGTGGTATGAGTCAAATGCTATGGACTGAATCATGCCCACCCAAATCCACATGTGAAAGCCCTACCCCCAATGTGATGGTATTTGGAAAAGGGACCTTTGGGAGACAATTAGGTTTAGATGAGGTCATGAGGGTGGAGCCCTCATGGTCAGATTAATGCCCTTATAAGAAGGGACATCAGAGGGCTAGCTTCCTCCCTCTGCCATGTGAGAACGCAGTGAGAAGGCAGCTGTCTGCAAGTCAGGGAGAGAGCTCTCAGCAGAAACAGACCCTGATGGCACGTTGATCTTGGACTTGCAGCCTCCAGAACTGTGAGGAAACCAATTTCTAATGCTTAAGCCCCCCAGTCTGCAGGTTATGCAGCTCGCACTGACCAAAGCATCAGGTAAAGCTGTTCTTAGCTCCTTCCCACTTTCTCTCCATGCTCTAGCAGAACCAGCAAGCCGGGGGTAGAGCAGCAGGGAGGGCAAGCGAGGTACCCCTGTACACTGCCAGGGGGCAGGCAGCTGGCCCTGGTGCCCAGAGGAGAGGTTTTAACTTCAATCAGATTCAGAACATTGAATATTACTCAAGACCGAGTGTCTTCAGTCCTGGATGGAAACTCTGTTTGCTGTCAACACTGCAGGACCTTCTATTGCTTTAGAGTGGCTGGTGAGGTCATGGAGTCCAGCTGAGGCAAGAAATGGGGATAAAATCATTGCATTTTGATCATATCCCCAAGCCATGCATGTTCAAAAGAAACCGTGAGAGATTTTGGAAAAGCCTCCACTGGAGAGGTGGCCTTTGAGTGAGGTCATGAGGAATGAACAAAGTCACGTACGTCAGTGGTGGGGAAGCAAGAAGGTCAGGACAGGAAATTGGAAGGGTAATTTGTGGCCAGAATATGAACTGATCTAAGCAGGGAAGTGGCATGAGGTGAGTCGTGTTTGGGGACAGTATCTCTGCAGAGAATGAGAGGGTTAAGTTGGAAGTTAAACAGCTTTAAAAATTCTTTAGCCAAGAAATTATTAAGGCCTGAGGGACAGAAGTACAAACAGAGGAGAGTGGGCACAGCTGAGGCATTCAGAGGTGAATTCGGCAGAACCTAGTGACTGATGAGGAGTTGGGGGAGCGGAGGTGACAGAGAAAAAACGGCCACCGGCTTTCCAGGCTTGAGAACTGGAAGGATGGAACACCATTGAATGGAGAGAGAAAAGAGCAGATTTGAGAAAAAGATCTGCATTAGTCAGGGTTCTCCAGAGAAACAGAACCAATAGGAGGTGTATAGGTATAGACAGAGATTTATTACAGAGAATTTGTTCACATTATGGAGTCTGGGAAGTCCACATCTGCATTGTGGGCAGGTAGGCAGAGACCTAGGAGAGCCAATGGTGCATTCCAGGCTGAAGACAGTCTGCTGGAGAATTTTATTTTACGTTTTGGCTTGGAGAGGCCAGTCTTTCTGTTCTATCCTGGCCTTCAACTGATTGGACGAGGCCCACCCACATCATGGATGGCAACATATTTTACTCAAAATCCACCAATTTAAAAGGTTAATCTCATCCCAAAACACCAAGTTTGATACATTAAATTAACCATCACAAAGATCATCAAAACGTCCATTGGGCTCACTGTCCCTGAGCACAGTAAGAGCTGACTGCTCCCCTCAGTGCAGAATGTTAAAGTTCTCAGCCTCCAAGGGCTGGAGACACATTTCCTTCAAGAACCAGGTGAGAGACTTCTGCTGACACCAACAGAAGTGGCACCCAGCCCTGCTGAGGTCCAACCTGCTGCACAAAATTCACAGCCTTTCAGTGGAGTCTTTGGAAACTTTCCCTCTGTATCCATGAGCCAACCACAACTCCACTATTAATTTAAGAGGGAAGTGTCCAGAGTTCACAGTCACTATGGTGAAGGAATGTGGAAGGTGATATAGATTTGTGCAAATGATGGGGACTTCCCTGAAAAAGGAATGATGTCTTACCTAGCAAATATGAAATCTCTCTAGTACTCCAGGTTATCTAAACCCCTCTAGCCAGCCTGCAGAGTTCACTTACTGGGTAATCTAAAGGAGACTCGGACAATTGTATAATCTTGCATCAGCTGGATGGTTTATAACAGCTGAAATGTATGCAGGCCCATCCTCTCACTCAAGCCTTAAGACAGCTCTGACAGTTGGGTCATTATTCCCCATTTGGAAATTAGGAAAGGCAGCCAGGTTGCTAAATGAGAGCAAGTGAGGACTTCAGTCCACGGACTCTGGCTCCAACCTCAGGGCACCCCAGGCAGCAGAGCCGCTTCCAGAGGGGACACCAGGAGAGCACCCAAACTATGGGGTACCAGGGTCGATCACAGCAAAGACCATTGCTTACCATGGTACGGTAACCCCTAAAAGGAGGAAGAAGGGGGGATAAAATCAATCAGGGGGAAAGGGACTGGGAGTAAAAATGGAGAACAATGAGGACCCCTTCCCAGTAGGTCAGTAGAAAGTGCACAGAAATGACTCAAGAGAATAATGCATTCTTCATATCACTGCAGCTCTATCTGCAGGCGACACTTTTAGAGGCAAGCAAACCCAGATTAGCTCCCCAAAACAGAGCTGGAATGATACACTTTTTTTTGTTTTGTTTTGTTTATGAATTTTTAAACGTTTTTATTGGAGTATAATTGCTTTACAATGGTGTGTTAGTTTCTGCTTTATAACAAAGTGAATCAGTTATACATATACATATATCCCCATACCTCCTCCCTCTTGCATCTCTCTCCCTCCCACCTGCCCTATCCCACCCTTCTAGCTGGTCACAAAGCACTGAGCTAATGACCCTGTGCTATGCGACTGCTTCCCACTAGCTAGCTATTTTACATTTGGTAGTGTTTATATGTCCATGCCACTCTCTCACTTTGTCCCAGCTTACCCTACCCCCGCCCCTTATTCTCAAGTCCATTCTCTAGTAGGTCTGCATCTTTATTCCCGTCTTGCCCCTAGGTTCTTCATGACCTTTTTTTTTTTTAGATTCCATATATATGTGTTAGCATACAGTATTTGTTTTTCTCTTTCTGACTTACTTCACTCTGTATGACAGACTCTAGGTCCATCCAACTCACTACAAATAAATCAATTTCGTTTCTTTTTATGGCTGAGTAATATTCCATTGTGTATATATATATATATATATATATATGTATACATCTTCTTTATCCATTCATCTGTTGATGGACACTTAGATTGCTTCCATGTCCTGGCTATTGTAAATAGAGCTGCAATGAACATGGTGGTACATGACTCCTTTTGAATTATGGTTTTCTCAGGGTATATGCCCAGTAGTGGGATTGCTGGGTCATATGGTAGTTCTAGTTTTAGTTTTTTAAGGAACCTCCATATTGTTCTCCATAATGGCTGTATCAATTTACATTCCCACCAATAGTGTATGAGGGTTCCCTTTTCTCCATACACTCTCCAGCAATTATTGTTTGTAGATTTTTTGATGATGGCCATTCTGACTGGTGTGAGGTGATACCTCATTGTAGTTTTGATTTGCATTTCTCTAATGATTGTGATGTTGAGCATTCTTTCATGTGTTTGCTGGTAATCTGTATATCTTCTTTGGAGAAATGTCTATTTAGGTCTTCTGCCCATTTTTGGATTGGGTTGTTTGGTTTTTTTTTGATATTGAGCTACATGAGCTGCTTGTAAATTTTGGAGATTAATCATTGGTCAGTTGCTTCATTTGCAAATATTTTCTCCCATTCTCCCATTTCGTCTTGTTTATGGTTTCCCTTGCTGTGCAAAAGCTTTTAAGTTTCATTAGGTCCCGTTTGTTTATTTTTGGTTTTATTTCCATTTCTCTAGGAAGTGGGTCAAAAAGGATCTTGCTGTGATTTATGTCATAGGGTGCTCTGCCCATGTTTTCCTCTAAGAGTTTGATAGTGTCTGGCCTTACATTTAGGTCTTTAATCCATTTTGAGTTTATTTTTGTGTATGGTGTTAGGGAGTGTTCTAATTTCATTCTTTTACATGCAGCTGTCCAGCTGGTTTTCCCAGCACCACTTATTGAAGAGGGTGTCTTTTCTCCATTGTATATTCTTGCCTCCTTTAACAAAGATAAGGTGACCAGGGCTTCCCTGGTGACACAGTGGTTAAGAATCCACCTGCCAACGCAGGGGACATGGGTTCGAGCCCTCGTCCAGGAAGATCCCACATGCCATGGGGCAACTAAGCCTGTGTGCCACAACTACTGAGCCTGCTCTCTAGAGCCCATGAGCCACAACTACTGAAGCTCACATGCCTAGAGCCCATGCTCCGCAACAAGAGAAGACACCGCAATAAGAAGCCCATGCACCGCAACGAAGAGCAGCCCCCGCTTGCTGCAGCTAGAAAAATCCCGTGCACAGCAATTAAGAGCCAACTCAGCCAAAAATAAAATAATTAAAAAAAAAAAAGTAAGGTGACCATATGTGCATGGGTTTATCTCTGGGCTTTCTATCCTGTTCCATTGATCTATATTTCTGTTTTTGTGCCGGTACCATACTGTCTTCATTACTGTAGCTTTGTAGTATAGTCTGAAGTCAGGGAGCCTGATTCCTCCAGCTCCATTTTTCGTTCTCAAGATTGCTTTGGCTATTCGGGGTCTTTTGTGTTTCCTTAAAAATTGTGAAAATTTTTTTTCTAGTTTTGTTAAAGATGCCAGTGGTAGTTTGATACGGATTGCATTGAATCTGTAGATGGCTTTGGGTAGTATAGTCATTTTCACAGTGTTGATGCTTCCAATCCAAGAACATGGTATATCTCTCCATCTATTTGTATCATCTTTAATTTCTTTTATCAGTGTCTTATAGTTTTCTGCAAACAGGTCTTTTGCCTCCTTAGGTAGGTTTATTCCTAGGTATTTTATTCTTTCTGTTGCAGTGGTAAATGGGAGTGTTTTTTAATTTCACTTTCAGATTTTTCATCATTAGTGTATAGGAATGCAAGAGATTTCTGTGCATTAATTTTGTATCCTGCTACTTTACCAAATTCATTGATTAGCTCTAGTAGTTTTCTGGTAGCATCTTTAGGATTCTCTGTGTATAGTATCATGTCATCTGTAAACAGTGACAGCTTTACTTCTTCTTTTCCGATTTGGATTCCTTTTATTTCTTTTTATTCTCTGGAATGATACACTTATAATAACAAGGATTGCTGTGGCCGGCAGAATTCTGGGATGGTATACTCATACGTTCTCCCAGATGTTCAATCAAACACTAATCTAGGTGCCCCTGTGAAGGGATGTCACAGATGTAATTAAGGTCCCAAATCAGTTGACCCTAAGAAAGGGCAATTACACTGGGTAAGTCAGACCTAATCAGGTGATGCCTTAGAAGGGATGGGGCTCCTCCTGGCTAAAGAGAGTCAAAGCCTGACAGGGATTCGATGCAAGGGCAGATCTCTCTGGCTGGCTCTGAAGATGGAGAAGACCGCGTGGCAAGGCATGTGGGTGACCCCTAGGAGCTGAGAGCAGCCCCTGGCTGAAAGGCTAGGCTAAAGAAACAGGGGCCTCATTCCTACAGTGGTAAAGAAGTGAATTTGATCAACAGTCTGACTGAGCTTGGAGGCTGATTCTTGCCCAGAGCCTCCGTAAAGGAACACAGCCTGGCCAAGACCCTGATTCTACCTGTCAGACCCTGAGCAGAGAACCCAGCCGTGACATGCCCGGTCTCCTAACCTACAGAACTGTGAGTGAATACATGGGCATCATGTGAACCCACTAAGTATGTGCTCATTTATTACACAGCAACAGAAAACTAATACAATTGCTAACATTTTATCAATGTTCCCTCTCTGCAGGCCAGTTCTAAGTGTAAATAATTCAATTAAGTTTCAGGACCCTGTGAGGTGGACACTTACCATCCCCATTTTACAGGTGAGGCAACCAGGACACTGAACATTTAGCCAGTTCTTACCCATTTCTTTTGTTTTTTTAAAATAAAAATTGTATATTTTTAAAGTGTACAACCTGATGTTTGGATTCACATACACACAGTTTGAAATGATGACTACAGTCAAGCTAATTAACCTGGCCATGTCCTCACATAATTACCATCTTCTTGTTGCTGTTCTCAGTCATCCGACATACCTGAAGCTTTATACTTTTTGACCAACATCTCCCCATTTCCCCCACCTTCCCAGCCCCTGGGAACCACCGTCCTACTCTCTGCTTCTATGAATTCGACTTTTTTAGATTCCACATGTAAGTGATATCATGCAGTATTTTTCTTTCTGCAACTGGGTTATTTCACTCAGTATAATGTCCTCCAGTTTCATCCATATTGTTGCAAATGGAAGGAACTCCTTTTCTAAGGCTGAATAATTTTTCATTGTACTCATATATTTTATATATATGTATATATATGTGTATATGTATACATATATGTGTGTATATATATAAATTTCTTTATCTCTTCATCCATTGATGGACACTTAGGTTGTTTCATATCTTGGCTACTGTGAATAATGCTGCCATGAACATGAGAGTGGGAACACCTCTTCAAGATCCTGATTTCAGTTCCTTTGGATAAATACCCAGAAGTGGAATTGCTTGATCATAGGTTAGTTCTATTTTTAATTTTTTGAGGAAGCTACATACTGTTCTTCATAGTGGATGCAACAATTTACATTCTCACCAAGAGTGCACACGGGTTCCCTTTTCTCCACATTTGTTATCTCCTGTCTTTTTGAAAACAGCCACCCTAACAGGTGTGAGGTGACATCTCTTTGTAGTTTTGATTTGCATTTCTTTGCTCATTAGTGATGTTGAGCCCCTTTTCATGTACCTATTGACCATTTATGTATCTTCTTACCCTGTTCTCCTAACATTTAGTCAGCATTGAAATTCCAGGTGGCTGCTGGCCTCCCTCCTGAGAGGCTCCGGATCACATTCCCAACTCTTCATCTTTCTACTCATAATTTATCTGAGGGGTGCCTGCCTTCTGCCTCTGCCATCAGGGCTCCAGTCACCTTCTTAAGGCTAACAGGGTGCCTCATCCAATGAGGTGAGTTTCTGGCCCCCAAAACAGTGCTGGGTGGGAGACAGTTTGCCCAAATCGAGCAGAGTGAAGGGTCCTGTTCATCTGTTCAAGTGGCCATAACAAAATAAGACACACTGCGGGGCTTACACACACCACAGTTCTGGAGGCTGGAAGTCCAAGATCAAGGCATAAGCAGGGCTGGTTTCTACTGAGGCCTCTCCTTGGCTTGCAGACTGCCATCTTCTTGCTGTGATCTCATGGGTCTTCCTTCAGTGCATGTCTGTGTCCTAACCTCTTCTTATAAGGACATCAATCCAATTGGATTAGAGTCCACCCTAATGACCTCATTTTAACTTAATTACCTTTTAAAATATTCTATCTCCAAATACAGTCAAATATATTCTGAGATACTAGTGTCAGGCCTCCAACATATGAACTGGGGGCAGGGGGACACAATTCAGCCTATAACAGGCATCAAGTGCAAAGTCAAAGGTTTGAACAAACTTGTCAGAGTCCAAGGGAAAGGTCCCCTCAGGGTTCCCAGCCAGCAATTCATCGTCTAATACCCAGCAGAGCTGCAGGTGCCCCCAATTTCACCTCCTCTGTTCCCAAAACTTCCCCACCACTTGCTCTAGGTCCCTCGGCCGAAGTCACCACTTCCTGCCCCACACTCAGAGACATGGGTGCCCCAGCGAGTACCAGGTACCAGAGCAGAACCAGCTCATATCTTCAGAATTTCAAAAGAGAGCAATATTCAGCAGTTCAAGCGGGGCCAAGGGCTGACATTAAGCAAATTTCAAGGGTTATTTGAAGTTAATTGAGTTTAATCATATAATGATTTTATAATTAGTCATAGTGCTCTTGTTTCTACATGGGTAGACCCAGACTCAGAAGGAAATGACTGTATCAGGCAGGGAAGGGGCCAGGGCAGCAGAGGAAGGACAGTGGGGCCAGGGAGAAGGAGGTGGTGTCTGAACCCACGGAAACACTCCGCTTCACTCTCTGGGCCCCCACCTGCACCAGCCACAAACTGGGGTCCCAGCGGGGGCTCCCATACCCTGCCGGGTCTGCTGGTGCTTTCCACACATTTGTCCTGCTTACTTGAGGGCATGTTCCATCTGTGTTGAGATGGAGCTTTGTAACCAAGGAGTCAGCATCAGGGAACTTCTAAGGTGACCAGACTCATTGCAAGCTCCACAAATGCTACTGCAGACCCGACTGTGTAGTGAGGTTTTTGGTCCAAAACCTGACTTAACCTAATCAACCAACAGCATTTACCTCCTGGGCAGTCATCAGAGCTATCAGGTTGCAGCGATTAAATCTCTGCACGTCTCTAAGGGGTGCAGTGTGGGTCCTCCCAGTCCTCTCACCCAACCAGACCCGGGTTTAAGTTCTGCTTCCAATGCCACAACATTAAGCCCCTTGGGACTTCACTGTGCCCCTGAATAATGGAATTAGGGTGACCCCCAGGGTGTCCAAGGAAGGCTTCTTCTCAGAGACAACTCAACTCTATGGGGAGCATAAGTGAGGCCAGACTGACCAGTGTGACAGCATAAAATGTATGTGATTCGCAAAAACAGCAGGTACTATTTTCTCTTAATCGGGTGACCACACGGGGAGGGGAGTGGAGAAGGAAACCACCATTTCTTGAGCACTCACCATTGGTCAGACCTGTGCTGTAGCACTTGTTTCTCACCTTCCAGGTCATGGTGGACAGAGGCTCAGAGAGGTGGTGACACACAGTGCCAGGTGTATCTGACTCCAGTGCCCAGGGACAGTCCACAGTAACACCTCAGGCGCCAGGTAGAAAGAAGGCACAGGGGGAAACCGGGGTGCATTAGCACAGAAGCCCTCAACCCCTGGGTGAACAGCTAAGATGCCGTGAGCAGGGTCCAGCCTCCTGTCCTCCCTAAGGGAAGCCCCGGGTGCCAGCTCACGGAGGACTCCATGAGAGACACATGAACGCTTTTCTTTGCCTCCCAAGCCCTTTCCTCACAGAGGTCAAATTAACTATGAGTAGGATGCCAGGGAAATGATTCAATGTAGGTAAATGAGAGTGTGGACTTTGACCTCATGGTTTTAATTACTGGATGATGGAAACACTTTTAAAAGGTACCATGCAACTATTCATCAAGGGATGAATGGATGAGCAAGATGTGGTAGATCCTTACAATGGAATATTACTCAGCCTTGAAAAAGGCAATTCTGCTACAACATGGATGAAGCTTGAAGACATCCTGCTTCAAGTGAAATAAGCCAGTCACAAAGGGACAAATACTGTATAGTTCCACTCACATGAGTTACCTAGAGTAGTCAGGTTCACAGAGACAGAAAATAGGATGGTGGTGGCCAGGGGCTGGGGGAGCGGGGCATAAGATGGGCAGTGGTGATGGTTGCACAACAGTATGAAGGGACTTAATAACACTGAAATGTACACTTAAAATGATGGAGATAGTCAATTTAATGTTATGTGTATTTCACCACCATTTTTTTTAATTAGAAGGGAAAAAAGGGTATATGCAAGTCAGGGCCTGTGCTGTTTCCCAGACCTCCTGGGCAGCCACCCAAGTCCAGGAATCCCCAGTGGAACTTACATTTCTGGAACAAGTCTGGTGAGGCTGCAGAACCTGAGGGCAGGTGCCAGCCTGTCTGAATTTCTTCCTCACCCTACAGAAATGCATCTTTAATGAATGCTGAGCCCTCCATTTGGGCTTTACCTGGGACAGTTTATCCTGTACAAGCTCAGGGCCACAGGGTCAAGGGCAGATTTCCAACTAGTGGAACCACTACTGTGGGGACTGTGCTTGGCTGCCCCTGATTTCACTGTCCCCCCCCACCCCCCACCCCCACCTTCCCCAGGCTCCTGTCACTACCGGTCAGTTGCCCTTCTCATTTTTAGAGACAGACCCAAATTTGATGCACATTGTACGTGGCGCTGTGACTACACAAATCACATACATACGTCACGCTGTGGAATAACATAGGCTGTCTCCTCCTCTCTCTCTCACACACAGTTAACCCCTCAGTCAACTTCATTAGTCCCTTCCTTCCAGACAGTACCCTGTCATCTTCAGCTTCCCTACTGCCCCATCACTGCTAGTCCTCAAAGTAATCATCCAAAGGCTTTATCTACAAAAAAAAAAAAAAAAAAAAATCTCCTGGGAACACTTGTTGAAAATACAGAATTCTGAGCCTCATCCCCGGAGACTATACTTTTCTGTAAGCCTGGGGCCAGGAGTACACAGTCCCCACTCACAGTTTACGGAGGGTGAGTGAGTAGCACGGGGATCACCGCCTTCCTTGCCCCTGACCCTGAGAAAGTGTCCTCTCCCTGCGCTCCAAGTGTGGACTTGTTCTTCATACTTGAAGGTGTTGGAAAGTTGGTCTCTGACTATTTGAGGTTCTGCTGTTCTTTAAAGCACCATTACACGTGATTCCCATCAGTCATGGGATGACAAATCATTAAAGAGTGTCACCATGTGGAACTGGTATTGTAGACCACTTTCAACTTAATGACTCGCCCAACCAGTTCTGTGGCATCCTACACCCACACTCCCTCCCTGCAGGATGTCACCCAGGAAGACCCTCCATCAAGAGATCTGTTATTAACCCCACTGTCTTCCTATGGGCAACACATGCCCTTTTTTTCAAACCTTCTGTAATTCAAACTCCCTTCCCATATCCAGTGGCCCAGATTGTGGTTTTTTATGTTAACCAGCATTATTTGACCGCAATCCAGGATCACAGCTGTACCACAATATCTGCCCAGTTTAGATGTTTTCAATTCCAAGTAACAGACAACTCAGATTCAAACTGGTTTTAAAATATGAACATTGATTACTTCCTATAATAGGGTGCCCAGGTTGGGCACTGGTTTCTCAATTCAATGGTGTCTTCAAGGATTGTGCTCTGCTGTCCACAGTCAACTTCATTATAACACTGGTCTCCAGGAAGTTGAAAGATGGTGGCCAGCAGCAGCTGTCCATCAAACAGGTGGGCTGGAAGGTAGACTCCTTATCTTGCAAGAGAGAGAACCTTCCTCCCTCAGTGGACTCTGGAACTTTCCTCATATTGGCCAGCACAGTTCGTATGCTCCCACCTCAACTCACCTCAACCACCAGGGGACGCTACACACAGATTCCCCTGTCACACTTCCTGCTTCCCACAGCTGTCCCTGGGGCGTGGAGGAAGAGGGACTAGATGCTGGATAGACAGCCCTAAGAGCCACTGCAGCTGCTATGTCATTGGCTCTTTCAACACAAATGCTGGACCAGACCCTCCTGACAGACACGTGATAAGAAGCCAGCACCTGCTCTGGGTGACATTTCTCTCCAGAAAGAAAGCGTGGGGAGTGTCATAAGCCGACCAAGGCAAAGCCAGCCTCCTCCATCACAGGACCCTTCATCAGCCTTATGGATTTGCAGGAGTTTTTAAAGTGCTTTGCTCTAAGCACCTGATTAAACATTAATAAAAGGTCAAGGTTATGGTCCCAGGGACCTCCTGACAAAATCACTCTTTATCTCTCTTCCTCATGAATCCTCCTGTTGCAATACTTATCTCTTCCCTACCTCCCTGCAAACCCCATGACTATTTAAGGGCTGACGGACCCAGAGAACAAACTACCTTTGGTTCATTCAGAGGGAGCATTTCTAAAGCCTTGGCTTGAAGGAACATTGTCAGGACTGGGGGTGTTTGTGGCTCTAGTTTGGAGAGTTTTGCTTCCCTACAAAGCACTTACAGAACAGAAGAAACAGCGGGTCAACATGATGGGATTTCTGCATTCAAGGCCATCTTTCCTATAGGTTAGTGTCATTGATTACCTGCACCTCAGGCCCTGACAGGTAATCAATAGACCCTCTGACCCAGATATGTGAGTTGGCCTGTGGGGGGTTGAAAAACAAGAAGTGAACATGGCAACTCTGGTTCATGCTTTGCATACATGAGAATTACATTTTTTCCCCAGAGTAGCAAAGCCATTTCTGCTCAGATTACCCCAGCCATCTCAGGAGCGCATAATCAGAGGGTCCTGTTCATTTTTCCTGCTGGAGAAGAGTTCTGCAACCAACCCCAAGCCATTAAGAGCAAAAGTTTGGAAAAATCTTTTTATGCCTCCAGAGAGCTAGGACTCTTTAGGAAGGGCCACCTAACCTTCTCGGTAGGGATATAGGGAAACGGTGACTCTTACGGGGGCAGGAGAACAGGAAGGGGTTCGATCACCTGCCAGGGAAAGAGGATGGACTCTAGGAGCCACTGATGTTGCAACCCTCAAAAACAGAAGGATCTTGGCTGATGATAATGACACTGATCTTCAGGATATGGATTTAATGGGATGGGGTCCAGGGGTGCAAACAGTGAAAGACTCTCAAAGACACATAGAAGACAAAAAATAGTCTACAACTATTTCTGGTTTCACTTCCTCCAGGAAGTCAGCCCTGACACAACTTGGTACCCCATTTAGACCAGGAGCCGCCTCTGCAGTGGGCCCAGACTTTCCTGGACATGTCTGTAACACTTTCTGTGGGTCTATATGCATATTGCCATGCCCTCAAGGCTGTGAGTCAATTGAGGTTGTGAGTAAGAATCATAACCTGGTCACATCTCAATCTCAGCCCCAAGCAAAACCCAGCACCTAACAGCATCTCAACAAAGCCTGCTGAATAGGTGAATGAATGAATGAGTGAATAAATTTATAAATGAGTGCGTGTGTGAGTGAGGGAGTAAACTAATGAAAATATAGCATCCAACCAAAGAAAGAACATCAAGGTACTAGGTCCCCAAGGATAATAGCCCTAAGGAAAGGGGCACCTTTCATCCCTTTCCTGGAAATTTTGCAAAGGAAAAGTGGTTAGATACAATAAAAAGAAGATTGACTTTTACATCCAGAGTTGGGTCCAAATCTTGGCTCCACTAGAAAAGTGAGTTCAGGCAAGGTATTTAGCCTCTTTGTCCCTCAAAGTTATCATTGAGAATAAGACCTACCTTATGAAGCCGTGCTGAGAATCAGAGAAAAGATATGCTCAGTGCCTGGCACATGGTTAGCACTCACTAAGTTGTAGTCACTACCAACATTAACCAAGCCCTGCCATGGAGTGGCACGGCCAAAGCTGGGGCATATGTTATCAAGCCAGAAAGGTAACCACACAAAGTAGGCCAAGGTCATTCTAAGATATCAGACCACTGGGCTGAGTGGCCAAAAACAGACCACAACTTCTCTCTTCCAAATTTTGCAAAGGACAATAAATTCTGACCATCCAATAGGCCATCAGTAAAACTTCTCTCAAGGAATGTAAATTGATAAACCATGAAAGGCAAAGACATTGCCTCTGTGTAAGTGAAGTTATGGCAAATATTAAGTTGCCAAAAATTCCAACACTATGTATCAGTCAGGGAATGCTAGGTTGTGCTGCAGTAACAAACAGCTCCAAAATCTCAATGAGTTAAAAATCATGTCACATATCCTTTGCAGGTCAGCAAGGGGACTCTTCTTGGAGATCCAGGCTTACTGAACAATCAGTATTTCAAATGGTGGTGATCACCAATGCCAGGAAGAAAATGAGCTCTGGAGGGTCTCATACTGTCAATGAAATGTCCCCTCTGTGGGTGACATGGTCCATGAACAACCATTAGCCTGAACTAATCACTTGGCACCACCTAATCACGGGGGGTGGGGGCGCGGGGGCCAGGAGGTGCAATCCCAGCATGTGCCCAGACTAGGAAAACAGGGAAATATTTTGTGGATCATGCTAATGAGCACAATACACTGCAAGAGAAGGAGATGCCTAGGAAGCTCCATCCAAACCAGCCCTGGACAGTGGTGACAAAGATGACTGGAAGGCAAAAGCATCAAGTCCTTCCCAATATCTATAAGTTCAGAGTGGAAGGGGATAAGTGCAGAAGACAGCTTGATTTTCCATTTAGCATGGCCATCATCAAAAAGTATACAAATAATAAATGCTGGAAAGGGTGTGGAGAAAAGAGAACCCTCCTACCGTGTTGGTGGGAATGTAAATTGGTGCAGCCACTATGAAGAAAAATATGGAGGTTCCTTAAAAAACTAAAAATAGAGTTATCATATGATCCAGCAATCCCACTCTTGGGTATATACCTGGAAGAAAATGAAAATTCTAATTCAAAAAGATATATGCACCCCAATGTTCCATAGCAGCACTATTTACAATAGCTAAGACATGAAAATAACCAAAGTGCACATCAACAGACAACTGGCTTAAGAAGATGTGAGATAGATAGATAGATAGATAGATAGATAGATAGATAGATAGATAGATATACACATATATACACACATATAATGGAATACTACTCAGCCATAAAAAAATGAAATTTTGCCATTTGCAGTAACCTGGATGGACCTAGAGATTATCATACTAAGTGAAGTAAGTCAGATACAGAAAGACAAATATTATATGATAACACTTATATGTGGAATCTAAAAAATAATACAACTGAATCTATATACAAAACAGAAACAGACTTACAGACATAGAAAAACAGACTTATGGTTACCAAAGGGAAAAGAGATGGGGGATGGATAAATTAGGAGTATGGGATTAACAGATACAAACTACTATACATAAAATAGATAAGCAACAAGATTTACTATATAGCACGGGGAACTATATTCAATATCTTGTGATAACTTATAATGGTAAATAATCTGAAATATATATGTATACACTGAATCATTTTGCTGTACATCTGAAACTAACACAATATTGTAAATCAACTATACTTCAATTTGAAAAAAAGGCCGCTATTTTGCATTTAGGAAAGTGTGGGGAGCTCCAGATTTGCTCACTGCTCTCTTTAAAAATCAACTGTATTCATATTTTAAAGAAAGAATGTATATATATGTATAACTGAATCACTTTGTTGTACAGCATAAATTAACACAACATTGTAAATCAACTATACTTCAATAAAAAAAATGGAAAAAGGAATCAACTGTACTCATACTAATAAGCATGCACGCCATACCTCAATACCGCCTGTGTTGGGCAAGAAGAGGACAAAACGGCTCAGAGAATTTGGATTCTTGCACGGGGGTGACAAAGTGTTTCTTTCCCTAATTTGGAAGTGAGTTTAAAATGTGCAAAGAAGCAGAAATTCCTCTCGGCACATTCCTCTGCTGGGTATGGCTGTGAGTTCCCAGTAGCAACAAGAGTCCCAGCGCTGCCAGGCTCACACGGGACTCAGGAAAGGCCCTCACTTTCCAGGTCAAGATCATTAGGGAGTTTAATTAGCACCTTGGTTCCAGAATCTATACGTAGATTCAGAATATATATGTCCTCTGAGGCCCACATAAAATTGGCTGGGGACCCCTGTTCCTTGCCAGCTGGAAAGTTCAGTGCTCCCCAAATGTCTTTGGACTCTTGGGGCTTACATTCACAGGGGGCCCCATTGTGCTGCTTCCTCTCTCCCTTGCTCTTCATCCCACCGCTAAAGGGAAATAGAAACAGGGTGCCAAGGTGGGGAAGTTCCTGGTGTGATGGTAGCAGCAAGGGTCGTGGTGCCACAGAACAAGACATAGCGTGAGAAGAACCCGGGGAGCGGGCTGGAGGCTGTGTCCCAGAGTCTCAGAACCAGAGATGGAGGCTGGATGTTATACAGCCCTTGATGGGAAGGCAGGCAGGGATTTAAGCAAGGAGTGAATGTGATCAGACATGCACTTTAGATGGATCACGGGCAACTGTATCTCTAGAAATTGGTGAGGAAGTAAACAAAAATGGAGAGCTAGTCCAGAGAGGAGGCTCCTGCAGGAGTCCTGGGGAGAGAGAGGTAGGCATCTGACCTGGAAGATGAATGATCAAGTGAAGGGAATAAGGAGACCTGTTAGACAGCCCTTGCCAAAGTTTAGGGAAGACATGTGAGGGGCTGGACGAGGGTGGAGGGAACAGAAAAGACGGGAACGCCCATGACTGCTGAAAGATGGAAACACTATGGATCTCGGTAACTGGTGGATGATGAGAAGTGTAGAAAAGAAAGATCAAGGAGATTATTCCAAGGTTTGGAGCCCAAATGACTGAGAGGGACCTAAAAGCCTTTGAAAAGGAAATTATGTGGATCTGTCATTGTCATCATAAGCATCATCACCATTGTTAGTTTGGGTAATTAGTACAGGTTTCCTTTTTAAAAATATCTTCTCAAAATTGATGTCTTATGATTTCACTTAAAGGGGTTTCCAAACTTGTCATTTCAATGATTGAAACAGCCAAAGCATGTCTTGTTACACTAAAAAGTTTCCATTTTCGTGTCTTGCTTTCTAAAATGCTTGTAATCATCCTTGAGCATTTGAGGAACTTGAAGCAGGCATGGCCTCTTTCAAAGGTCAAATGAGGAAGATAAAATCCTTTCCAGCAGCATCTTATAGCACTTTAACCGAGTATGTGTTAACCAAGGAGGTAGCTCACACGCACGCATGCACACAGGCACAGAGGCGCCCACTAGAACTCCCAGCTGAGATAAAATTGCAAGTACGGCATTGATTGACCCATCAACACTTTGGAGCTGAGCAGAGAGAAAGAAACCCAGCTGGACACAGGGAGGAAGATGCAGGGGGTGTTGACAGAGTCTCCTGTAGAGGATTCTTGAATCAGATGGTCCTCTTCCGTTGGACATCACAGGCAGCATATGTATATGCCTTCGCCAAGCTCAAGATACAGCCAAACACTTGGCAAAAGCTGAGGTTGGCCCCCTGGATCAGGCACAAAGAAATCCATTTGCACACTCTCTGCCTCCCCTTCAAGGGGCCACGGAAACACAGAGGGAATTTGAGGTTTACTCGAAAAGTGGACAAAATTCAGATTGTAGGTCTGCCACCAAATGAATGCACTCTCCTACACACAGTTATTTCAAGGTGAAGGAAAGGCCAAAACAGAATAACAGGGCAGGTCATTTTGCCTCTTATCGTATTCACTGATACCTCCACCTACCTTTTCGGGCGGTACCAATTGAGAGCTTCCATGATGATCCCCCCACGTTATTAAGACACGTCCTCTCTTGCACTGGAGTTTTATCTGGGGACCTGTGGTCAATCACCTTCTCAACAGGCACATACTAAGTGCCATCTGCCAGCTCCACTGGCCTGTGAGCAGGAGGTGACCCTGGAAAGACGCCACTGAGACCCTTCATGCTCCATAAGCTGGGCTGCCCGGGGAAAATTAAGTCGTCTGTCTTTCCCACTGGATCAGTGGTTCTCAAGCAGGGCAACTGGGTCACCCAGGGACACTGGGGAAAGTCTGAAGATATTTCTTCATTGTCAAAACTATGGAGAGAAGGGAGTTGCTACTGGCCTCTACCAGATAGAGGCCAGGGATGCCACTAAATACCTTCCAGGGCACAGGAGGCCCCATCACAAAGACTCATCCAGCCCCAAGCTTGAGTAATGTCGAGATTGAGAAACCCTGGTCCAGGTTATCATGCCATCCAGGCAGGCACTGGGCCTTTCCTTGTTCACTCTTTTGTGCCCAGTGCCTAAGACACAGTGACTGGTTCACAGATGGTGTAGAAGGTGGGAAGGGAAGCAGGCAAGGAAAGAAGAGAGGCAGGTGGGGAGAGAAGGAGGCATCGCACATTCTCTGGAGAAACTTAAACGTTGGTTAAAGGGCCATTACTAATTTTGGCTCAACCAACGTGCTGTAGTCTTCTATCCAAGAGTTTGAACTCTTCCACAATTTCACCAATCCAAGCCCATTGATGCTATCAGACCAGACACCTCCCCCGCCCCAGCCCCAGTACCTTGGGCAGTATCACTCCTAACTGGGAGCCCCTTCTCCCCAGTCAGAGAGCTGAGCAAAAGGAATCTGTCTTCTCCGCACCAGGTGCACCCTCACGGGGGCCCAGGAGAGACCTTCACCCTCATCCCTAGAACCCACACAGCTCTGACTGCCGCACAGCCTATGCGCACACACATACACATGCACACACACGTGTGTGCACACACGGAAACTAATGTACAAGGCCACTTGACTCTAGTGCCCTGCCCTGGAGCTGGTGACCTAGAATGGTCTCATTTCCAGTTGTAAACAAAACCTGATAAGTTCTGAACTCTCACATTCCAGAGTGTGTACAATTTTTTCTTCTCCTCCCAAGTTGCCATCAGAAAACACAGAAACTCCAGTGAGACACAATGCAATGCACAGTCACCATGCCACCCTCTCCTGGAGGGGTCATCGTTTCCTGGGCATCACCAGCCCGTCCGAGGCTGGCATCCTTAGTGGCCACCCTAGTGATGAGTGTGCAAGAAAATGATGAAAGAGAGGCTCTCCACGAGGCATCTGTGGGCACCGCTCTGCCTGCCGAGATTTGTGCCGTGCTGGAAGTATCTCTATTCGAATGAAAAGTCCAGCCTTTCTGCAGTCACCCAGGAAGTTTTTATTTGTGGCTGTGAAATATGCATTCTAGAAGGTCACAAACACACGCCATGGCCTTGAGGGACCAGAGCACAGCCTGGCTGGGTGGGATCCCCAAAGTCAGACCTTCCTCCTTCCTGGGGATGGAAGATGCCTGTACTGACTGTGTCATTTATCTTCTGTTTTCTGATGCCCTGACATCTTGGGCCTTGCTGACCCTGGAAGGACTGCCCCTTAACCAATTGGTTAACCAGGGTTAACCAATTCCTACAGATAGTTAAGCAATTCCATGACACGGAGAATGCCTTTCTCATGCAGACCGGCCAATCCAGAACCCACACTCCCAGCCACCTCCTGTATCAGGCTCTACACTCAGACCCACTCTCTGCCTGCCCTACTCACCCCAGGGCCAGGCATCAGACAACCAGGGACAGCCCCATGTGCCCCAGAGCTCTGAAATTACTCAAACCAGCCCATCCCAAGGCTGTGTACCCTGCCTCATTCATTCCTTCCTTGGAAACCACAGTAAAGGCTCGTATCCACATTTCCCCCGCTCCCTCTGCCTCCTGACCCACCCAGTGCTTCCTCTTTGGCCCAGGGTGGAGTCCTACGCCTTCTGTTCCTAGAAAACTGTGAGTATGATCAAATTCTTCTTCAGGACAGCCATCACCTCGGTTTCTGGATGTCTTACTATACCACATCCATAACAAGTCCCGGATACCCCAGAAACAACGCCAAACAGCAAAAGTCAACAATGCCAGGGCAGTGGGAGTTTATAGACACCTGTGCCCACTCAGGCCTGGGTCCAGGCGGCACACCCAGCACCTGGGCCTTCTGTTAGGTCTCTCCCTGTCCCCCTGCCAGGGGAGTGAGCAGAAAAGGCAGCCAGGAGGCGGGAGGGGGGAAAGGGCACTGCACTTTGAAGGCTCCAACTGTGGGCAGACACGATGCCCATTACACACATTCTCTGTCATTGCTACAAACTTTGAACAGTGAAGAGGCTCTGGAGTACTTAAAGCCCTACATTAGTCAGATATAGAACCAAGATTTGAACTCAAGACTCAAACGTGGGCTCTCCTTCCACGTCCCCAGGCCACCTTCCCAGTGGACACTTTAAAGCATCAAAACAGATGTCTTTTATCTTTCCTGGGACTGGCAAGGACCATGCAGCAAAGGCTGCCCACAAGGATGTCACTGCTGCAGCCCAGAGCCCCTGTGCCCCTGTGCCCCAGCACTCCACGATCCCTCCCCCAGGGACACTCAGGTACCGGGTCATCCCTGGTAGCCCATGGCCGGTAATAGCTTCTTGGGGTGTGAGCATTTTGGTCGCTCTCCAAGTGTTCCCACCAAACCCCTGCCATTTGTGGCATAACAAACACTGGAGTGTTTTCAAAACTATGCAGTGACACCATCAAGGAGGGAAAAGGTAGATGGTTCCCTGCCTGGATCTGCTTCTTGGGGAGGACTGGCAGTAAGTCCAGAGGAAACGGCGTTTGGGAAGCGTGGGAGCCGCCGGCATCACTCACGCCTGAAGCCGGGCCTTCCTGTTGGAAGCCAGGAGGCTCAACGAGGTCTGACAACCACAGCTGAGAAGAAGAATGTTCTTTTTAGAGCCCACACTGGAAAAGAGCCAGCTCCTGAGGCAACAGCATTTGCACAGATCCCGTGGAAGCAAAGAAAAACAGAAGAAGGCGCTAAGAGAAGGTGCTCAAGGAAGGTTCTGACTTTAAATTTGCCTCCAGATGTTACGCCTGAGAAGGAACAGCAACGGTACTCCATGCTTCAAACACGTCAATGTAATTTAAAAAAAGAAATGTGGAAACACTTAGGGTTAAAAGCCCATGCCATGTGTAACAACCTCAAATGGCTCAGACAAAAAATCACACACAGAACAAATCTGGGCAAAGGACACAGGGGTGCTCCTTGTACTATTTGCATTTTTGCAACTCTTGTAAATTTTCTAATTAATTCCAAATAAAAAGTTGATGTTTAAATCTGATCTTGAGCCTCTGCAGGCTCAAGTCATTAGAGTATTAGTTGGTAACAAGGTGTGATCGGGCAGGGGTGGGACCAGTGTGGGGCCCAGGAGAGGACCAATTCCAATCTTCTCCAGTACCCACTGGGTTCCAGCATCTTCCTTAGGCCCGAGCACAGTGGGGATTGAAACGGACAGTGTCATGGAGCTTACGGGGTAAAGAGGAGCCAAATGGCAAACCAGAGAGCACACAAGTAGATTCATCATCACGAACTGTTGAAAGCTCTAAGGGAGAAGTCCAGAAAGATATAAGAAAGTAAAATGGGGACCCTGTGAGGATGTAAAATCGGAAACCTAAATTTGATCATGTCTCAGTCTTCCCTGGGACAGACCCCCTGCCCCACGTCCTCCACCTGCCTCTTGTCTGTAGAAAAACTTTAGCCTCCTAGGCCTTCCCCAAATTCCAAAGAATAAATTTAATCAGAGAAGTGAGAAAATGCAGAAAAAAAGGAAAACAGTCGAGCAAGACAAAACAGTAATAGTTCAGCCATTAAACAAAGTCAAGGACTTTAATTCCTCCTCAAGGGCTATAGAGAACATTCTTAACCAGGTCCTTTGAGCAGTTATGCAGATACTGAATCCCCCACCAGGTGGAAGAAGTTAACTGTATGCTGCCCACAAGCACACAGTCCCCAGACCGGTTGGAACCAGAAGGTTGATGAGATTGACTCCCGATTACCTCACCACCAACCAATCAAGAGAATGTCCACGAGCTGATCACACACCCCATAATCCCCCTCCCTCACCCTGTCTTTAGAAACCGTTCCCTGAAAGCCTTTGGGGAGTTCAGGCCTGTTGAGCACTAGCTGCCTGAACTCCTTGCTTGGTGCCTGCAATAAACACTGCACTTTCCTTCACTAAAACCCGGTGTCAGTAGATTGGCTTTACTGCACAAGGGTGAACAGACCCGACTTCTGTTCAGTAACCCTCAGGAGGCGTGAGGGGCTAGGCATTTAGGGGTGGTCCTGACAGTCTCATGGTTGTGTTTGCTCTGAGGCAGAAGCCAGGGTGGGGCATGGGCTTGAGCAGTTAGGTGAAGGGGTGCCACCCACCAAGCTGAGACCACCTCAGGCTCCCGTGGACATGCCTGGCTCTGGCGGACTGCTTGCCCTGATCTGGGGGTTTCCACTTGCCCTCACCTGGTCTTGCCCCTGCACATGTGGACCAGGTTCTCTTCTTGAGAAGAAGCCTCATTCTTTTTTTTTTTTTTTTTTTGGGGGGGGTA
Source organism: Aethalodelphis obliquidens (assembly GCF_003676395.1). NCBI lineage: Eukaryota > Metazoa > Chordata > Mammalia > Artiodactyla > Delphinidae > Aethalodelphis > Aethalodelphis obliquidens. The sequence goes on from NW_020837993.1 coordinate 10,287,940, forward strand.
TGCGGACCTCTCACTGCTGTGGCCTCTCCCATTGCAGAGCACAAGCTCCGGACGCGCAGGCTCAGCGGCCATGGCTCACGGGCCCAGCCGCTCCACGGCATGTGGGATCCTCCCAGACCAGGGCACAAACCCGTGTCCCCTGCATCGGCAGGCGGACTCTCAACCACTGCGCCACCAGGGAAGCCCAAGAAGAAGCCTCATTCTAAAGCTGCAGCTTCATCAATGCCTCTGCAGCACAGCCTTTCAGGGGCCTGAGCCCTCTAAAAGAACCTCCCTGGTGGAACCAAAGCTGTGCATTTTGGGAGCTGATACGGCTCCTCAGGCAACCTCAGGACCTTGGAGCTGATCTGGGGGAGAAGGTGGGCCTCCAGCAGAGCAATGTCACCCCACAGCGCTGGGGCCCTCTGGCTCCTCTTTGGCCCTGATGCCAGTGAGAAGAGGTGAATCCCAAGAGGCCGCAATAGGGCCAGCCCCTCCCTCAGTCAGGAGGCAGCTTCCAGGGACCACTCCTAGAGGCCAAGGGCCACCAGCCTTGTGACCAGGAAGCTCTGGAATCGGAGAGCCTAGTGGTGAATCCTGCCTCTGCTCTTCTTTGTGGTGTGGCCTGACTCACCTCTCTGTGCCTCTATCTCCCCACCTGTAAACTGGGACACAGCACTTTCTCCTTCATGGGGTGGGGTGGGAAAACCACAGGCAGTAGTTCTTTTTGAACAGCGCCCTGCACATGGTATGCATTTTATTGTCACTGCTGCTGTTGTGTTTATTACCGTTACAGCCTCATCCTCCAAGGAGACCGCCACGTCCTGGGGTGGGGGGGGGAGGGGGGTCGCTGGACGTGGCCCCTCTGCCACCCTGCAATCGCGTGCAGTTCTCGGGCGCTGAGGCTGTCCTGGGCTCTGACCACCCCACCCCCACCCCCGCGCGCCCAATCGGCCCTAAACCGGTCCCAGCCTGGCCTTGCCTGCCCTCCCTCGGCCCCCCATCCACCACAGGCCCACTCATGCACGTGCCCGGGCCCCATATCCTCACATCCGGCAGGTCCTTCTTTATCTGCGGGGTCTTCCGCAGGGCCCCTGCCAACCTACGGTGTTTTTGCTTTTACTCCCTGTCATGGTTGAATTGATGCACAGACACACAAAAGAACAAGAGGAATGCGCTCAGATTAGAGGTCTCCCCAGAGAAGAAAATAGCCTGTCGCCACTTTTATGAGCGCTCTTCCACCCGACTGATATTAGGGCCTGTGACCAGAACTCTACCAGCGCAGGGGAGCCGTGCTGTGCGTGGGGATAGAGACCAGTAAAGTCCTAAAGGGATTTGCAGCTCCAGTCCCACAGTCCGCGTTCCCTCTGGTCAAAGCCTCCTGGCTGCATATCATGTCCTGGACATCTTAGTGAAACAGGCCTTAGCTCACAGAGGCTCGTTGTTATTTCACTTCGGGGGCCCTGGTGGGAACCGAGGAAGCCGGGAGGGAGCCCGCAGGAAAGTGCAACAGCGCCATCTAGTGGCCGTGTGGGGCAGCCGCGGAGATCCGCGCGCTGTGAGCCGGGATCTTCCCTTCCAGGGAAAATGTGGATCCGTCGCCACAGAACAGTGATACCTCCTCCGGAGCTTCTTAGACAACACGAGTGGCTACCGATGCCACATCATTAAGAGAATTAAAGGCCAAAATGTACACAAGGATGGACCTATTCGGTTTGGGTGCTGATGAAGGACCTAAAGGGGTCGCTGGAGTGGGATTCCCCGGACTCCCCAGCACCTGGAACCTCGTGCGAGACCTCTCAGGTTCTCAGGGACTGCTTCCCTAGGCTAGAGCCGGCCAGCCTGGGGCCTGTATGCTGGGTCTGCAGGTAGGTTAGCAAAGCTGTCATGGGAAGGCCTCCTCCAAATAAAACTGTTCTTTCAAGAAGAGATCATAGCAAGGCACAGGTTCTCAACCTGAGCGTGCATCAATGTCACCTGGAGGGCTTGCTAAAACAAGGATTCCTGGGCCACATCCGGAGTCTCTGAGAACCTGCATTTCTATCATGTTCTCTTGGTGACCGTCGATGTTGCTGGTCTAGGGCCCCACTCTGGGACCCGCTGTTTAAGCTTAATAGTTATTTACGCTGAACCGCTTCCTCCTAACATTTGGAAAGCTCCCGTGGTCTGCACTTATCTCGCTCCAGTTATACTGACAGAGTTCCAGGGCCTCGGTATGGGAACTCTTTTAGGAAAAGCTGAGGAGGAGCTGGGGGGACATGGGAGAGGAGATAAGATAGAGCAGAACATCAGGACTATCTTTCCCACCCCCATGCCCTTGCAGGCTGGAATCCACTGGGAGACAAAGTTGGTCCCAGCCCCAGACCTGCCACGCCGTGAAGGCCCTTGGTTCTAATCACAGCATCCAGACAGTCAATGAAGTTAGGATACCTACAACCAACTTTCAGGGACAAATTTAGGTCATCTCTGCATAATGAATGTTCCTGGGTTTTCCATAACGTTTACAGAAAGACTTGTATTGGGGACATTTTAAGCTAGAGATTTATTGACACAGATGGGGAGCTTCTGTGCTGGTACAACCAGCATGATGCCATGACAGTGTGGTTTTTTTCAGCCTGCAGTCTTGAGCCACTATTTGCATTCAGCCAATCAGAAGTGAGCAGTGCTCTTAGTACCAGCCTATCACATTCTAGTAAATCAGACCAAGTGTATTCAGCCAATCAAAAGTGAGCATTACCCTAAGCCCCACCCCATCACAGTCAAGCCAATCACACGACAAATGCATTTAGCCAATCAAAAGTGAGCCAGAGATCTGTGCGCCACCACAACACCCACCCTCCCCATCGCAGTAAATCTGACCACAAATGAATTGACCCAATCAGAAGTGGTCAATGGTCTGAGCCCCTACCCACCAGAATCCACAACATTGCTTATACCTGTAAATCAAGAAATGGATCTCAGTTGATATGGCTCTTAATTGCATCATACATCAATTGAAAAAGCAACTTGCTTATAACTAGAAACTATCTGTTCATTACAAATGTATGCCCACAACAAAAATGTATACAAGCAGGAGAAAAGCTCACCCCCTTAGAGGTGACTTATCCATCAGCACAGTAGGCACCATGCCTAGGGCCCAAGGAAATGTTCTGATTTATTTTTAACTAAGAAAAAAAAATGAATACAATCTGTCCTGGTTTAGATTCATCTTTATGCTAACACAGTAGCAAAATGGGCTTTTTGGTTTGGTTTTTCATGGAAGAAGGGGCCCACAGAGGCAAAAGTGACAGGTCCCATGAAAGTCATGTGTCAGACAAATGGGCAGAATTAGATGGTCCTGAAGGCCTGTAGAAAACTAACCATCTGTAGTTCCATGTAACCTTCCTTTTCCTTCCATTATTACAAAAGACAGAAAATTGGAGAAAAAGAATGTATCAGTCTGGACTCTTGGAAGGAAGGAAAGCAAAGAAAGGAAAGAAAGAAGGAAGGGAGGGAGGGAGGGATGGAAGGTAGAAGGAAGGAAGGGGGAGAAAACTCAAACTGGATTAGGCAACAGAGGGGGATTTTTAACTCTTGCAACTGAACACTCTAGGGATGGAGCTGGCTGGATTCAGGGACTCAATCACTGGGATCTGGTGTCTCTCCCACTCTTAGCTCCAATTCTATCTTCTGGCCCTCCTCTGTAGCCACAGTACGGCAGCAGTCTTCCCACACATTTCCCACCAGCCTCTTTTTAGTCTGTTTAGACTGATTCTATCTCAACCAGCTCCTGCTCTGACTGGCTTAGGCCTGGGTCACCCACCACACTCAAACTGCATGGGGCGTCCTGCACCCAGCACAGCCAGTGTGGCAACCCAGCTGCACACGCCTTACAGCTGAGAAGCCTCCGCATACATCAGCTTATCCGACCGCCCAACAAACCCTGGGAACCAGGATCTCATTATCCCCATTTCCCAGATGAGGAGACTGAGGCCCAGAGAGGCTAAACTCGCCCAAGACCACCTGCATGCAGAATGGCACAGTCAGAACACAAAGCCAAATCTCCAGACTCCGGGTACGTGTCCTGCCATTTTACTGCTATCTCCTTGCAGTGTAAGAATTGAGGAGAAAAAAATATCACAGACCCAAGAGAGATGTAAGGGAGAAAAACAGGAAGGACGGAAAATCCCTACCAAAGCTGTACCGTGGCCCTTGCTGGTCAGTTCACTGCTAGGAGTTTAAGAAACTTCCTTCCAGGGTGAGTCTTCCTGATGTTTTCCAGCTGTATTTATATCCATATCACCCTTGCAGTTTTGCCACTTGTATTATTGCTTACTTATTTTTCTTAAGTCAACTCACCTCTTATACATAGATTTTAAACATCACCTTCATATCACAATTGTAAATCAAAACAGTATCACTTGCCTCAAATAAAAATCAACCCGGAACTATTAAACTTAAAAATGGTCATCAGCACACCAATCCAAACATCTCACATTCCAAGCAGGGTCCACAGGCTCTCTTGGGGGAATCAGAGCCGGCTGGTCACACCAGAACGCGGGCAACCACTGTGCTATATTCTGCTACAGCTCTTTCCAGTGTGCCCGCAATCTCCCAAAGACCCTGGGATCCAGGTGAGGGAAGTCAGCCTCCTCTGGAGCAGGAGGCATGGACAACCTACCCCGAATTGTGCCGCCAGCTTACCCTCCTCACAAGGTTGCTGGTTCTGCCACAGCATCTGGGAGAGCTAATTTTATGTGTCAACTTGACTGGATCGTGGGGTGCCCAGATATCTGGCTAAACATTATTTTGGGGTGTGTTTGTGGGGGTGTTTCCAGGTGAGATTAGCGTCGGAATCAGTGGTCTGAGTAGAGCAGATTGCCCTCCCCAGTGGTAGGGCATCATCCAATCCACTGAGGGGGAAGGGAGGATATTCTTTCTCTCCTCACCCCCACCCCCAGCCCCCTGCCTAACTGCATGAGCTGGGTCCTCACTCTTCCGCCCTTGCATTGGGACTTACACCATCTTCACTCCTGGTTCTCAGGGCTTCAGACTCGGACTGCAATATACACCATCACCTTCCCTGGGTCTCCAGCTTGCAGATGGCAGATCTCGGGATTTCTCAGTCTCCAGAACCGCAGGAGCCAATTCCTCACAGTAAATCTTTCTAGAGATAGAAAGGTAAGTAAGCAAGTATCAATAGATAGGGTAGGTAGATAAATATCCCATTGGTCTGTTTCTCTGGAGAACCCTGACTCATACAGCACCCTTAGCCTCCTGCCCTCACTGATACAAGATCTTATTCAGGAGCCATTAGGCCCTCGGTGGCTTCCAGCATCTTCTTTCCTGGCCATTTACTCATTAGATCCCTAACTTCTTCCATGACTATCGCTGGTTTGGTGCCCTGGGCAGAGGAAGGTAAGCTTGCACGTGGGCCCGGGCAGCCAGGCAGCCCTGGGGTGAGCCACAGTCCCACCTGCATCTTTGTCCACTGTCACTCTGGCCAGCTGTTTCTCAGGTGTATGCTGGTGGCCAGTCTCCATGGGGAGACAGGAGCCACTAACTCCAAGAACTGGAAGTGCCTTAAGAGCACCCAGAGGGAGGCCCTCACTGCTGGGACAAGAAAGCGAGTCCAAGGGACCGTGTCTTCCCATCTCACTCGCCAGCTCAGGGCAGAGATGGGCTAGGTCACAGCCCCCCAGCTCTTGGTACAATTTTCCCTCTTACTTGACCAAGAATATTCCCACCCCAAATTAAACTGGGTCAATTAAGGTTCCTACCTCCAAGGAACCTCAGTGTGCCTCAGCGGAAGAATCTAGAGTCTCTGTGGTACGGCCATGTAGCCACGAGGACATTGTCTCACCTAGGAGGGTACCGTGGACCACGCACTGGTCACCTTGTAGGAAGAGAAACCAGAGGCTGGGCCATCAATGTAGCCCGAACAGTCCCCATGCCACCCTCACCCCAAAGCTCCAAGATTCCCCATCCTGTGGATGGGGATGCCCTTGCGGGACTGCATGGTTAGAACCATATTTATGGGCTAAATTTCATCTTTCTTGGGCAACAATACAGAAACGGCATGTCTGCCAGGAAGCAGGCATGGTCTGTGCCCTCTTCTCTTGCAACTGGACGTCTCTGCTCCACGGTTCTGAGCGCTGCCTCACAGCTGAGCGTCAGTCCAGTCCGTGCCTCTCCTCTCCCTGTGCTTCCCATCCACCCAGGAGGAGAGCTCAGAGCTGGGGGTCCCAGGCAGAGAGAGGCTGACGGGGGAAGGGGGTAGACTCTTAAAGCCAAAGCTTGTGCCAAGGAAACAGAATCCCCAGGAAGGGTGGCCTTGGGAGGAAAGGGTCTCAGAGATATTGGAAATCCTCCCCAACCAAATACATCTCCCCTATCTCCACGCTTTGCTTTTATTCCTTTGGATAAGATCTCTACATTTGGCAGATAGTTCTTTATAATAGCTAAAACCAGGAAGCAGCCTAAATATCCAAGAGGAGGAATGTGGTCGTGTAAATTATGGTATTCCAGGAGATCTTGGGCAGTCTTAAGTATGATGGTTAAAACACTGGGGTAAAACAACTCAGGTAATTTAAAAAGCAAGAAGCAAATTGCATGTACAATATGATCACTACTCTGGTCTTTTAAAGAAAAAGATCTAGAAGTATAAACACCAAGAAATTGCAGTGTACCTCTGGGCCAGGTAGAAACGTAGCAGGATATGACTCCCTTAAAGGCAAGGGCACCTGTTCCCACGCAGAGCCTCAGGGCTGCTGGGTCACCCAGCCCTGCCCTGCAGGCCCCACAGAGCTGTCGCCTGGAGCACAGGCCTCCTAACCTGGGTGTGTGCCCACCCAGCCAGCCCAAGGGCTTCTCCACAGGGGACACCCACCAGATTTGACAGCATCCAAGTTCTCTGGGCTTTCTTTCCATCTATTCTGGCTGTCAATTGATAGTCACAGACCAGAGCCGACTGCCTCAGTGCTGTAGGGTCAGGAGCCTCCACCCTGAACTCAGGGAGCTGGCAATCAAGGTGAACATCCAAGTGGACTTTCGCTTCCAGGCTGCGCCTTTAGCATCATAACAGAAAGTCCAGGGTGGCCAAACAATGCCACCAGCCACTGCCACAGACCTTATCCACCACGCCCCAAATCCTCCTCTGCTTCCTCCCCCCTCCTTCCTGCCTCCCCCTCCCTCCTTCCCTCCCTTTCTCTGCCCCTCCCTCCTCCCCCTTCCCCTCCCCTTCTCCCCTCCCTCCCCCCTTCCCTTTCTCTGTCCCTGCCCCTCCCTCTTCCCCCTCTCCCTCCCTCTCTCTCTTTCTCTCTTTCTCTCCCTCCTTCCCTTCTCCCCACCCCCACCCCACCAGCAGCACCCTCTTCAGAAATCCCTCCCCCCCACCTCTCTGCATTCACCTCACTGGCTGTACTTGTATCTGGCCCTTGAAGCCCAGAGCAGTGGGAGGACGATTCCCCCCTCCCCCTTCTGTCTTCATCTGCGACAGGCTCTGTGCTTATTCTCCCAAAGGAGCTCTTTTACCAGCACTTTTTAATGTCATGTGTCACATGCTGATTATTCAGGCCAGGAGGAAACCAGAACCCCTGTCCCCATTACCATCATTGCTTTTTGCAATAATAGCAGCTGCTACTCACACTGGCCAGAACGTTCCAGGAGGGGAGGGGCCACGGCTCCACGTGCATGAGGCTGTCCCGGCCTCAGCTCAGCGCCTGGCCCACGGAGGGGATGAACGCACACGCACTGTTTCATCCCAGGAACAAGGACCCCCAGAGGCAGAAAGCATGCTGTCCCCGTGTGGAACGCTGGCGCTGGGCGGGCTCGGCTCCTCTGGGAGCTGGCCCAGCTTGGCTTAACTTGGGGATGGGTGTCAGCCAGAAGGGTGTCCCCACCCGTCCCACCCGACCTGAGGGCCAGACTTGCTCCCCATCTCACCCCCACACAGCTCGCCCTCCATGGGGTAGACGGCCAGGCAGCAGCTCTGCTTGCTATTCTGCCCTCCCCTCTTCTCACCCCCAAGTCCATTTTTCTCAGCATTACAGCCACGGCCACCAGGACCTGGGCATCCCTGTGTATAGGGCATTTAACCTTAAGCCTCTCAGTGAATCCTGCAAGGGAGACATTATTCCCATTTTATAAATGAGCAAAACTGGCCCCAAAATGTTTTAGATGCTGCTGCTGAGAAAAGGCCGAGTAGCATATCAGAAAACTAAAGGTGAAAATGGGGCCACACTGATGACACAGAACAGAAGGGAGTCCAGATCACAGCTGGATGGTGACCTGCCTCTAGGAGCACGGGCCCCAGGGCTTCCTGAACCCCTCCTCCAGGGAGGATGCTGAAGGGCCAGGGAGCTGAAAGCAGGGACGGGCAGGGGCTGCACAGGAGCACAAAGGACTCCACATGTGTTCCTCCCCAGAACCCTGCTCTGGGTGTGGGGGGGTCAATGCACATTTACCCAGAGATAGGCCTCGCACAACCCCACCCCCACCTTCCTGCAACACAGTAGTGCACAAAAGGAAGGGAACAGGTTGCATAAGAAAAATAAAATGGGGACTTCCCTGGTGGTGCAGTAATTAGGAGTCCTCCTGCCAACGCAGGGGACATAGGTTCGATCCCTGGTCCAGGAAGATCCCACATGCCACAGAGCAACTGAGCCCAAGCGCCACAACTACTGAGCCTCCGCTCTGGAGCCCGTGCTCGGCAACAAGAGAAGCCACCGCAATGAGAAGCCCGCACACCACAACGAAGAGTAGCCCCCGCTCGGAGCAACTAGAGAAAGCCTGAGCGCAGCAACGAAGACCCAACGCAGCCAAAAATAAATAAAATTCAAAATAAATAGTCATTTTTAAAAAAAAAAAAAGAAAGAAAAGAAAAATAAAATGCCATCAAATGCAAAAAATGAGTCTGACTGAAAGAGTTCTGCTCTGGGAGGTACCATTAAAGAGAAAGAATCGAAATCAGGATTTTTTTAAAATTTATTTGATTGAAGTATAGTTGATTTACAATGTTGTAGATCTCTGCACCCCATGTTCACTACAGCATTTCTCACAATAGCCAAGACATGGAAACAACCTAAATGTCCAATGACAGATGAGCAGATTTTTAAAAAGTGATATATATATGCAATGGAATTCTTTTTAACATCTTTATTGGAGTATAATTGCTTTACAGTGGTCTGTTAGTTTCTGCTTTATAACAAAGTGAATCGGCTATACATATATATATATCCCCGTATCTCCTCCCTCCTGTGTCTCCCTCCCCGCCTCCCTATCCCGCCCCTCTAGGTGGTCACAAAGCACCGAGCTGATCTCACTGTGCTATGCGGCTGCTTCCCACTAGCTATCTATTTTACATTTGGTAGTATATATAAGTCCATGCCACTCTCTCACTTCATCCCAGCTTAACCTTCCCCCTCCCCATGTCCTCAAATCCATTCTCTACGTCTGCGTCTTTATTCCTGTCCTGCCCCTAAGTTCTTCAAAACCTTTTTTTTTCTTTTTTTAGATTGCATATATATGTGTTAGCATACGGTATTTATTTTTCTCATTCTGACTTACTTCACTCTGTATGACAGACTCTAGGTCCATCCACCTCATTACAAATAACTCAGTTTCATTTCTTTTTATGGCTAAGTAATATTCCATTGTATATATGTACCACATCTTCTTTATCCTTTCATCTGTCGATGGGCACTTAAGTTGCTTCCATACCCTAGCAATTGTAAATAGAGCTGCAATGAACATTGTGGCACATGACTCTTTTTGAATTATGGTTTTTTCAGGGTATATGCCCAGTAGTGGGATTGCTGGGTTATATGGTAGCTCTAGTTTTAGTTTTTTAAGGAACCTCCATACTGTCCTCCATAGTGGCTGTATCAATTCACATTCCCACCAACACTGCAAGAGGGTTCCCTTTTCTCCACACCCTCTCCAGCATTTATTGTTTCTAGATTTTTTGATGATGGCCATCCTGACTGGTGTGGGGTGATACCTCATTGTAGTTTTGATTTGCATTTCTCTAATTATTAGTGATGTTGAGCATCCTTTCATGTGTTTGTTGGCAATCTGTATATCTTCATTGGAGAAATGTCTGTTTAGGTCTTCTGCCCATTTTTGGATGGGGTTGTTTGTTTTGTTGATATTGAGCTACATAAGCTGCTTTTAAATTTTGGAGATTAATCATCTATCAGTTGCTTCATTTGCAAATATTTTCTCCCATTCTGAGGGTTGTCTTTTCATCTTGTTTATGGTTCCTTTTGCTGTGAAAAAGCTTTTAAGTTTCATTAGGTCCCATTTGTTTATTCTTATTTCCATTTCTCTAAGAGGTGGGTCAAAAAGGATCTTGGTGTGATTTATGTCATGAAGTGCTCTGCCTATGTTTTCCTCTAAGAGTTTTATAGTCTGGCCTTACATTTAGGTCTTCAATCCATTTTGAGTTTATTTTTGTGTATGGTGTTAGCAGGTGTTCTAATTTCATTCTTCTACATGTAGCTGTTCTTCCAGCACCACTTATTGAAGAGGCTCTCTTTTCTCCATTGTATATTCTTGCCTCCTTTATCAAAAATAAGGTGAGCATATGTGCGTGGGTTTATCTCTGGGCTTTCTATCCTGTTCCATTGATCTATATTTCTGTTTTTGTGCCAGTACCATATTGTCTTCATTACTGTAGCTTTGTAATATAGTCTGAAGTCAGGGAGCATGACTCCTCCAGCTCCATTTATCTTTCCTAAGATTGTTTTGGCTATTCGGGGTTCTTTGTGTTTCCATACAAATTGTGAAATTTTTTGTTCTAGCTCTGTGAAAAATGCCATTGGTAAGTTGATAGGGATTGCATTGAATCTGTAGATTGCTTTGGCTAGTACAGTCATGTTCACAATGTTGATTCCTCCAATCCAAAAACATGGTATATCTCTCCATCTGTTTGTATCATCTTTAATTTCTTTCATCAGTGTCGTATAGTTTTCTGAGTACAGGTCTTTTGTCTCCTCAGGTAGGTTTATTCCTAGGTATTTTATTCTTTTTGTTGCAATGGCAAATGCGAGTGTTTTCTTAATTTCACTTTCACATTTTTCATCATTAGTGTCTAGGAATGCAAGAGATTTCTGTGCATTAATTTTGTATCCTGCTACTTTACCAAATTCACTGATTAGCTCTAGTAGTTTTCTGGTAGCATCTTTAGGATTCTCTGTGTATAGTATCATGTCATCTGCAAACAGTGACAGCTTTATTTCTTCTTTTCTGATTTGGATTCCTTTTCTTTTTCTTCTCTGATTGCTGTGGCTAAAACTTCCAAAACTATGTTGAATAACAGTGCTGAGAGTGGGCAACCTTGTCTCCTTCCTGATCTTAGTGGATATGGTTTCAGTTTTTCACCATTGAGAACGATGTTGACTGTGGGTTTGTCGTATATGCCCTTTATTATGTTGAGGTAAGTTCCCTCTCTGCCTACTTTGTGGAGGGTTTTTACCATAAATGGGTGTTGAATTTTGTCAAAAGCTTTTTCCACATCTATTGAGATAATCATATGGTTTTTATCCTTCAATTTGTTAATATGGTGTATCACATTGATTGATTTGTGTATATTGAACAATCCATGCATTCCTGGGATAAACCCCACGTGATCATGGTGTATGATCCTTTTAATGTGCTGCTGGATTCTGTTTGCTAGTATTCTGTTGAGGATTCTTGCATCTATGTTTTCAGTGATATTGCCTGTAGTTTTCTCTCTTTGTGACATCCTTGTCTGCTTTTGGTATCAGGGTGATGGTGGTCTCATAGAATGAGTTTGGAAGTGTTCCTCCCTCTGCTATATTTTGGAAGAGTTTGAGAAGGATAGGTATTAGCTCTTCTCTAAATATTTGATAGAATTCGCCTGTGAAGCCATCTGGTCCTGGGTTTTTGTTTGTTGGAAGATTTTTAATCACAGTCTCAATTTCAGTGCTTGTGATTGGTCTGTTTATATTTTCTATTTCTTCCTGGTTCTGTGTCAGAAGGTCTCGCTTTTCTAAGAATTTGTCCATTACTTCCAGCTTGTCCATTTTATTGGCATACAGTTGCTTGTAGTAATCTCTCATGATCCTTTGTATTTCTCCAGTGTCAGTTGTTACCATTCCTTTTTCATTTCTAATTCTATTGATTTGAGTCTTCTCCCTTTTTTTCTTGATGAGTCTGGCTAATGGTTTATCAATTTTGTTTATCTTCTCAAAGAACCAGCTTTTAGTTTTATTGATCTTTGCTATTGTTTCTTTCATTTCTTTTTCATTTATTTCTGATCTGATCTTTATGATTTCTTTCCTTCTGCTAACTTTGGGGTTTTTTTGTTCTTCTTTCTCTAATGGCTTTAAGTGTAAGGTTAGGTTGTTTATTTGAGATGTTTTCTGTTCCTTGAGGTAGGATTGTATTGCTATAAACTTCCCTCTTAGAACTGCTTTTGCTGCATCCCATAGGTTTTGGGTCGTCGTGTTTTCATTGTCATTTGTTTCTAGGTATTTTTTTTATTTCATCTTTGATTTCTTCAGTCATCTCATGGTTATTATGTAATGTATTGTTTAGCCTCCATGTGTTTTTATTTTTTACAGATTTTTTCCTGTAATTGATATCTAGTCTCATAGCGTTGTAGTCAGAAAAGGCACTTGATACGATTTCAGTTTTCTTAAATTTACCAAGACTTGATTTGTGACCCAAGATATGATCTATCCTGGAGAATGTTCCATGAGCACTTGAGAAGAAATTGTATTCTGTTGTTTTTGGATGGAAAGTCCTATAAATATCATTAAATATATCTGGTCTATTGTGTAATTTAAAGTGTGTGTTTCCTTATTTATTTTCATTTTGGATGATCTGTCCATTGGTGAAAGTGGGGTGTTAAAGTCCCCTGCTATTATTGTGTTACTGTCGATTTCCCCTTTTATGGCTGTTAGCATTTGCCTTATGTATTGAGGTGCTCCTATGTTGGGTGCATATATATTTACAATCATTATATCTTCTTCTTGGATTGATCCCTTGATCATTAGGTAGTGTCCTTCTTTGTCTCTTGTAATAGTTGTTATTTTAAAGTCTGTTTTGTCTGATATGAGAATTGCTACTCCAGCTTTCTTTTGATTTTCATTTGCATGGAATATCTTTTTCCATCCCCTCACTTTCAGTCTGTATGTGTCCCTAGGTCTGAAGTGGGTCTCTGGTAGACAGCAAATATATGGGTCTTGTTTCTGTATCCATTCAGCCAGTCTATGTCTTTTGGTTGGAGCATTTAATCCATTTACATTTAAGGTAATTATCGATATGTATGTTCCTATTACCATTTTCTCAATTGTTTGGGGTTTGTTATTGTAGGTCTTTTCCTTCTCTTGTGTTTCCTGCCTAGAGAAGTTCCTTTTGCCTTTGTTGTAGAGCTGGTTTGGTGGTGCTGAATTCTCTTAGCTTTTGCTTGTCTGTAAAGCTTTTGATTTCTCTGTCAAATCTGAATGAGATCCTTCCTGGGTGGAGTAATCTTTGTTGTAGGTTTGTCCCTTTCATCACTTTAAATATGTCTTGCCACTCCCTTCTGGCTTGCAGAGTTTCTGCTGAAATATCAGCTGTTAAACTTATGGGGATTCCCTTGTATGTTATTTGTTGTTTTTCCCTTGCTGCTTTTAATATTTTTTCTTTGTATTTAATTTTTGATAGTTTGATTAATATATGTCTTGTCATGTTTCTCTTTGGATTTATCCTGTATGGGACTCTCTGTGCTTCCTGGACTTGACTATTTCCTTTCCCCTATTAGGGAAGTTTTCAATTATAATGTCCTAAAATATTTCCTCAGTCCCTTTCTTTTTCTCTTCTTCTTCTAGGACCCCTATCATTTGAATGTTGGTATGTTTAATCTTGTCCCAGAGGTCTCTGAGACTGTCCTCAATTCTTTTCATTGCTTTTTCTTAATCTGCCCTGTGTTAGTTATTTCCACTATTTTATCTTCCAGGTCACTTCTCCGTCCTTCTGCCTCAGTTATTCTGCTATTGATTCCTTCTAGAGAATTTTTAATTTCATTTATTGTGTTGTTCATCTTTATTTGTTTGCTCTTTAGTTCTTCTAGGTCCATTTTAAACGTTTCTTGTATTTTCTCCATTCTAGTTCCAAAATTTGGCATCATCTTTACTATCATTATTCTGAATTCTTTTTCAGGTAGACTGCCTAATTCCTCTTCATTTGTTTGGTCTGGTGGGTTTTTACCTTGCTCCTTCATCTGCTGTGTGTTTCTCTGTCTTCTCATTTTACTTAACTTGCTGTGTTTGGGGTCTCCTTTTCGCAGGCTGCAGGTTCATAGTTCCTGTTGTTTTCGGTGTCTGCCCCCAGGGGCTAAGGTTGGTTCAGTGGGTTGTTTAGGCTTCCTGGTGGAGGGGACTGGTGCCTGTGTTCTGGTGGATGAGGCTGGATATTGTCTTTCTGGTGGGCAGGACCGCGGCCGGTGGTATGTTTTGGGGTGTCTGTGACCTTATTATGATTTTAGGTAGCCTCGCTGCCAATGGGTGGGGTTGTGTTCCTGTCTTGCTAATTGTTTGGCATAGGGTGTCCAGAGCTGTAGCTTGCTGGTTGTTGAGTGGAGCTGGGTCTTAGCGTTGAGATGGAGATCTATGGGAGAGCTTTCGCCATTTGATATTATGTGGAGCCAGGAGGTCTCTGGTGGACCAATGTCCTGAACTCAGCTCTCCCACCTCAGAAACACAGGCCTGACATCCGGCCGGAGGACCAAGACCCTGTCAGCCACATGGCTCAGAAGAAAAGGGAGAAAAAAAGAAAGAAAGAAAAAAAAAGGAAATAAATTTATTAAAATAAAAAATTATTATTAAAAATAAAAAAATTAAAAAGTAATAAAAAAGGAAAAAGACAGGAAGAAGAGAGCAGCCAAACCAAAAACAAATCCACCCATGATAACAAGCGCTAAAAACTATACTAAAAAAAAAAAAGACAGACAGAACCCTAGGACAAATGGTAAAAGCAAAGCTATACAGACAAAATCACAAAAAGAAACATACATATACACACTCACAAAAAGAGAAAAAGGAAAAAATATATATATATCATTGCTCCCAAAGTTCACCGCCTCAATTCTGGGATGATTTGTTGTCTATTCAGGTATTCCACAGATGCAGGGTACGTCAAGTTGATTGTGGAGATTTAATCCGCTGCTCCTGAGGCTGCTGGGAGAAATTTACCTTTCTCTTCTTTGTTTGCACAGCACCCAGGGTTCAGCTTTGGATTGGCCCCACCTCTGTGTGTAGGTTGCCTGAGGGCATCTGTTCCCACCCAGACAGGACGGGGGTTAAAGGAGCAGCTGATTCGGGGGCTCTGGCTCACTCATGCTGGGGGTAGGGAGGGGTACGGTGTGCAGGACGAGCCTGCGGTGGCAGAGGTTGGCGTGACATTGCAACAGCCTGAGGTGTGACATGTGTTCTCCTGGGGAAGTTGTCCCTGGATCACGGGACCCTTGCAGTGGTGGGCTGAACAGGCTCCTGGGAGGGGAGGTGTGGACAGTGACCTGTGCTTGCACACAGGCTTCTTGGTGGCTGCAGCAGCAGCCTTAGCATTTCATTCCCATGTCTGTTGTCCACACTGATAGCCGCAGCTCGCGCCCATCTCCGGAGCTCATTTAGGCCGTGCTCTGAATCCCCTCTCCTGGCTCACCCCGAAATATTGGTCTCTTGCCTCTTAGGCAGCTCCAGACTTTTTCCTGGACTCCCTCCCAGCTAGCTGTGGCACACTAGCCCGCTTCAAGCTGTGTTCACGCAGCCATCCCTAGTCCTCTCCCTGGGATCTGACCTCCGAAGCCCGAGCCTCAGCTCCAGCCCCCACCCGTCCCCGCAGGTGAGCCGACAAGCCTCTCAGGCTGGTGAGTGCCGGTCAGCACTGATCCTCTGTGCAGGAATCTCTGCTTTGCCCTCCGCACCCCTGTTGCTGTGCTCTCCTCCATGGCTCCGAAGCTTCCCTCCACCCCACCATCCCCCCGACCATCTCCAACGGCGAAGGGGCTTCCTAGTGTGTGGAAACCTTTCCTCCTTCACAACTCCCTCCCGCTGGTGCAGGTCCCATTCTTATCCTTTTATCTCTGTCTTTTCTTTTTTCTTTTGCCCTACCCAGGTACGTGGGGAGTTTCTTGCCTTTTGGGAAGTCTGAGGTCTTCTGCCAGCGTTCAGTAGGTGTTCTGTAGGAGTTGTTCCACATATAGATGTATTTCTGAGGTATTTGTGGGGAGGAAGGGGATCTCCACGTCTTACTCTTCCGCCAACTTGCAGGTCTCTCCATGCAATGGAATATTCTTCAGCCTTGAAAAAGAAGGAAATCCTGCCATTGGTGACAACACGGATGAAACTGGAGAACATTATGCTGAGTGAAATAAGCTGGACACAGAATGAAAAATACTGCATGATTCCACTTACATGAGGTACCTAAAATAGTCAAACTCATAGAAGTAGAAAATTGAATGGTGGTTACCAGGGGCCAGGGGAGTGGGGGATGCAGGAGCTGTTGTTCAATTGATATAAAGTTTCAGTTACATAAGATGAACACATTCCAGAGAGCTAACGTGCAGCAGCGCCTGCAGTCATGACTAGCGTATTATGCACTTAAAAATTGATGAAGAGGGCATATCTCCTGTTAAATCTTCTTACCCCCCCCCAAAAAAAAGGGACACAGGAAATGTTTGGAGGTGATGGACATGCTCATTACCTTGATATGGTGGTGACGGCTTCATGGGTGTGTGCATATGTCCAAACTCACCAAATTATATACAGTAAGTATGTGCAGTTTACTGTATACCAATTATATCTCAGTAAGCTGTTTTTTTTTTTTTTAAGAGAGATTAATGGAATGATCTCCCTGTTTCTCTGCACCCCAGTGCTGATGGGAATATCATGTGAATATATAATAGCATGTGAATCCCACATGCGGGTGCATAGAAACCGAGAGGGAACAATTCCCTTTGCTGGGAGCACACCAGACCTCCACAGATGGTTCAGTGTTCACCCAACATTTTTTTTTTTCTTTTTTTTTGCGGTATGTGGGCCTCTCATTGTTGTGGCCTCTCCCGTTGCGCAGCACAGGCTCCGGACGTGCACGCTCAACGGCCATGGCTCACGGGCCCAGCCGCTCCGTGGCATGTGGGATCTTCCTGGACCGGGACACGAACCCATGTCCCCTGCATAGGCAGGTGGACTCTCAACTATTGCGCTACCAGGGAAGCCCCACCCAACATTTTTCATTCTCTCCCTTTAACCGAAGCATCGCCCAAACGCTCACCCTGTGAGCTACCCGGGGAGCAGGCGAGCCTCACGGCCTCCTCTTTCAACCTGTGGCGGAGGGAGGTAGGGTGAATTTTAGTGGGTTGGCAGCTCCAGGTCCTATTTTTTTGCTGGCAAGCCTACCGGGTGAGTGAAGAAATTAGGAAACTTTGAAATCTGTCTGCACTCCTGGACTCACAATGAAAGATAAACATTTTTTCCTTAAAAGAAAGAAAGGAATAGAGATTTGAGCTCTCTCAAGAATAAGTCTAACTTATTATCTGTCTTGTTGCACACTGAAATGCCAGAGAGGCGGAGCGGGGTGGGGGGAGGGGGGAACTAGTTCCATACTGAAACCGATCAACAGAGGCAGGCATGAGCGGTCTGCACGGCTGTTTCTTTCCCTTGTAAAGCACCGAGTTTCCAGCTGCGATTAAAGATGCCCACGCAGGCTGGGCGTCCGCGGATTCTACAGGAGGCAGGCTGGGTCCACTGCCTGGGGACACACACCAAGGGCTGCCTGCCGCCTGGGCTGAGCGGGCTTTGGTTTGTGCAAGGCTGCCATCGTGTGGCCGCCGTGGGTATCTCCCTGGGAAAACTGCCCACGCTTTCTGCAAATCTAAGATCACCGTTTTCTGCCACCAGCCAGAAGGAGGGCTCAAGATATCGATTACGAGGAAAATCAAGTTCTAAGGTTCCCATCCAGGTCTGAATCTTCTCAAAAATACCCGATGCTGAGGCAGCCTAAAACTCTGAGGGAAAATCTGTCTGAGGTCCAGTGCATAGCAATGAGTGTCACCACCGCTGCCAGACACAACCCCTAAGGCAAGCTTCTGCATGACCCTGGGTCCCCAACGTCCTCTGCCCACCCTGCATCTGGTTGTCTTTACTGAGCAGGATTTTAAGGTTCATCCATGTTGTAGCATGTATTAGCACTTCATTCCTTTTTATAGCTGAAGAATATTCCATTGTATGGATATACCACATTTTGTCTATCCCCACTGCCAATTGATGGATTTTTTAGTTGATTTCAGTTTTTGGTTATTATCAACAATGCTGCTATGAACATACGTGTACAAGTTTTTATGTGGACATATGCCTTCAGTTCTCTTGCATATATACCCAAGAGTGGGATTTCTGGATCTTATGCTAAGTTTGGGGTAGAGCAGCCCACAGGGCACGGGCCCAGGATCTGGGCATAGCTTTCTTCCAAGTAATGACTTCCCTGTGAATTTTTCTATATATATTCATTGTAGAGTCAAATAACTTCCTCCCTGTTAACTCCCTTTAGATGGGAATAAAAGTACATGCATTTATAAAACACAACTATTACTACTGCAACACAGAAAGCCACCAAAGGAAAAGTAGATAAACTGGACTTCATCAAAATGTTGCACTTCAAATTACATCACCAAGAAAGTGAAAAGACAACCCATGGAATGGGAGAAAATATCAATATTTGCAAATGATGTATGTGATAAGAGACTTGTATCCAGAATATATAAAGAACTATTACAACTCAAAAATAAAAAGACAATCCAATTAAGAAATGGGCAAAGGAACTGAATAAACGTTCCTCCAAAGAAGACATAAAAAGGGCTGACAAGCACATGGAAAGTTGCTCCACGTCACTAGTCATCAAGGAAATGCACATGAAAACCATTACAAGATACTAGTTCTCAAGCATTAGGGTGGGGCCATAATCACAAAGATCAAAAGCAAAGAATGCTGGCTGGGATGGGGAGAAACTGGAACACTCCCCTATTGCTGGAGGAAATGTAAAATGGTGTATCACTTTGAAAAATAATTTGGCAGTTCCTCAAAATGTTAAAAATAGAGTTACCATATGACCTGAAATTCCACACTTGGGTATAGACCCAAGAGAATTGAAGGCATATGTCCACATAAAAACACAATGTTCATAGCAGCATTATTGATGGTTGCGAAAAACTGACATCAACCCAAAAGTCCATCAATCAAGAAATGGATTTTTTAAAAGTGGTATATCCATACAGTGGAATATTCTTCAGTTATTCTGATACATGCTACGACATGGATGAACCTTAAAAACATTATACTAAATGAAAAAAAGAAAAAGATGCAAATGACCACACGTTGTATGATCCCACTTCTATGACATGTCCACAACAGGCAATTCTGGAGAGAGAAACTAGAATTTGTGGTTGCCTAGGGCTGGGTGGTAGGTGGAAAGGGAGAGGCTGCTAACGGGTACAGGGTTTCTTTTTGAGGTACTGACTGTGGTAGTGGTTGCACAACTCTGTAAACATACTAGAAACCACAACAGTATATACTTTAAAATAAACTTGATGGATTGTAAATTATATCTCAACAGAGCTGTTATATAATAACAGGCAAGAACATGGAGGAATGGAATAATAAATTTTAAAACGGTGATTTAATAAAACAACACACCAGAGAAGCAGAGTCAAGATGGCGGAGTGGGAGGATGCAGAGTTCACGTCTCCCCACAACTAGGGCATCTACCAGGTGGGGACTCCGATGCCCAAGGAAAAAGGAGGAACCCCCGAGTGACCAGGTAGGATGTGGGGGGGAGTGAGGGGGGGAGGAGAAGTGGAGATCAGACAGGACCGGCACCCCTGAGGGGTGGCTGGGAGAAGGGAGGGGTTACCACACCTGGGGGGACCCTCAGAGGCTCAGAGGATCAGGGGGTGTGTGGCTAGCGTTTCTCCTGCCCACTCGGGCCCTGAGAAGCCTGCAGGGGCCCCGGGCCTGGTCCTCCACCCTCCGAGACCCCCTCTGGCAGCATGGGTCCTAGGGGCATAGGAGGGACAGAGGAGGGGGAAGAGGAGGAGAGGCAGATGAGGTGGGGGTACCCACCAGGACCAGAGGATCAGGGAAAGTGCAGCTGGTGTTTCCCCCGCCCACTCAGGCCGTGGGAAGCCTGCTGGGCTCCCAGGTCAGGTCCTCCGCCCTCCAAGGTACCCTACAGCCGTGTGGGTCCTAGGGTTGTGGAGGTGTGCAGGGAGAAGAGAAGCGGCGACCGGGGAGGGACCCTCCAGGGTCGGAGGATCAAGGGAGATGCAACTAGTTTCCCCTGCCCACTCAGGCCCCGGGAAGCTTGCTGGGGTCCCAGGCCGGGTCCTCCGTCTTCCAGGGCCCCCTCCAGCCCCATTGGTCCTAGGGGCATGCGGGGTGGGGAGGAAGAAGAGGAGAGGCAGATGGAGAGGAGCCCTCTGGGATTGGAGGATCAGGGGGGAATGCGCCTAGCATTTCCCCTGGCCACTCAGGCCTAGGGAGCCAGCTGGGGTCCAGGACCTGATCCTCAGCCCTCTGAGGCCAGAGGCACTTGTGGGCCCCACTGGCTGTGCTGAGCCTAAGCCCCGCCCCTCACCCCCACCCCCAGGGCCTTTTCCTGCATGTGGGTCCTAAGCTTGGACCTCGCCCACCACCAAAGCCCTGCCCCCCACAGCCAAGGCCTTTTCCAGCTTTTTTTTGCTTTCCTCTTTTTTGCTATTGTGGTTCTGTTTTACCTTCTGGTTGTTGTTTCATCTATATTTATTTTTTCTAACATAACTGTTAGTCTTCTAATCTTATTTTATTTTTTACTCTGTTATTGTTCTGCTTTTTTTTTGGCCACCCTATGCGGCTTGCAGGATCTTGGTTCACAAGACGGGGGTCAGGCCTGAGCTCTGGCAGTGGGACCTCTGAGTCTGAACCAAACCACTGGACTAAAAGAGAACCACAGACCCCATGGAATATTCATCACAGTGAGGTCTCCTGGAGGTCCTCATCTCGGCACCAAGACCCAGCTCTACCCAACAGCCTACAAACTCCAGTGCTGGAAGCCTCAGGCCAAACAACCAGTAAGATAGAAAAACAATCCCACCCAACAACAACAAAAAAATTAGATGACAAAAAAATATGTTACAGATGGAGAAGCAAGGTAAAAACCTACAACCAAATAAAAGAAGAGGAAATAGGCAACCTACCTGAAAAAGAATTCAGAGTAATGATAGTAAAGATGATCCAGAATCTCAGAAATAGAATGGAGGCACAGATTGAGCAAATACAAGAAATGTTTAACAAAGATCTAGAAGAACTAAAGAACAAACAGAGATGAACAACACAATAACTGAAATGAAAAATACACTAGAAGGAATCAATAACAGAATAACTGAGTCAAAAGAACGAATAAGTGAGCTGGAAGACAGAATGGTGGAAATAACTGCCAAGGAGCAGAATAAAGAAAAAGGAGTGAAAAGAATTGAAGACAATCGCAGAAACCACTGGGACAACACTAAACGCACCAACATTCAAATTATAGGGTTCCAGAAGAAGAATAGAAAAAAAAAAAGTGTCTGAGAAAATATTCGAAGAGATTATAGTAGAAAACTTCCCTAATGTGGGAAAGGAAACAGCCACCAAAGCCCAGGAAGCGCAGAGAGTCCCAGGCAGGATAATCCCTAGGATAAACACACCAAGACACATATTAATCAAACTAACATTATATTCAAAGAAAAAACATTAAAAGCAGCAAAGGAAAAGCAAAAAAATAACATACAAGGGAATCCCCATAAGGTTATCAGCTGATTTTTCAGCAGAAACTCTGCAGGCCAGAAGGGAGCGGCAGGATATACTTAAAGTGATGAAGAAGAAAAACCTACAACCAAGATTACTCTACCCAGCAAGGATTTCATTCATATTTGACATAAAAATCAAAAGCTTTACAGACAAGCAAAAGCTAAGAGAATTCAGCACCACCAAACCAGCTTTACAACAAATGCTAAAGGAACTTCTCTAAGCGGGAAACACAAGAGAAGGAAAAGACCCATAAAAACAAACCCAAAACAATTGAGAAAATGGTAATAGGAACATAACGATAATCACCTTGAATGTAAATGGATTAAATGCTCCAACAAAAAGACACGGACAGGCTGAATGGATACAAAAACAAGACCCATACATATGCTGTCTACAAGAGACCCACTTCAGACCTAGGGACACATACAGACTGAAAGTGAGGGGATGGAAAAAGATATTCCATGCAAATGGAAATGAAAAGAAAGCTGGAGTAGCAATACTCGTATCAGATAAAACAGACTTTATTTAAAATAAAGACTGTTACAAGAGATAAGGAAGGACACTACATAATAATCAGGGATCAATCCAAGAAGAAGATATAACAATTATAAATATTTATGTCCCCAGCATAGGAGCAGCTTAATACATAAGGCAAATGCTAACAACCATAAAAGGGGAAATCAACAGTAACACAATAGTAAGGGACTTTAACACCCCGATTACACCAATGGACAGATCATCCAAACAGAAAATAAATAAATAAACACAAGCTTTAAATGACACAACAGATCAGATAGATTTAATTGATATTTATAGGCCATTCCACCCAAAAGTGGCAGAATACACTTTCTTCTCAAGTGCACACAGAACATTCTCCAGGATAGATCACATCTTGGGTCACAAATCAAGCCTCAGAAAATTTAAGAAAACTGAAATTGTATCAAGCATCTTTTCTGACCACAACACTATAAGATTAGAAATCAATTACAGGAAAAAAAACTGTAAAAAACACAAATACATGGAAACTGAACAGTGCGCTACTAAATAATCAAGAGATCACTGAAGAAATCAAAGAGGAAATTAAAAAACACATAGAAACAAATGACAACCCAAAACCTATAGGATGCAACAAAAGCAGTTCTAAGAGGGAATTTTATAGCAATTCAATCTCACCTCAAGAACAAGAAAAATCTCAAATAAACAATCAAATCTTACACCTAAAGCAACTAGAGAAAGAAGAACAAAGAAAATACAAAATTAATGCACAGAAATCAGTAGAAGGAAAGAAATCATAAAGATCATATCAGAAATAAATGAAATAGAAAACAAGAAAACAATAGCAAAGATCAACAAAACTAAAAGTTGGTTCCTTGAGAAGATGAACAAAATTGATAAACATTTAGCCAGACTCATCAAGAACAAAAGGGAGAGGACACAAATCAATAAAATTAGAAATGAAAAAGGAGAAATCACAACTGACACCGCAGAAATACAAAGGATTATAAGTGATTATTACAGGCAACTGTATGCCAATAAAATGGACAACCTGGAAGAAATGGACAAATTCTTGAAAAGGTACAATCTCTCAAGACTGAGCCAGGAAGAATTAGAAAATATAAACAGACCTATCACAAGTAATGAAATTGAAACTGTAATTAAAAAATCTTCCAACAAACAAAAGTCCAGGACCAGATGGCTTCACAGGCGAATTCTATCCAACATTTAGAGGAGAGCTAACACCTGTCCTTCTGAAACTTCTCCAAAAAATTGCAGAGGGAGGAACACTCCCAAATTCGTTCTACAAGGCCACCATCACCCTGATACCAAAACCAGATAATGATATCACAAAAAAAGAATATTCCAGACAAATATCACTGATGAACATAGACACAAAAATCCTCAATAAAATACTAGCAAACAGAATCCAACAACACATTAAAAGGATCATACAACATGATCAGGTGGGATTTATCCCAGGAATGCAAGGATTCTTCCATATATGCAAATCAACCAATGTGATACACCATATAAACAAATTAAGGAATAAAAAACATATGATCATCTCAATAGATGCAGAAAAAGCTTTTGACAAAATTCAACACCAATTCATGATAAAAACTCTCCAGAAAATGGGCATAGAGGGAACCTACCTCAACATAATAAAGGTCTTATACGACAAACCCACAGCAAACATCATTCTCAATGCTGAAAAACTGAAAGCATTTCCACTAAGATCAGGAAGAAGACAAGGATGTCCACTCTCACCACTATTATTCAACATAGTTTTGGAAGTTTTAGCCACAGCAATCAGAGAAGAAAAAGAAATAAAAGGAATCCAAATTGGAAAAGAAATAGTAAAACTGTCACTGTTTGCAGATGACATGATACTATACATAGAAAATCCTAAGGATGCCACCAGAAAACTACTAGAACTAATCAATGAATTTGGTAAGGTTGCAGGATACAAAATTAATGCACAGAAATCTCTTGCATTCCTATACATTAACAATGAAAAATCAGAAAGAGAAATTAAGGAAATAATCCCATTTACCATCACAACAAAAAGAATAAAATACTTAGGAATAAACCTACCTAAGGAGGCAAAAATCTATACTCAGAAAACTATAAAACACTGATGAAAGAAATCAAAGATGACATAAACAGATGGAGAAATATACCATGTTCTTGGATTGAAAGTATCAATATTGTGAAAATGAAAATACTACCTAAAGCAATCTACAGATTCAATGCAATCCCTATCAAATTACCAATGGAATTCTTCATAGAATTAGAACAAAAAAAATTTTACAATTTGTATGAAAACACAAAAGACCCCGAATAGCCAAAGCAATCTTGAGAAAGAAACACGAAGCTGGAGGAATCAGACTCCCTGACTTCAAACTATACTACAAACCTACAGTAATCAAGACTGTATGGTACTGGCATAAAAACAGAAATATAGATCAATGGTACAGGATAGAAAGCCCAGAGATAAACCCACGCACATATGGTCATCTAATTTATGACAAAGGAGGCAAGAACATACAATGGAGAAAAGACAGCCTCTTCAATAAGTGGTGCTGGGAAAACTGGACAGCTACATATAAAAGAATAAAATTAGAGCACTACCTAACACTGTACACAAAAATAAACTCAAAATGGATTAAAGACCTAAATATAAGACTGGACACTATAAAACTCTTAGAGGAAAACATAGGAAAAACACTCTTTGACATAGACCACAGCAAGATCTTTTTGACCCACATCCTAGAGTAATGGAAATAAAGACAAAAATAAACAAATGGGACTTAATTAAACTTAAAAGCTTTTGTACAGCAAAGGAAACCATAAACAAGACAAAAAGACAATCCTCAGAATGGGAGAAAATATTTGCAAATGAAGCAACTGACAAAGGATTAATCTCCAAAATATACAAACAGTTCATGGAGCTCAATATCAAAAAATCAAACAACCCAATTAAAAGATGGGCAGAAGACCTAAATAGACATGTCACCAAAGAAGACATACAGATGGCCAAGAGGCACATGAAAAGATGCTCAACATCACTAATTATTAGAGAAATGCAAATCAAAACTACAATGAGGTATCACCTCACACCAGTCAGAATGGCCATCATCAAAAAATCTACAGGGCTTCCCTGGTGGCGCAGTGGTTGAGAGTCTGCCTGCCAATGCAGGGGACACGGGTTCATGCCCTGGTCCGGGAAGATCCCACATGCCATGGAGCGGCTGGGCCCATGAGCCATCGCCGCTGAGCCTGGGCATCCGGAGCCTGTGCTCCACAACGGGAGAGGCCACAACAGTGAGAGGCCTGCGTACCGACAGAAAAAAAAACAACTCTACAAACAGTAAATGCTAGAGAGGGTGTGGAGAAAAGGGAACCCTCTTGCATTGTTGGTGGAAATGTAAATTGATACAGCCACTATGGAGAACAGTATGGAGGTTCCTTAAAAAACTAAAAATAGAACTATCATATGACCCAGCAACCCACTACTGGGCATATACCCTGAGAAAACCATAATTCAAAATTCAAAAGGACATATGTACCCCAATGTTCATTGTAGCATTATTTACAATAGTCAGGACATGGAAACAACCTAAGTGTCCATCAACATATGAATGGATAAAGAAGATGTGGTACATATATGCAATGGAATATTACTTAGCCATAAAAAAGAACGAAATTGGGTCATTTGTAGAGATGTGATGGACCTAGAGTCTGTCATACAGAGCAAAGTAAGCCAGAAAGAGAAAAACAAATATTGTATATTAACGCATATATGTGGAATCTAGAAAAACGGTACAGATGAACCTATTTGCAGGGTAGAAATAGAGATACAGACGTAGAGAACGGACGTGTGGACACAGGGTGGGAAGGGGAGGGTGGGACAAATTGGGAGATTAGGATTGACATATATACACTACCATGTGTAAAACTGATAGCTAGCGAGAACATGCTATAAAGCACAGGAAGCTCAGCTTGGTGCTCTGTGACAATCTAGATGGGTGGGATGGGGGAGGGAGGGGAGATCCAAGGTCCAAGAAGGAGAGGATATAGGTATACATATAGCTGATTCACTTCATTGTATAGCAGAAACTAAAACAACATTGTAAAGCAATTATACTCCGATAAAAAAATAAATAGATTTTTAAAAAATAAAAATAAAACACACCACGCACACAGCCTATCTGACAGTCTTCATGCACCCCTGCCACTTGGAAGGAACCCTGCACAGAGCCCCACACCGACAGGGCTGTGTGCTGCCAGGGAGAGGCTGCTCTGAGCTCCACGTTTCTCTCTAACGCCATGTGGTTTGTTCGTACATCTTTTTTTTTTTTTTTTTTCGGTAGGCGGGCCTCTCACTGTTGTGGCCTCTCCCGTTGTGGAGCGCAGGCTCAGCGGCCATGGCTCACGGACCCAGCCGCTCCGTGGCATGTGGGATCTTCCCGGACTGGGGCACGAACCCGTGTCCCCTGCATTGGCAGGTGGACTCTCAACCACTGCGCCACCAGGGAAGCCCTGTTCGTACATCTTTAAATGAATTACATCAACACATCAGTTTTTCTTCCTTGGGAGGATTCTCTTATTGATAGTAACTTCATCAAACCCCTGAGCCACTTTGATCAGTTCATTTCCTCATAAACAGAAAGTACCAGTGATTTGTCTCAAACAGTGAAATGTTCACAGCTCACATCTACACCACGTGTGAAAGGTTACGTCTGACGTCACACACAGCAGCCCCTCCACTACAGACTTGAGACCACTGTGCCTCCTTCCCAGAGAGCCTACATGCACTGGGGGACTTTACATCTCCGTACGGAGCTCTAAACTTTCTGTTCAGTTGGACTCATCCCTCTTTCTAACGAATGTGAGAGAGACAAGCGTATTGGAAGATTCCAGGAGGGACCCTTCCAGAAAAGTTTCCTTGAGTCCAGGGACCATGCTTCACTTATCTGTATGTCCCCTGTGCCCAGCACAGGGCTTGGCCCTGAGCAAGCATACTGAATGTCTATTGTACAGCAGGATGGATAGATGGATGGATGGATGGATGGATGGATGGATGGATGGATGTGAACAAATGGGTAAATTCGTGGGTGGGAAGATGAGCGGAGAGATGGAGGGAGAGAGCAAGAGAGGGACAGGGAAATGGATGGGTGGGAGGATGGATGGATGGACACATGGGTGAGTAAATAAGTAACAGAGGTCCCACCCCATGTACCCTTTAACCACTCAGGGAAGCAGCAAGTAAGTATCTTGCCAGCACTCGGCACCGGTCGTCTTCTTCCCACCCCCAGCCTCCAGGATGGACTTCACTAAATCCCTAAAAGGTTGAAACTGTCCTTCCACCCACCTCTCCAGGGTCTAGCAGCAGAGGAACAGAAGGAAGGTGTCACCCCTCACTCCTGAGGTGACATGTTACCATCCACCCCCCACCAGTTACCAAGGGCCAGGTCGGAGCTGACACTCAGCCACCCCAGGCTGACCCTGGTGGAGGCTCAAGGAGGCCCAGCGAGTGACGAGTGCTTAGAGGCCATGTGGGAAAGAGAGGACACCCGAGCTGAAACCAGATGTGTAAGCAGGAATGAGCCTGACTAACGTGTGTTCGTGTGTGTGTGTGTGTGTGCGCGCGCGCACATGCATGTGTGCAGGAGGGAGTGGTGAGGGCGGGGAAGGCAAAGACCCCCAGCAGACCCTAAGTGAGACCCTGGTGTGTCTGAGGATGGAGAGGCCCAGGCAGCCAGGCAACAGAAGACAGGGCGGGCGAGCCCAGAGGCAGGTGCGGCGTCAGCGGGGCCCTCTGTGACAGGCCCTGAGTGCTGCAAAGACAGTGTCGAGCCACAGAGGGGGTGGGGTGTCCTTGGTGATACAATCAGGTTTGCACTCCCCAGAAGTCAAGGCGGCACTTGGGTTGCCCGCCCCAGGACGACCTGACCAGCCTTCCCTGGAAAGAATCCTGCTGACCCTGGGAGAGCCCATGCTGACTGCGGAGAAAGCCCATCCCGATCTCAGGAGACAGGCTCTGAGACCTCGTGAAGCTGCCTGGACTGTGCCTTGCCCTGTGAACAGGCTTCAGCACTTGCCACGGCCAGCCTCGCCTGTCCTCACTGAGGTCTGGGGGGGCAGGAACCCTGACGGCGGCTGGGCACGTGCCGGAGCAGGGCTGTGTAGGTATGTAGAAAGGGGGGCTGCTGTCACATGCAGGCCAGGATGTCACCTTTACAGTCACCTTTATTAGCACAAGCCTGTCCGCTGAAGTCACCAATACTATAGAAGGGCCATCAGCCTGAAGTCCCCTCTGGTGGTTCCCTTGGGAAGTAGGTGCTGCTACGATCCTGGTGCCCGCCTGGAGTCCACTCTGAGCGCCTCCTGCGCCAGCCAGACGTGAGCCAGAGGCCTGGGTGTGCACCAGGCAGCCTGGTCCTGACCTCAGGGAGCTTCCGACGTGGCTGAAGCTTCTCCAGAAAGAAACATGTCTCCTTGGAAACCCCTCTGGTGTCTGGGGTCTCGCAGTTACAGCAGAGCTGTCATGGGCAAACCCCAGAGGGATTTCTGCAGTGTGGACGGGGCAGCCCTGGGCTTCCTTGTGCTGAAGAAAGAGGCGTAGTCATGTGGTTCCAGTGCAGTCTTCACAAATTCATCCTGAGCAAGAGAAACCATGTTAGGTTTAACGAATGGGCTTCTGAAATCTGAGCGTGGGAAAATGATTACTTGTCCCTGTACAGCATCTTCGGATTAAATGGGGGGCTTCTCAGGCTTCCCATCACCTGAGCCCACACATCAAGCCTGAGGTAGGAAGGTCTGTGTGGTCATTTGCTCCTCAAATGACAGCACAGCAAGGACAGAGGCCAGCTCCCAGCGACAGGAGCATGGAGTGGCAGGTAGCTCTCAAACCCACGTCCCCTGGAGCCTAGGCAAGCCTCTCGGTGGACTCAGCTCAGCCTCTGCGAGTTAGGGGTTAGGAGCTAGGACGCATGTGCTTCCGCCACGACCCTGGGGGCAGCCCAGCATCCACCGCCGTCCTCTTGGCTTCCTTCCCCTCCTGCTCAGCCCAGCATGCTCTCGCAAGCCACCCAGCTGCTTCTGTCACTGCGCAATCTTGATCATTCTTCTCCACTTCTTCTCCACTGATCCTCTCCTGAAACCAGAAAAGAATCAACAGAGCATCCCAATTAACACAGGCCTGGCTGCGCCCCGCACCGCGAGCTCAGAGTCAGAGCAGGCGAGCCAGGTTCACACACCAGGCCGGCCGCGGGGACACCGTGTTCTGTACATAAGATGCTCTGAGCACAGGTTTACTGATGGGAACATATATTTAGTGGTGGGACATGAAGTCCTGGCCCGGGGAGATCCAAGAGAGAACAAGGCAAGGAGGCACTACTATAAAAGTGGGGAAGCGCAGACTTCCCCAGACACACGCCCGCAGGCGTCAGGTCACACTGGACACCTCCTGCTTCCTCTAACGGCCTTCAACGTTTAAAAGGAGAGTCAGAGATTAGCACAGAGGCAAAGCACACGCTCGGTTCAGTAGCCTGACAGCCCATCTTTCCACTGTGACCCAAGGAACAGGAAGGCCCTCCTCTGCCAGATGGCTAGAACTGATGTCAGACACTAGTCAGCTTTTCTAAGATAATCCAGCACTTTCTGAGATGTTTTATGCCTTTGATGTTGAGTCTTCTATCCCAGAACCATCTGTTTTCCAATATAAGCAGCATTCCCCACAAAATGCATTTGTAAGTTTTGGAGTTTAATGTCATTATCGTTTCTTTAGGGATTCCAGAGCAAAGGCCCTTCCACGCCAGCAAATGGATGTCAGCACAATCACCTTGTGTGGACAAGTGTCTGGCTTGGCCTCAGAAAAATACTCATGGAATCGTATCGCTCCAAAATCTTATAAACTACTGACGACAACAGGCCAGCAAGGAATATTCAGGAACCATCCTTACCCGCGGTTCTGTCTACCATTGCTCTGAACCATCTCATAACCTAATGCCCTATTCCATTTTCTAGCATCTGGGCTTGAGGGGCGGGGAAGGAAAGAAAGATAAATTTGTCCACACATTAGTTCTGCTTGAAAGATACTGGTCCATCACAGAATCTGAAATTCAGATTTTTCAGTATTTCCTTAACAATGCAAAATTACGGCTCATTCCCATGTGTTCTCTGTTTAGTTTTGGCTTTGTCAGAGCTTGTCTAGCTTAGAGAAGAGGACCGTGAAAAGTCTAATTGCAACGGCCTCTCCTTCCACTGCAGCTCGGAGATTCTGAGCGTAAGTCAAGGGCCTACTGCCCCAGAGGAGCCCAGAGCAGAGGCGTTTAGGAAACTTCATGAGCATGACACAAGGACTAGTCCTAGAATGACACACATTTGTCACTGTACCTTGTTGTCTTCTCCATTATGGGATATTCCGGGTCCACCGTCTTGAGAAGTGCACCCAAGAGCAGTCATTTCCTCCTTGGAATTTCCTGGGTGAGCTGCCCTCCCCAAGCAAGAGAGTGGGGTGAGCAAATGGGGTGACTCCCAAGGGACTGGACAGTCAAAAGATTAATAATATAATGGGGACACTTCCAAAAGCAAGGAACCCCACGACCCAGTTCTATCCTTTTGACCTTCACCCTGACACCTGCTACATGCCCCCCAAGGACAGGAAAACCTTCCAGGTATTGGGAGAGTGGTTCTATTCAAGCATTTCTGAGCTGGAATTTTGATCTATTCTCCCAACTATTCAGGCATTAAATGCAGTCAGATCTCCCATTCTATTCCTTGGCCCCCCTCTTTGCTCACTGGAATTCTTACTCACAAGAAAGACCATAATCACACATGTTAATTCAGCCTCTCTCCCCGCTCCTACCAAATCAGTACCAACTTGGAAGGGGGTGACTTTCTTATCCTACTGTGCACCTCCCCACACCCCAAAATCCATATGTGGAGGTGTGGTGAGGGGTTCAGATCCTTTAAGAAAAAAATATGCAGTTTTCCATTTGAGCTGAAAATACAAATGAAACACATGAAAATACAAATGAAACACATTTTTCGAATAAAGAATATTACTTGTTACCTATATAAGTAAATGTTTAAAGTTTATTTCCAGACTCTATAAATGAGGAAAATTTGGTTTGGCAAAATTGAATCATAAGCATCTAAAAATGCCAGTCCTCTTTAGCCTTCTCTGATATGTAAGATTTTATATAATACAGTAGTAGCTGCCCATGTACTTTCCTTCACAAAAACCATAAGCTCATAAATGAGCTCAGATACTTCTCAGCCAGCCTCATTGACTACTGTATCCGGATCACCTGGACACTTCCCAGTGCTGAGAAATGCTCTGTTAACAGTAATCAACTGAATGAGTGAGTGAATGAATGAATATGAGAATGAAGTAGATAATCCATTATCAACTTTCTTCCTTTCCTGATGTGTGAAACTTTGGTGTTATGTGTTATGGATGGAAGTATGTTAATAGCTATCAAACTTTCCCTTGTACTTTATTCCTAAGCAATGAAGGTGCAATACTTTTTTTTAAATTAATGATAATTTGGACTCACGAGGATGAGAATCTGAGAAGCAGTCACACAGGTAGGTCAAAGGCAGATGCCTATGATTTACCATCCGATGCTGCAGCAGATAACAGTGGCCACTAGAGGGAGCCACACAACCTTTCAAAGAGCAGCATTAGACCAAAAAGCCCATCCAGCGTGGTGGTTCTGTTCTCTGCCCTTCCCAGCCTGGCTCACCCCCATATGCTTGCTCTTGCTACTGCTCTGTGTAATGCCTGACTCTCCAGAACAAGCTGAAACAAGTTAGAGCTGCAGTCTGCTAAGCATCAGGCTTTTAGAAAAATGACCCCACTTCCTCAGCTCAAATATTTCACATCTCTTTATGTACATTCCCTCCAGCTTTAAAAATTAAATACAAACAGAAGAAAAGTATTTTCCCCATGGATGACAGCTGAATCTATTAAAACTTCACCTGGAAAGAAAGCAAAAATATAACCTAAAAATGAAAAAAAAATTCTTTTTTAATCTGTGTGCAATTACTTCCTGCCTCCAGCAACTTTTTCCGTTAACAACAACAACAAAAAAATCAACTGTTGACGTATTCAATTTCATCCCCCCCCCCCCACCAGTAAAGAAACTTAGGCATGTGCAAGCTAATGGGGAAGTCACATCGGACAGAATTCTGATCCTATTGGTCAAGTTTCAAAGGCTTCATATGTAACTGAGTATAGGAAGAAAAAAGTTTCCCACAAACTCCTTCTCTCAAAAGGTCTGAATAACCCTGTAAATATTTTCAGGGCCTTTATAAGCCACAGATGTTATCAACACTCAGGACCGTGCAAACTCTAAAATCCCCAGTCCACAAATGACACTGCTTCAAAAACAGATTTTAAAACATTTGAAAGGAGAAGTTAATTTCCCGCTGAAATGTTGTGGAATGTTGTAATATGTCCACACCTTAGTTAGAATGTGAAAAGCAACGGGCCCCACCGGGCTTCTGGCTTATAGTTCTATTTCTGTGGCCCATGAAACTGTAGGAAACCTCCTAAATAATAGTCAGAAATAAAGGGACAAAAGATAGAATTTGAAAAACAGAACAATTCAAGAAAGCAACTCTAAGAATAACTGATTAAAACTAAAATTAAAATAAGTGGCCTCGTGACATTTCCAAGGAAGAGAAGATTCCAGAATCTGCATTGTTCGGTGATGGGTGGGAAAACCCAGTGGGCTAACATTTGCTGATTTCCGTGAGGAGAGAATCAGACCAAAAACAGAGAAACTGCTGAGCATCTGGGCTAATCTGTGATCGCATCTGTGGCCCCCACTAGCCGGCCCGCCTGGAAAAAACCTGAATGTCAGCGTCGACTGACAAAATTGTTACAAAATGAAGCTGGTTGGCGGAAAACCTTCACGAGTGAATTAAAATCCTGACTGCTGGCCCTGGGGGGATACAGGAGGTGTGGGTGAAACTGGGAACTAGCCATGATTTACACAGGGAGTGAAAAGACCACAACTTAGAATTTTTCAAAAAATTATAGTTTCGGTAATCTAATTATATCCCTAATTATAATGATGACCCTTCTTCCTTCAAGGGACTCAAGCACGCTTCTGGAACCTTCTCTGTGGAAGTCCCCTCATTTGCCGTTTTAAGGAGAGAGTTGGTGCATCTCAGAGTGAGTTAAAGTGACAGGGCTGGCATCTGAATTCTAGCTCATTTCCTCTGACCAGACCACACCAACTCTCTCAGCTCTTGAAATAACCCCCAGTGGAATTCTCCTCAGAGGAAGCCATCTCCCCAATTATGCAAAAACGTCCTCCCCTGCAAACCCCCTCCAGCCCATGCAATTTCCACATGATTTCCACATTCTGATGGGCAAACCATTTTTTATTCCATTTCCAGCCAAGGAAGTGCAACATCCAAGCCACAAAGGCCAGGAGGCAGGGGGGCTGCAGGCTCCTTTGTGAAGCCCAGTGAGAAACCCACACGGCTGGTCGGCCAAGGGCCTGGGACCCTGGCTGGCTTCCCATCATTTCCAACTTTCTACGCCACAGGGCAAGTCACTTAACTGCCTCATTAGGATCACAGTCACAGCCCTGCCACAGCCTCCTTCCCAGGTGCCCGGTCACCCCATTAATATCTGTAAAGACCCATTAAGCCTCCTAGCGGAAAGGCACCAGAGGAGCAAAACCTATCACCATCATCATCAATAAACTCCCAGGCGCTCTCCCCTGTCGTCACCTCAGGGGAATCAGTCACCATAGGAAGAGAAAGCCTGGCACCTCAGCCTGCCCATGCACCCCCTAATGAGCTGCCTGCAGCCTCGGAAGAGGCACTCGACCCTGAAGGGATCTCAGCCATACTTTCATCGTGGCCGGTGAATCTAAAGAGACGCTCCCTCGCCCCCATCTCCCCTGCAGCCCTGCCCCCAGCTGCACCTCCAGCTGCAGCTGAGGCCATCCTCCCCTACCTGGGAGGGGTGGAGGGAACGCGGACAGAAAGCAGCCTGGAGACCTAAAGACAATGTGTGTCTGCCACCCTGTTTGCCCCTCCGGCCCTCAGACCCACCACCTGGGCACAGACACCATCCATCAAAAACCCGCCACAGGGCTTCCCTGGTGGCGCAGTGGTTGAGAGTCCGCCTGCCGATGCAGGGGACATGGGTTCGTGCCCCGGTCTGGGAAGATCCCACGTGCCGCGGAGCAGCTAGGCCCGTGAGCCATGGCCGCTGAGCCTGCGCGTCCGGAGCCTGTGCTCCGCAACGGGAGAGGCCACAACAGTGAGAGGCCCGCCTACCGAAAAAAAAAAAAAAAAAAAAACCCGCCACAAACTCGCTGAAGACGGCCTGTGTGTCTGTAACAGGGCTGCCTCACACCCACGTGAACCCTCCCCGGAGGAGAAGGGACAGAGCTCGCTCTTCCAGCAAACTCTCGTGTGTCTTAGAATTTTTACCAGATGCACACATTGCCTACGGGAAACAATGCTTTCCAGGGACCTTCTGCTAGACAGAGGCAATTAATCCTCTTGCATGTTTCAATGACCCTTTCCGACTGGAAACGGGGAACCCTTAGTCCCACGCAGTCTCTGATTTGGCTAAAGTGGGGGAGATCTATTTGAGCAAGAGGGTCTGGAAGGTGTGGTTCGTTCAGGATGGGAGGTGGAGGAAGGCCAGGATGCCACCGCCCGGGTTGCACCCCCTCCTCTATTCCTGCACCAGCAACAAACAGAACGTCTGCGCAGCCTGACTCGATCCGCACCAGTGAATCTGTGCTTCCGTTACCGACACTGGAAAAAACCAGACCAAAGGGCATGCTTTCACCCCGACTCACAATCTGGACGCCTTGCCTGTTGAAGCTGAACCTTCAGCCAGATGTTGACTCGCTGGCCCCAGGCTCCTGGGGGCTCCGCCTCCCACAGGCGCCCCCGCTCCTCTGGATGTGCCGCCAGGAACTTCCTACAGACTGAGGGGAAGTTGCACACAGGAGTCAGGGAGGCCCACGCAGCCCTGGTGCACACACGCCGTCCCTCGTCTGCGTCCCCAGGCACGGCCACTTCCGTCCTTCCTGCAGCCTGGCCCGGCCCACCCCCAGCTCTCTGCTCTGCCGCTGCCCCACGCCAACCCCCACCACCCCGCCCGCCATCCTCCTCACCTGCCTCCCACTTTCATCCATCCCATTAAGCCTGCTCAGGCGGCCACAACAAAACACCACACACCCAGGGCCTTAAACAACAGACATTTATTGCCTCGCAGCTCTGGAGGCTGGGAAGTCTGAGATCGAGGTGTTGGCAGGCTTGCCTTCTCCTGAGACCTCTCTCCTCGGCTGGAGATGGTACCTTCTTACTGTGTCTTCACACCGTCTTCCTTCCGTACCCATCTGTGTCCTAGTCTCCTCCTCTTACTGGGACCTCCTCTTACCAGTCCTATGGGATCAGGGCCCACCCTTATGACCTCATCTAACCTCACACTCAGTTACCTCCTTATAGACCCCATCTCCACCTACAGTCCCCTTGGGGGTTAGAATTTGGGGGGGATCCAATTCAGCCCATAACGGCACCCCACTCGGTCCTCTCCACAGGCACTGTCCTTCCTCTTTCTGAGCCTCCACAGCCCTCTTCTCCCAGGGAGCCTTCCAGCTCATCCACAGACACCTTGACTCCAGAACCCCCTCAAGGTTGTAGACTTTTATGTTCACAGGGTGAGCATTTCCACGTGGCAGGGCCCCGAATCCAGCCGAATGGCAAGCTGATCCTGGTAGTGCAGGTGCTGGGGGCTCCATCAGGCCCAGGGCAAGAGCACAGATGGAGACCCACAGAGCATGATGCTAAGTACTCAGAAGGTATAAGCCAAGCTAGCCGAGTGCTAGAGAGAATGTTCTGCTCTCCTGTCTTGACAAATATAACTTCTTAACAGCAGGAAAAGCCAGTTTCAAATTTAGAATTCTTAGACTCCTTGGAGTTTTGCACCTGAATGTGGCGATGCCAAGAGAGCTGGCCCCCAGCTGGCAGCCCACCCCCTCCTCCCATCCTAGCTCCCAGCCCATGGCAAGGGGCCTGTGCATGCAAATATGGACACCACGCCCACGCTCCACCTACACCCCACCAGCAGCTGTGCCAGGGCCTAAGGATGTGCAAATTGGTGGCATCCTCTGCTCTTGGGGGCACAGATCCAGGATAGAGTCCACTTGGGCCCTTGGCAGCCCCTGACAGGAACCCTGGGGTTCTGGTAGCCTGACCTGCTTTAGGAGTGGCCTGCACCCAGGCGAGAACATCCTCCTGGACCCGCAGATTCCTCATCCCGTGGAGAGAGGCGCAGCTTCAACAGGGTGCTAAAGCGCGGGGCCCTGGGCGGGAGGCCCTCCGGGCCATTCCAAGGGCAGGACTGTACTGGATAAAAGGCGGTCAGTGAAGCCTGGAGCAGCCACACCCGGCCCGGCCTTGAGCCTCCAGCTGCTGCTTTGTCCTGCTTTGTCCACACTCTGCCTGCTCACGCATGAGCCCAGGCACAATCAGGGTGACGTAGAAGCTCAAGGCCCCAGCACCCTTGGCTGGGCCACTGAGACCCCAAGTGTGATTCAGAATCAGCACCTTCAGATCTTCTTTCTCTACCAGGTGGAGATACAGGCCCCTGCGAGGGTCTCTGCAGTGCTGGCCTGGGGGTGGTCCCCGCCCTTTGGAGCCTGCTCCTCCCCAGGGGAGACCTAGGTGGCTGCCCTGGGGGCCAACACACTCAAACAAAGTCTCAGAGCTGAAATGAGAATGAGGGGAGGGATAGACAGCAGGTGGGCATGGACAGCGAACCAGTGCCAGAGTTCCAGAACTTTCCAAGACCTCCAAGTGAGCAAACCAGTGCAGCAAGCCTCCAGTATTCTTTGCACAAATTCAGGATCTTCAGAGTTTCGTGAGAGATGGAGAGTTTGAAAATACAAAGAAATGACCAAACCCACTTGAGGAAAATAATGTTTTCGCCTGGTTTTCTTATGACTTCCAAGCAACAGAAGTTTCCTTGCCTTTCGCAGCTTTCTCTCCTATCTGTTGTTCTCACACCAGAAACACCAGTTTCTGACACTGGAAACTCAATAGTAAGGGTCCAAAAGTATCTGTTTGACAAGAAGTGAGGCAGGGCACAATGTGGGGTGGATGTGCTTCATGGGGGACCGTGGATCCTGGGAGATGCTCCCCAGTATCTCCCACCCTTGCTGATTTGGAGTGAAACATTTAGGATAAGGGCTTTCTGAATTTCCTCTGGCAAATACATATTAAGATTTCTTTTCCAGAACCTGGAGAAGGATTGTGGTAGTTCATGTTATATGTCAACTTGAGTGGGCCAGGGGTATCCAGACATTTCGTCATACATTATTCTGGGTGTGTCTGTGAGGGTGTTTTTGGATGAGATTAACATTTTTAATTATTTATTTATGGCTGCGTTGGGTCTTCGTTGCTGTGTGAGGGCTTTCTCTAGTTGTGGCGAGCAGGGGCTACTCTTCATTGCGGTGAGCGGGCTTCTCATTGTGGTGGCTTCTCTTTTTTGCAGAGCATGGGCTCTAGGCGTGCAGGCTTCAGCAGTTGTGGCACATGGGCTCAGTACTTGTGGCACGTGGGCTTAGTAGTTGTGGCTCACGGGCTCTAGAGCATAGAATCAGTAGTTGTGGCACACGGGCTTAACTGCTCTGCAGCATGTGGAATCTTCCCAGACCAGGGGTTAAACCCATGTCCCCTGCATTGGCAGGCAGATTCTTAATCACTGCGCCACCAGGGAAGTCCCGGGATTCACATTTGAATCTTAGACGGAGTAAAGCAGATGGCCCTCCCCATTGTGGGTGGACCTCAGCCAATGAGTTGAGGGCCTGACTACAAAACAAAAAGTCTGACCCTCCCACAAGTGAGAGGAACTCCTCCTGCCTGACTGACTGAGCTGGGACATTGGTCTTTTCCTATCTTTGGACTTGAACTGAAACACTGGCTTTTCTTGGGTCTCAAGCCTGTTGGCATTTGGACTGGAACCACACCATCAGTCCTCCTGAGCTTCCAGCTTGCTGACTGTAATCTTAGGATATCTCAATCTCCACGTTGTCTGAGCCAATTTCTTATAATAAATCTCTTCTCTCTCTTTCCCTCTCTTTCTCTTTCCCTCTCTTTCTCTCTTTCTCTTTCTCTCTCCCTCCCTCCCTCCCTCCCTCCCCCTCCCTCCCCTCCCTC